>NW_026061466.1:0-300000 GCF_024217435.2 Syngnathus scovelli | reverse complement strand
TGCTCAGCTCGTCCAGAAAATGCGATTTAAGCAATAAAATTAAAAATGCACCTAAAACTTAAACCAAACGTTGCAGATGGTCATTTCTTCATGTGCAGTGGTCAACGCGGCACTCTCTCGCTGCCAAGAGCACTTTTTACTATGCACACCCAACCAGAGTGACGGGAGGAGCACATTCCAGAAAACGTGCTCAGCTCGTCGAGAAAATGCGATTTAAGCAATAAAATTAAAAATGCACCCAAAACCTAAACCAAACGTTGCAGATGGTCATTTCTTCATGCGCAGTGGTCAACGCGGCACTCTCTAGCTGCCAAGAGCACTTTTTACTATGCGCACCCAACCAGAGTGACGGGAGGAGCACATTTCAGAAAACGTGCTCAGCTCGTCGAGAAAATGCGATTTAAGCAATAAAATTAAAAATGCACCTAAAACCCAAACCAAACGTTGCAGGTGGTTATTTCTTCATGCGCAGTGGTCAACGCGGCACTCTCTAGCTGCCAAGAGCACTTTTTACTATGCGCACCCAACCAGAGTGACGGGAGGAGCACATTCCAGAAAACGTGCTCAGCTCGTCGAGAAAATGCGATTTAAGCAATAAAATTAAAAATGCACCCAAAACCTAAACATAACATAGCAGATGGTCATTTCTTCATGTGCAGTGGTGAACGCGGCACTCTCTAGCTGCCAAGAGCACTTTTTACTATGCGCACCCAACCAGAGTGACAGGAGGAGCACATTTCAGAAAACGTGCTCAGCTCGTTGAGAAAATGCGATTTAAGCAATAAAATTAAAAATGCACCCAAAACCTAAACCAAACGTTGCAGGTGGTTATTTCTTCTTGCGCAGTGGTCAACGCGGCACTCTCTAGCTGCCAAGAGCACGTTTTACGATGCACACCCAACCAGAGTGACGGGAGGAGCGCATTTCAGAAAACGTGCTCAGCTCGACGAGAAAATGCGATTTAAGCAATAAAATTAAAAATGCACCCAAAACCTAAACCAAACGTTGCAGGTGGTTATTTCTTCATGCGCAGTGGTCAACGCGGAACTCTCTAGCTGCCAAGAGCACTTTTTACTATGCGCACCCAACCAGAGTGACGGGAGGAGCACATTTCAGAAAACGTGCTCAGCTCGTCGAGAAAATGCGATTTAAGCAATAAAATTAAAAATGCACCTAAAACCTAAACCAAAAGTTGCAGGTGGTTATTTCTTCATGCGCAGCAGTCAACACGGCACTCTCTAGCTGCCAAGAGCACTTTTTACTATGCGAAGCCAACCAGAGTGACGGGAGGAGCACATTTCAGAAAACGTGCTCAGCTCATCGAGAAAATGCGATTTAAGCAATAAAATTAAAAATGCACCTAAAACCTAAACCAAACGTTGCAGGTGGTTATTTCTTCATGCGCAGCAGTCAACGCGGCACTCTCTAGCTGCCAAGAGCACTTTTTACTATGCACACCCAACCAGAGTGACGGGAGGAGCGCATTTCAGAAAACGTGCTCAGCTCGTCGAAAAAATGCGATTTAAGCAATAAAATTAAAAATGCACCCAAAACCTAAACCAAACGTTGCAGGTGGTTATTTCTTCATGCGCAGTGGTCAACGCGGCACTCTCTAGCTGCCAAGAGCACTTTTTACTATGCGCACCCAACCAGAGTGACGGGAGGAGCACATTTCAGAAAACGTGCTCAGCTCGTCGAGAAAATGCGATTTAAGCAATAAAATTAAAAATGCACCTAAAACCTAAACCAAACGCTGCAGATGGTCATTTCTTCATGCGCAGTGGTCAACGCGGCACTCTCTAGCTGCCAAGAGCACTTTTTACTATACACACCCAACCAGAGTGACGGGAGGAGCACATTCCAGAAAACGTGCTCAGCTCGTCGGGAAAATGCGATTTAAGCAATAACATTAAAAATGCACCCAAAACCTAAACCAAACGTTGCAGATGGTCATTTCTTCATGTGCAGTGGTCAACGCGGCACTCTCTCGCTGCCAAGAGCACTTTTTACTATGCACACCCAACCAGAGTGACGGGAGGAGCACATTCCAGAAAACGTGCTCAGCTCGTCGAGAAAATGCGATTTAAGCAATAAAATTAAAAATGCACCCAAAACCTAAACCAAACGTTGCAGATGGTCATTTCTTCATGCGCAGTGGTCAACGCGGCACTCTCTAGCTGCCAAGAGCACTTTTTACTATGCGCACCCAACCAGAGTGACGGGAGGAGCACATTTCAGAAAACGTGCTCAGCTCGTCGAGAAAATGCGATTTAAGCAATAAAATTAAAAATGCACCTAAAACCCAAACCAAACGTTGCAGGTGGTTATTTCTTCATGCGCAGTGGTCAACGCGGCACTCTCTAGCTGCCAAGAGCACTTTTTACTATGCGCACCCAACCAGAGTGACGGGAGGAGCACATTCCAGAAAACGTGCTCAGCTCGTCGAGAAAATGCGATTTAAGCAATAAAATTAAAAATGCACCCAAAACCTAAACATAACATAGCAGATGGTCATTTCTTCATGTGCAGTGGTGAACGCGGCACTCTCTAGCTGCCAAGAGCACTTTTTACTATGCACACCCAACCAGAGTGACAGGAGGAGCACATTTCAGAAAACGTGCTCAGCTCGTTGAGAAAATGCGATTTAAGCAATAAAATTAAAAATGCACCCAAAACCTAAACCAAACGTTGCAGGTGGTTATTTCTTCATGCGCAGTGGTCAACGCGGCACTCTTTAGCTGCCAAGAGCACTTTTTACTATGCGCACCCAACCAGAGGGACGGGAGGAGCGCATTTCAGAAAACGTGCTCAGCTCGACGAGAAAATGCGATTTAAGCAATAAAATTAAAAATGCACCCAAAACCTAAACCAAACGTTGCAGGTGGTTATTTCTTCTTGCGCAGTGGTCAACGCGGCACTCTCTAGCTGCCAAGAGCACGTTTTACGATGCACACCCAACCAGAGTGACGGGAGGAGCGCATTTCAGAAAACGTGCTCAGCTCGACGAGAAAATGCGATTTAAGCAATAAAATTAAAAATGCACCCAAAACCTAAACCAAACGTTGCAGGTGGTTATTTCTTCATGCGCAGTGGTCAACGCGGAACTCTCTAGCTGCCAAGAGCACTTTTTACTATGCGCACCCAACCAGAGTGACGGGAGGAGCACATTTCAGAAAACGTGCTCAGCTCGTCGAGAAAATGCGATTTAAGCAATAAAATTAAAAATGCACCTAAAACCTAAACCAAAAGTTGCAGGTGGTTATTTCTTCATGCGCAGCAGTCAACACGGCACTCTCTAGCTGCCAAGAGCACTTTTTACTATGCGAAGCCAACCAGAGTGACGGGAGGAGCACATTTCAGAAAACGTGCTCAGCTCATCGAGAAAATGCGATTTAAGCAATAAAATTAAAAATGCACCTAAAACCTAAACCAAACGTTGCAGGTGGTTATTTCTTCATGCGCAGCAGTTAACGCGGCACTCTCTAGCTGCCAAGAGCACTTTTTACTATGCACACCCAACCAGAGTGACGGGAGGAGCGCATTTCAGAAAACGTGCTCAGCTCGTCGAAAAAATGCGATTTAAGCAATAAAATTAAAAATGCACCCAAAACCTAAACCAAACGTTGCAGGTGGTTATTTCTTCATGCGCAGTGGTCAACGCGGCACTCTCTAGCTGCCAAGAGCACTTTTTACTATGCGCACCCAACCAGAGTGACGGGAGGAGCACATTTCAGAAAACGTGCTCAGCTCGTCGAGAAAATGCGATTTAAGCAATAAAATTAAAAATGCACCTAAAACCTAAACCAAACGCTGCAGATGGTCATTTCTTCATGCGCAGTGGTCAACGCGGCACTCTCTAGCTGCCAAGAGCACTTTTTACTATACACACCCAACCAGAGTGACGGGAGGAGCACATTCCAGAAAACGTGCTCAGCTCGTCGGGAAAATGCGATTTAAGCAATAACATTAAAAATGCACCCAAAACCTAAACCAAACGTTGCAGATGGTCATTTCTTCATGTGCAGTGGTCAACGCGGCACTCTCTCGCTGCCAAGAGCACTTTTTACTATGCACACCCAACCAGAGTGACGGGAGGAGCACATTCCAGAAAACGTGCTCAGCTCGTCGAGAAAATGCGATTTAAGCAATAAAATTAAAAATGCACCCAAAACCTAAACCAAACGTTGCAGATGGTCATTTCTTCATGCGCAGTGGTCAACGCGGCACTCTCTAGCTGCCAAGAGCACTTTTTACTATGCGCACCCAACCAGAGTGACGGGAGGAGCACATTTCAGAAAACGTGCTCAGCTCGTCGAGAAAATGCGATTTAAGCAATAAAATTAAAAATGCACCTAAAACCCAAACCAAACGTTGCAGGTGGTTATTTCTTCATGCGCAGTGGTCAACGCGGCACTCTCTAGCTGCCAAGAGCACTTTTTACTATGCGCACCCAACCAGAGTGACGGGAGGAGCACATTCCAGAAAACGTGCTCAGCTCGTCGAGAAAATGCGATTTAAGCAATAAAATTAAAAATGCACCCAAAACCTAAACATAACATAGCAGATGGTCATTTCTTCATGTGCAGTGGTGAACGCGGCACTCTCTAGCTGCCAAGAGCACTTTTTACTATGCACACCCAACCAGAGTGACAGGAGGAGCACATTTCAGAAAACGTGCTCAGCTCGTTGAGAAAATGCGATTTAAGCAATAAAATTAAAAATGCACCCAAAACCTAAACCAAACGTTGCAGGTGGTTATTTCTTCATGCGCAGTGGTCAACGCGGCACTCTTTAGCTGCCAAGAGCACTTTTTACTATGCGCACCCAACCAGAGGGACGGGAGGAGCGCATTTCAGAAAACGTGCTCAGCTCGACGAGAAAATGCGATTTAAGCAATAAAATTAAAAATGCACCCAAAACCTAAACCAAACGTTGCAGGTGGTTATTTCTTCTTGCGCAGTGGTCAACGCGGCACTCTCTAGCTGCCAAGAGCACTTTTTACGATGCACACCCAACCAGAGTGACGGGAGGAGCGCATTTCAGAAAACGTGCTCAGCTCGACGAGAAAATGCGATTTAAGCAATAAAATTAAAAATGCACCCAAAACCTAAACCAAACGTTGCAGGTGGTTATTTCTTCATGCGCAGTGGTCAACGCGGAACTCTCTAGCTGCCAAGAGCACTTTTTACTATGCGCACCCAACCAGAGTGACGGGAGGAGCACATTTCAGAAAACGTGCTCAGCTCGTCGAGAAAATGCGATTTAAGCAATAAAATTAAAAATGCACCTAAAACCTAAACCAAAAGTTGCAGGTGGTTATTTCTTCATGCGCAGCAGTCAACACGGCACTCTCTAGCTGCCAAGAGCACTTTTTACTATGCGAAGCCAACCAGAGTGACGGGAGGAGCACATTTCAGAAAACGTGCTCAGCTCGTCGAGAAAATGCGATTTAAGCAATAAAATTAAAAATGCACCTAAAACCTAAACCAAACGTTGCAGGTGGTTATTTCTTCATGCGCAGCAGTCAACGCGGCACTCTCTAGCTGCCAAGAGCACTTTTTACTATGCACACCCAACCAGAGTGACGGGAGGAGCACATTTCAGAAAACGTGCTCAGCTCGTCGAGAAAATGCGATTTAAGCAATAAAATTAAAAATGCACCTAAAACCTAAACCAAACGTTGCAGGTGGTTATTTCTTCATATGTAGCAGTCAACGCGGCACTCTCTAGCTGCCAAGAGCACTTTTTACTATGCGCACCCAACCAGAGTGACGGGAGGAGCACATTTCAGAAAACGTGCTCAGCTCGTCGAGAAAATGCGATTTAAGCAATAAAATTAAAAATGCACCTAAAAACCTAAACCAAACGTTGCAGGTGGTTATTTCTTCATGCGCATTGGTCAACGCGGCACTCTCTAGCTGCCAAGAGAACTTTTTACTATGCGCACCCAACCAGAGTGACGGGAGGAGCACATTTCAGAAAACGTGCTCAGCTCGTCGAGAAAATGCGATTTAAGCAATAAAATTAAAAATGCACCTAAAACCCAAACCAAACGTTGCAGGTCGTTATTTCTTCATGCGCAGTGGTCAACGCGGCACTCTCTAGCTGCCAAGAGCACTTTTTACTATGCGCACCCAACCAGAGTGACGGGAGGAGCACATTTCAGAAAACGTGCTCAGCTCGTCGAGAAAATGCGATTTAAGCAATAAAATTAAAAATGCACCTAAAACCCAAACCAAACGATGCAGGTGGTTATTTCTTCATGCGCAGTGGTCAACGCGGCACTCTCTAGCTGCCAAGAGCACTTTTTACTATGCGCACCCAACCAGAGTGACGGGAGGAGCACATTTCAGAAAACGTGCTCACCTCGTCGAAAAAATGCGATTTAAGCAATAAAATTAAAAATGCACCCAAAACCTAAACCAAACGTTGCAGGTGGTTATTTCTTCATGCGCAGTGGTCAACGCGGCACTCTCTAGCTGCCAAGAGCACTTTTTACTATGCGCACCCAACCAGAGTGACGGGAGGAGCGCATTTCAGAAAACGTGCTCAGCTCGACGAGAAAATGCGATTTAAGCAATAAAATTAAAAATGCACCCACAACCTAAACCAAACGTTGCAGGTGGTTATTTCTTCATGCGCAGCAGTCAACGCGGCACTCTCTAGCTGCCAAGAGCACTTTTTACTATGCGCACCCAACCAGAGTGACGGGAGGAGCACATTTCAGAAAACGTGCTCAGCTCGTCCAGAAAATGCGATTTAAGCAATAAAATTAAAAATGCACCTAAAACTTAAACCAAACGTTGCAGATGGTCATTTCTTCATGTGCAGTGGTCAACGCGGCACTCTCTCGCTGCCAAGAGCACTTTTTACTATGCACACCCAACCAGAGTGACGGGAGGAGCACATTCCAGAAAACGTGCTCAGCTCGTCGAGAAAATGCGATTTAAGCAATAAAATTAAAAATGCACCCAAAACCTAAACCAAACGTTGCAGATGGTCATTTCTTCATGCGCAGTGGTCAACGCGGCACTCTCTATCTGCCAAGAGCACTTTTTACTATGCGCACCCAACCAGAGTGACGGGAGGAGCACATTTCAGAAAACGTGCTCAGCTCGTCGAGAAAATGCGATTTAAGCAATAAAATTAAAAATGCACCGAAAACCTAAACATAACATAGCAGATGGTCATTTCTTCATGTGCAGTGGTGAACGCGGCACTCTCTAGCTGCCAAGAGCACTTTTTACTATGCGCACCCAACCAGAGTGACAGGAGGAGCACATTTCAGAAAACGTGCTCAGCTCGTTGAGAAAATGCGATTTAAGCAATAAAATTAAAAATGCACCCAAAACCTAAACCAAACGTTGCAGGTGGTTATTTCTTCATGCGCAGTGGTCAACGCGGCACTCTTTAGCTGCCAAGAGCACTTTTTACTATGCGCACCCAACCAGAGGGACGGGAGGAGCGCATTTCAGAAAACGTGCTCAGCTCGACGAGAAAATGCGATTTAAGCAATAAAATTAAAAATGCACCCAAAACCTAAACCAAACGTTGCAGGTGGTTATTTCTTCTTGCGCAGTGGTCAACGCGGCACTCTCTAGCTGCCAAGAGCACGTTTTACGATGCACACCCAACCAGAGTGACGGGAGGAGCGCATTTCAGAAAACGTGCTCAGCTCGACGAGAAAATGCGATTTAAGCAATAAAATTAAAAATGCACCCAAAACCTAAACCAAACGTTGCAGGTGGTTATTTCTTCATGCGCAGTGGTCAACGCGGAACTCTCTAGCTGCCAAGAGCACTTTTTACTATGCGCACCCAACCAGAGTGACGGGAGGAGCACATTTCAGAAAACGTGCTCAGCTCGTCGAGAAAATGCGATTTAAGCAATAAAATTAAAAATGCACCTAAAACCTAAACCAAAAGTTGCAGGTGGTTATTTCTTCATGCGCAGCAGTCAACACGGCACTCTGTAGCTGCCAAGAGCACTTTTTACTATGCGAAGCCAACCAGAGTGACGGGAGGAGCACATTTCAGAAAACGTGCTCAGCTCATCGAGAAAATGCGATTTAAGCAATAAAATTAAAAATGCACCTAAAACCTAAACCAAACGTTGCAGGTGGTTATTTCTTCATGCGCAGCAGTCAACGCGGCACTCTCTAGCTGCCAAGAGCACTTTTTACTATGCACACCCAACCAGAGTGACGGGAGGAGCGCATTTCAGAAAACGTGCTCAGCTCGTCGAAAAAATGCGATTTAAGCAATAAAATTAAAAATGCACCCAAAACCTAAACCAAACGTTGCAGGTGGTTATTTCTTCATGCGCAGTGGTCAACGCGGCACTCTCTAGCTGCCAAGAGCACTTTTTACTATGCGCACCCAACCAGAGTGACGGGAGGAGCACATTTCAGAAAACGTGCTCAGCTCGTCGAGAAAATGCGATTTAAGCAATAAAATTAAAAATGCACCTAAAACCTAAACCAAACGCTGCAGATGGTCATTTCTTCATGCGCAGTGGTCAACGCGGCACTCTCTAGCTGCCAAGAGCACTTTTTACTATACACACCCAACCAGAGTGACGGGAGGAGCACATTCCAGAAAACGTGCTCAGCTCGTCGGGAAAATGCGATTTAAGCAATAACATTAAAAATGCACCCAAAACCTAAACCAAACGTTGCAGATGGTCATTTCTTCATGTGCAGTGGTCAACGCGGCACTCTCTCGCTGCCAAGAGCACTTTTTACTATGCACACCCAACCAGAGTGACGGGAGGAGCACATTCCAGAAAACGTGCTCAGCTCGTCGAGAAAATGCGATTTAAGCAATAAAATTAAAAATGCACCCAAAACCTAAACCAAACGTTGCAGATGGTCATTTCTTCATGCGCAGTGGTCAACGCGGCACTCTCTAGCTGCCAAGAGCACTTTTTACTATGCGCACCCAACCAGAGTGACGGGAGGAGCACATTTCAGAAAACGTGCTCAGCTCGTCGAGAAAATGCGATTTAAGCAATAAAATTAAAAATGCACCTAAAACCCAAACCAAACGTTGCAGGTGGTTATTTCTTCATGCGCAGTGGTCAACGCGGCACTCTCTAGCTGCCAAGAGCACTTTTTACTATGCGCACCCAACCAGAGTGACGGGAGGAGCACATTCCAGAAAACGTGCTCAGCTCGTCGAGAAAATGCGATTTAAGCAATAAAATTAAAAATGCACCCAAAACCTAAACATAACATAGCAGATGGTCATTTCTTCATGTGCAGTGGTGAACGCGGCACTCTCTAGCTGCCAAGAGCACTTTTTACTATGCACACCCAACCAGAGTGACAGGAGGAGCACATTTCAGAAAACGTGCTCAGCTCGTTGAGAAAATGCGATTTAAGCAATAAAATTAAAAATGCACCCAAAACCTAAACCAAACGTTGCAGGTGGTTATTTCTTCATGCGCAGTGGTCAACGCGGCACTCTTTAGCTGCCAAGAGCACTTTTTACTATGCGCACCCAACCAGAGGGACGGGAGGAGCGCATTTCAGAAAACGTGCTCAGCTCGACGAGAAAATGCGATTTAAGCAATAAAATTA
Source organism: Syngnathus scovelli (assembly GCF_024217435.2). Lineage (NCBI taxonomy): Eukaryota > Metazoa > Chordata > Actinopteri > Syngnathiformes > Syngnathidae > Syngnathus > Syngnathus scovelli. The sequence goes on along the minus strand of NW_026061466.1, from coordinate 290,420 downwards.
AAAATGCACCCAAAACCTAAACCAAACGTTGCAGGTGGTTATTTCTTCTTGCGCAGTGGTCAACGCGGCACTCTCTAGCTGCCAAGAGCACTTTTTACGATGCACACCCAACCAGAGTGACGGGAGGAGCGCATTTCAGAAAACGTGCTCAGCTCGACGAGAAAATGCGATTTAAGCAATAAAATTAAAAATGCACCCAAAACCTAAACCAAACGTTGCAGGTGGTTATTTCTTCATGCGCAGTGGTCAACGCGGAACTCTCTAGCTGCCAAGAGCACTTTTTACTATGCGCACCCAACCAGAGTGACGGGAGGAGCACATTTCAGAAAACGTGCTCAGCTCGTCGAGAAAATGCGATTTAAGCAATAAAATTAAAAATGCACCTAAAACCTAAACCAAAAGTTGCAGGTGGTTATTTCTTCATGCGCAGCAGTCAACACGGCACTCTCTAGCTGCCAAGAGCACTTTTTACTATGCGAAGCCAACCAGAGTGACGGGAGGAGCACATTTCAGAAAACGTGCTCAGCTCGTCGAGAAAATGCGATTTAAGCAATAAAATTAAAAATGCACCTAAAACCTAAACCAAACGTTGCAGGTGGTTATTTCTTCATGCGCAGCAGTCAACGCGGCACTCTCTAGCTGCCAAGAGCACTTTTTACTATGCACACCCAACCAGAGTGACGGGAGGAGCACATTTCAGAAAACGTGCTCAGCTCGTCGAGAAAATGCGATTTAAGCAATAAAATTAAAAATGCACCTAAAACCTAAACCAAACGTTGCAGGTGGTTATTTCTTCATATGTAGCAGTCAACGCGGCACTCTCTAGCTGCCAAGAGCACTTTTTACTATGCGCACCCAACCAGAGTGACGGGAGGAGCACATTTCAGAAAACGTGCTCAGCTCGTCGAGAAAATGCGATTTAAGCAATAAAATTAAAAATGCACCTAAAAACCTAAACCAAACGTTGCAGGTGGTTATTTCTTCATGCGCATTGGTCAACGCGGCACTCTCTAGCTGCCAAGAGAACTTTTTACTATGCGCACCCAACCAGAGTGACGGGAGGAGCACATTTCAGAAAACGTGCTCAGCTCGTCGAGAAAATGCGATTTAAGCAATAAAATTAAAAATGCACCTAAAACCCAAACCAAACGTTGCAGGTGGTTATTTCTTCATGCGCAGTGGTCAACGCGGCACTCTCTAGCTGCCAAGAGCACTTTTTACTATGCGCACCCAACCAGAGTGACGGGAGGAGCACATTTCAGAAAACGTGCTCAGCTCGTCGAGAAAATGCGATTTAAGCAATAAAATTAAAAATGCACCTAAAACCCAAACCAAACGATGCAGGTGGTTATTTCTTCATGCGCAGTGGTCAACGCGGCACTCTCTAGCTGCCAAGAGCACTTTTTACTATGCGCACCCAACCAGAGTGACGGGAGGAGCACATTTCAGAAAACGTGCTCACCTCGTCGAAAAAATGCGATTTAAGCAATAAAATTAAAAATGCACCCAAAACCTAAACCAAACGTTGCAGGTGGTTATTTCTTCATGCGCAGTGGTCAACGCGGCACTCTCTAGCTGCCAAGAGCACTTTTTACTATGCGCACCCAACCAGAGTGACGGGAGGAGCGCATTTCAGAAAACGTGCTCAGCTCGACGAGAAAATGCGATTTAAGCAATAAAATTAAAAATGCACCCACAACCTAAACCAAACGTTGCAGGTGGTTATTTCTTCATGCGCAGCAGTCAACGCGGCACTCTCTAGCTGCCAAGAGCACTTTTTACTATGCGGACCCAACCAGAGTGACGGGAGGAGCACATTTCAGAAAACGTGCTCAGCTCGTCGAGAAAATGAGATTTAAGCAATAAAATTAAAAATGCACGTAAAACCTAAACCAAACGTTGCAGGTGGTTATTTCTTCATATGCAGCAGTCAACGCGGCACTCTCTAGCTGCCAAGAGCACTTTTTACTATGCGCACCCAACCAGAGTGACGGGAGGAGCACATTTCAGAAAACGTGCTCAGCTCGTCGGGAAAATGCGATTTAAGCAATAACATTAAAAATGCACCCAAAACCTAAACCAAACGTTGCAGATGGTCATTTCTTCATGTGCAGTGGTCAACGCGGCACTCTCTCGCTGCCAAGAGCACTTTTTACTATGCACACCCAACCAGAGTGACGGGAGGAGCACATTCCAGAAAACGTGCTCAGCTCGTCGAGAAAATGCGATTTAAGCAATAAAATTAAAAATGCACCCAAAACCTAAACCAAACGTTGCAGATGGTCATTTCTTCATGCGCAGTGGTCAACGCGGCACTCTCTAGCTGCCAAGAGCACTTTTTACTATGCGCACCCAACCAGAGTGACGGGAGGAGCACATTTCAGAAAACGTGCTCAGCTCGTCGAGAAAATGCGATTTAAGCAATAAAATTAAAAATGCACCTAAAACCCAAACCAAACGTTGCAGGTGGTTATTTCTTCATGCGCAGTGGTCAACGCGGCACTCTCTAGCTGCCAAGAGCACTTTTTACTATGCGCACCCAACCAGAGTGACGGGAGGAGCACATTTCAGAAAACGTGCTCAGCTCGTCCAGAAAATGCGATTTAAGCAATAAAATTAAAAATGCACCTAAAACCCAAACCAAACGTTGCAGGTGGTTATTTCTTCATGCGCAGTGGTCAACGCGGCACTCTCTAGCTGCCAAGAGCACTTTTTACTATGCGCACCCAACCAGAGTGACGGGAGGAGCACATTTCAGAAAACGTGCTCAGCTCGTCGAGAAAATGCGATTTAAGCAATAAAATTAAAAATGCACCTAAAAACCTAAACCAAACGTTGCAGGTGGTTATTTCTTCATGTGCATTGGTCAACGCGGCACTCTCTAGCTGCCAAGAGCACTTTTTACTATGCGCACCCAACCAGAGTGACGGGAGGAGCACATTTCAGAAAACGTGCTCAGCTCGTCCAGAAAATGCGATTTAAGCAATAAAATTAAAAATGCACCTAAAACTTAAACCAAACGTTGCAGATGGTCATTTCTTCATGCGCAGTGGTCAACGCGGCACTCTCTAGCTGCCAAGAGCACTTTTTACTATGCACACCCAACCAGAGTGACGGGAGGAGCACATTTCAGAAAACGTGCTCAGCTCGTCGAGAAAATGCGATTTAAGCAATAAAATTAAAAATGCACCTAAAAACCTAAACCAAACGTTGCAGGTGGTTATTTCTTCATGTGCATTGGTCAACGCGGCACTCTCTAGCTGCCAAGAGCACTTTTTACTATGCGCACCCAACCAGAGTGACGGGAGGAGCACATTTCAGAAAACGTGCTCAGCTCGTCCAGAAAATGCGATTTAAGCAATAAAATTAAAAATGCACCTAAAACTTAAACCAAACGTTGCAGATGGTCATTTCTTCATGCGCAGTGGTCAACGCGGCACTCTCTAGCTGCCAAGAGCACTTTTTACTATGCACACCCAACCAGAGTGACGGGAGGAGCACATTTCAGAAAACGTGCTCAGCTCGTCGAGAAAATGCGATTTAAGCAATAACATTAAAAATGCACCTAAAACCTAAACCAAACGTTGCAGGTGGTTATTTCTTCATGCGCAGTGGTCAACGCGGCACTCTCTCGCTGCCAAGAGCACTTTTTACTATGCGCACCCATCCAGAGTGACGGGTGGAGCACATTCCAGAAAACGTGCTCAGCTCGTCGAGAAAATGCGATTTAAGCAATAAAATTAAAAATGCACCCAAAACCTAAACCAAACGTTGCAGATGGTCATTTCTTCATGCGCAGTGGTCAACGCGGCACTCTCTAGCTGCCAAGAGCACTTTTTACTATGCGCACCCAACCAGAGTGACGGGAGGAGCACATTTCAGAAAACGTGCTCAGCTCGTCGAGAAAATGCGATTTAAGCAATAAAAGTAAAAATGCACCTAAAACCCAAACCAAACGTTGCAGGTGGTTATTTCTTCATGCGCAGTGGTCAACGCGGCACTCTCTAGCTGCCAAGAGCACTTTTTACTATGCGCACCCAACCAGAGTGACGGGAGGAGCACATTTCAGAAAACGTGCTCAGCTCGTCCAGAAAATGCGATTTAAGCAATAAAATTAAAAATGCACCTAAAACTTAAACCAAACGTTGCAGATGGTCATTTCTTCATGCGCAGTGGTCAACGCGGCACTCTCTAGCTGCCAAGAGCACTTTTTACTATGCGCACCCAACCAGAGTGACGGGAGGAGCACATTCCAGAAAACGTGCTCAGCTCGTCGAGAAAATGCGATTTAAGCAATAAAATTAAAAATGCACCCAAAACCTAAACCAAACGTTGCAGATGGTCATTTCTTCATGCGCAGTGGTCAACGCGGCACTCTCTAGCTGCCAAGTGCACTTTTTACTATGCGCACCCAACCAGAGTGACGGGAGGAGCACATTTCAGAAAACGTGCTCAGCTCGTCCAGACAATGCGATTTAAGCAATAAAATTAAAAATGCACCCAAAACCTAAACCAAACGTTGCAGGTGGTTATTTCTTCATGCGCAGTGGTCAACGCGGCACTCTCTAGCTGCCAAGAGCACTTTTTACTATGCGCACCCAACCAGAGTGACGGGAGGAGCGCATTTCAGAAAACGTGCTCAGCTCGTCGAGAAAATGCGATTTAAGCAATAAAATTAAAAATGCACCTAAAACCTAAACCAAAAGTTGCAGGTGGTTATTTCTTCATGCGCAGCAGTCAACACGGCACTCTCTAGCTGCCAAGAGCACTTTTTACTATGCGCACCCAACCAGAGTGACGGGAGGAGCACATTTCAGAAAACGTGCTCAACTCGTCGAGAAAATGCGATTTAAGGAATAAAATCAAAAATGCACCCAAAACCTAAACCAAACGTTGCAGATGGTCATTTCTTCATGTGCAGTGGTCAACGCGGCACTCTCTAGCTGCCAAGAGCACTTTTTACTATGCACACCCAACCAGAGTGACGGGAGGAGCGCATTTCAGAAAACGTGCTCAGCTCGTCGAAAAAATGCGATTTAAGCAATAAAATTAAAAATGCACCCAAAACCTAAACCAAACGTTGCAGGTGTTTATTTCTTCATGCGCAGTGGTCAACGCGGCACTCTCTAGCTGCCAAGAGCACTTTTTACTATGCGCACCCAACCAGAGTGACGGGAGGAGCACATTTCAGAAAACGTGCTCAGCTCGTCGAGAAAATGCGATTTAAGCAATAAAATTAAAAATGCACCTAAAACCTAAACCAAACGCTGCAGATGGTCATTTCTTCATGCGCAGTGGTAAACGCGGCACTCTCTAGCTGCCAAGAGCACTTTTTACTATGCACACCCAACCAGAGTGACGGGAGGAGCGCATTCCAGAAAACGTGCTCAGCTCGTCGAGAAAATGCGATTTAAGCAATAAAATTAAAAATGCACCCAAAACCTAAACCAAACGTTGCAGATGGTAATTTCTTCATGTGCAGTGGTGAACGCGGCACTCTCTAGCTGCCAAGAGCACTTTTTACTATGCCCACCCAATCAGAGTGACAGGAGGAGCACATTTCAGAAAACGTGCTCAGCTCGTTGAGAAAATGCGATTTAAGCAATAAAATTAAAAATGCACCCAAAACCTAAACCAAACGTTGCAGGTGGTTATTTCTTCATGCGCAGTGGTCAACGCGGCACTCTCTAGCTGCCAAGAGCACTTTTTACTATGCGCACCCAACCAGAGTGACGGGAGGAGCGCATTTCAGAAAACGTGCTCAGCTCGACGAGAAAATGCGATTTAAGCAATAAAATTAAAAATGCACCCAAAACCTAAACCAAACGTTGCAGGTGGTTATTTCTTCATGCGCAGTGGTCAACGCGGCACTCTCTAGCTGCCAAGAGCACTTTTTACTATAGGCACCCAACCAGAGTGACGGGAGGAGCACGTTTCAGAAAACGTGCTCAGCTCGTCCAGAAAATGCGATTTAAGCAATAAAATTAAAAATGCACCTAAAACCTAAACCAAACGTTGCAGATGGTCATTTCTTCATGCGCAGTGGTCAACGCGGCACTCTCTAGCTGCCGAGCACTTTTTACTATGCGCACCCAACCAGAGTGACGGGAGGAGCACATTTCAGAAAACGTGCTCAGCTCGTCCAGACAATGCGATTTAAGCAATAAAATTAAAAATGCACCCAGAACCTAAACCAAACGTTGCAGGTGGTTATTTCTTCATGCACAGTGGTCAACGCGGCACTCTCTAGCTGCCAAGAGCACTTTTTACTATGCGCACCCAACCAGAGTGACGGGAGGAGCGCATTTCAGAAAACGTGCTCAGCTCGTCGAGAAAATGCGATTTAAGCAATAAAATTAAAAATGCACCTAAAACCTAAACCAAAAGTTGCAGGTGGTTATTTCTTCATGCGCAGCAGTCAACACGCCACTCTCTAGCTGCCAAGAGCACTTTTTACTATGCGCACCCACCCAGAGTGACGGGAGGAGCACATTTCAGAAAACGTGCTCAGCTCGTCGAGAAAATGCGAGTTAAGCAATAAAAATAAAAATGCACCTAAAACCTAAACCAAAAGTTGCAGGTGGTTATTTCTTCATGCGCAGCAGTCAACACGGCACTCTCTAGCTGCCAAGAGCACTTTTTACTATGCGCACCCACCCAGAGTGACGGGAGGAGCACATTTCAGAAAACGTGCTCAGCTCGTCGAGAAAATGCGATTTAAGCAATAAAATTAAAAATGCACCCAAAACCTAAACCAAACGTTGCAGATGGTTATTTCTTCATGCGCAGTGGTCAACGCGGCACTCTCTAGCTGCCAAGAGCACTTTTTACTATGCGCACCCACCCAGAGTGACGGGAGGAGCACATTTCAGAAAACGTGCTCAGCTCGTCGAGAAAATGCGATTTAAGCAATAAAATTAAAAATGCACCTAAAATCTATACCAAACGTTGCAGGTGGTTATTTCTTCATATGCAGTGGTCAACGCGGCACTCTCTAGCTGCCAAGAGCACTTTTTACTATGCGCACCCAACCAGAGTGACGGGAGGAGCACATTCCAGAAAACGTGCTCAGCTCGTCGAGAAAATGCGATTTAAGCAATAAAATTAAAAATGCACCCAAAACCTAAACCAAACGTTGCAGATGGTCATTTCTTCATGCGCAGTGGTCAACGCGGCACTCTCTAGCTGCCAAGAGCACTTTTTACTATGCGCACCCAACCAGAGTGACGGGAGGAGCACATTTCAGAAAACGTGCTCAGCTCGTCGAGAAAATGCGATTTAGGCAATAAAATTAAAAATGCACCCAAAACCTAAACCAAACGTTGCAGGTGGTCATTTCTTCATGCGCAGTGGTCAACGCGGCACTCTCTAGCTGCCAAGAGCACTTTTTACTATGCACACCCAACCAGAGTGACGGGAGGAGCACATTTCAGAAAACGTGCTCAGCTCGTGGAGAAAAATGCGATTTAAGCAATAAAATTAAAAATGCACCTAAAACCTAAACCAAACGTTGCAGGTGGTTATTTCTTCGTGCGCAGCAGTCAACGCGGCACTCTCTAGCTGCCAAGAGCACTTTTTACTATGCGCACCCAACCAGAGTGACGGGAGGAGCACATTTCAGAAAACGTGCTCAGCTCGTCGAGTAAATGTGATTTAAGCAATAAAATTAAAAATGCACCCAAAACCTAAACCAAACGTTGCAGGTGGTTATTTCTTCATGCGCAGTGGTCAACGCGGCACTCTCTAGCTGCCAAGAGCACTTTTTACTATGCGCACCCAACCAGAGTGACGGGAGGAGCACATTTCAGAAAACGTGCTCAGCTCGTCCAGAAAATGCGATTTAAGCAATACAATTAAAAATGCACCTAAAACCTAAACCAAACGTTGCAGGTGGTTATTTCTTCATGCGCAGTGGTCAACGCGGCACTCTCTAGCTGCCAAGAGCACTTTTTACTATGCGCACCCACCCAGAGTGACGGGAGGAGCACATTTCAGAAAACGTGCTCAGCTCGTCGAGAAAATGCGATTTAAGCAATAAAATTAAAAATGCACCTAAAATCTATACCAAACGTTGCAGGTGGTTATTTCTTCATATGCAGTGGTCAACGCGGCACTCTCTAGCTGCCAAGAGCACTTTTTACTATGCGCACCCAACCAGAGTGACGGGAGGAGCACATTCCAGAAAACGTGCTCAGCTCGTCGAGAAAATGCGATTTAAGCAATAAAATTAAAAATGCACCCAAAACCTAAACCAAACGTTGCAGATGGTCATTTCTTCATGCGCAGTGGTCAACGCGGCACTCTCTAGCTGCCAAGAGCACTTTTTACTATGCACACCCAACCAGAGTGATGGGAGGAGCGCATTTTAGAAAACGTGCTCAGCTCGACGAGAAAATGCAATTTAAGCAATAAAATTAAAAATGCACCCAAAACCTAAACCAAACGTTGCAGGTGGTTATTTCTTCATGCGCAGTGGTCAACGCGGCACTCTTTAGTTGCCAAGAACACTTTTTACTATGCGCACCCAACCAGAGTGACGGGGGGAGCACATTTCAGAAAACGTGCTCAGCTCGTCCAGAAAATGCGATTTAAGCAATAAAATTAAAAATGCACCTAAAACCTAAACCAAACGTTGCAGATGGTCATTTCTTCATGCGCAGTGGTCAACGCGGCACTCTCTAGCTGCCAAGAGCACTTTTTACTATGCACACCCAACCAGAGTGACGGGAGGAGCACATTTCAGAAAACGTGCTCAGCTCGTCCAGACAATGCGATTTAAGCAATAAAATTAAAAATGCACCCAAAACCTAAACCAAACTTTGCAGGTGGTTATTTCTTCATGCGCAGTGGTCAACGCGGCACTCTCTAGCTGCCAAGAGCACTTTTTACTATGCGCACCCAACCAGAGTGACGGGAGGAGCACATTTCAGAAAACGTGCTCAGCTCGTCGAGAAAATGCGATTTAAGCAATAAAATTAAAAATGCACCTAAAACCTAAACCAAACGCTGCAGATGGTCATTTCTTCATGCGCAGTGGTCAACGCGGCACTCTCTAGCTGCCAAGAACACTTTTTACTATACACACCCAACCAGAGTGACGGGAGGAGCACATTCCAGAAAACGTGCTCAGCTCGTCGAGAAAATGCGATTTAAGCAATAAAATTAAAAATGCACCCAAAACCTAAACCAAACGTTGCAGATGGTAATTTCTTCATGTGCAGTGGTCAACGCGGCACTCTCTAGCTGCCAAGAGCACTTTTTACTATGCACACCCAACCAGAGTGACGGGAGGAGCGCATTTCAGAAAACGTGCTCAGCTCGTCGAGAAAATGCGATTTAAGCAATAAAATTAAAAATGCACCCAAAACCTAAACCAAACGTTGCAGGTGGTTATTTCTTCATGTGCAGTGGTCAACGCGGCACTCTCTAGCTGCCAAGAGCACTTTTTACTATGCGCACCCAACCAGAGTGACGGGAGGAGCACATTTCAGAAAACGTGCTCAGCTCGTCGAGAAAATGCGATTTAAGCAATAAAATTAAAAATGCACCCAAAACCTAAACCAAACGTTGCAGGTGGTTATTTCTTCATATGCAGCAGTCAACGCGGCACTCTCTAGCTGCCAAGAGCACTTTTTACTATGCGCACCCAACCAGAGTGACGGGAGGAGCACATTTCAGAAAACGTGCTCAGCTCGTCGAGAAAATGCGATTTAAGCAATAAAATAAAAAATGCACCTAAAACCTAAACCAAACGTTGCAGGTGGATATTTCTTCATGCGCAGTGGTCAACGCGGCACTCTCTAGCTGCCAAGAGCACTTTTTACTATGCGCACCCGACCAGAGTGACGTGAGGAGCACATTTCAGAAAACGTGCTCGGCTCGTCGAGAAAATGCGATTTAAGCAATAACATTAAAAATGCATCTAAAACCTAAACCAAACGTTGCAGGTGGTTATTTCTTCATGCGCAGTGGTCAACGCGGCACTCTCTCGCTGCCAAGAGCACTTTTTACTATGCGCACCCAACCAGAGTGACGGGAGGAGCACATTTCAGAAAACGTGCTCAGCTCGTCGAGAAAATGAGATTTAAGCAATAAAATTAAAAATGCACCTAAAACCTAAACCAAACGTTGCAGGTGGTTATTTCTTCATATGCAGCAGTCAACGCGGCACTCTCTAGCTGCCAAGAGCACTTTTTACTATGCGCACCCAACCAGAGTGACGGGAGGAGCACATTTCAGAAAACGTGCTCAGCTCGTCGAGAAAATAAGATTTAAGCAATAAAATTAAAAATGCACCTAAAAACCTAAACCAAACGTTGCAGGTGGTTATTTCTTCATGCGCATTGGTCAACGCGGCACTCTTTAGCTGCCAAGAGCACTTTTTACTATGTGCACCCAACCAGAGTGACGGGAGGAGCACGTTTCAGAAAACGTGCTCAGCTCGTCGAGAAAATGCGATTTAAGCAATAAAATTAAAAATGCACCCAAAACATTACACCAAACGTTGCAGGTGGTTATTTCTTCATGCGCAGTGGTCAACGCGGCACTCTCTAGCTGCCAAGATCATTTTTTACTATGCGCACCCAACCAGAGTGACAGGAGGAGCACATTTCAGAAAACGTGCTCAGCTCGTCGAGAAAATGCGATTTAAGCAATAAAATTAAAAATGCACCTAAAACCTAAACCAAACGTTGCAGGTGGTTATTTCTTCATGCGCAGCAGTCAACGCGGCACTCTCTAGCTGCCAAGAGCACTTTTTACTATGCGCACCCAACCAGAGTGACGGGAGGAGCACATTTCAGAAAACGTGCTCAGCTCGTCGAGAAAATGCGATTTAAGCAATAAAATAAAAAATGCACCTAAAACCTAAACCAAACGTTGCAGGTGGATATTTCTTCATGCGCAGTGGTCAACGCGGCACTCTCTAGCTGCCAAGAGCACTTTTTACTATGCGCACCCAACCAGAGTGACGTGAGGAGCACATTTCAGAAAACGTGCTCGGCTCGTCGAGAAAATGCGATTTAAGCAATAACATTAAAAATGCACCTAAAACCTAAACCAAACGTTGCAGGTGGTTATTTCTTCATGCGCAGTGGTCAACGCGGCACTCTCTCGCTGCCAAGAGCACTTTTTACTATGCGCACCCATCCAGAGTGACGGGAGGAGCACATTCCAGAAAACGTGCTCAGCTCGTCGAGAAAATGCGATTTAAGCAATAAAATTAAAAATGCACCCAAAACCTAAACCAAACGTTGCAGATGGTCATTTCTTCATGCGCAGTGGTCAACGCGGCACTCTCTAGCTGCCAAGAGCACTTTTTACTATGCGCACCCAACCAGAGTGACGGGAGGAGCACATTTCAGAAAACGTGCTCATCTCGTCGAGAAAATGCGATTTAAGCAATAAAATTAAAAATGCACCCAAAACCTAAACCAAACGTTGCAGGTGGTTATTTCTTCATGCGCAGTGGTCAACGCGGCACTCTCTAGCTGCCAAGAGCACTTTTTACTATGCGCACCCAACCAGAGTGACGGGAGGAGCACATTTCAGAAAACGTTCTCAGCTCGTCGAGAAAATGCGATTTAAGCAATAAAATTAAAAATGCACCCACAACCTAAACCAAACGTTGCAGATGGTCATTTCTTCATGCGCAGTGGTCAACGCGGCACTCTCTAGCTGCCAAGAGCACCTTTTACTATGCGCACCCAACCAGAGTGACGGGAGGAGCACATTGCAGAAAACGTGCTCAGCTCGTCGAGAAAATGCGATTTAAGCAATAAAATTAAAAATGCACCTAAAACCCAAACCAAACGTTGCAGGTGGTTATTTCTTCATGCGCAGTGGTCAACGCGGCACTCTCTAGCTGCCAAGAGCAGTTTTTACGATGCACACCCAACCAGAGTGACGGGAGGAGCGCATTTCAGAAAACGTGCTCAGCTCGACGAGAAAATGCGATTTAAGCAATAAAATTAAAAATGCACCCAAAACCTAAACCAAACGTTGCAGGTGGTTATTTCTTCATGCGCAGTGGTCAACGCGGCACTCTCTAGCTGCCAAGAGCACTTTTTACTATGCGCACCCAACCAGAGTGACGGGAGGAGCACATTTCAGAAAACGTGCTCAGCTCGTCGAGAAAATGCGATTTAAGCAATAAAATTAAAAATGCACCTAAAACCTAAACCAAACGTTGCAGGTAGTTATTTCTTCGTGCGCAGCAGTCAACGCGGCACTCTCTAGCTGCCAAGAGCACTTTTTACTATGCGCACCCAACCAGAGTGACGGGAGGAGCACATTTCAGAAAACGTGCTCAGCTCGTCGAGTAAATGCGATTTAAGCAATAAAATTAAAAATGCACCCAAAACCTAAACCAAACGTTGCAGGTGGTTATTTCTACATGCGCAGTGGTCAACGCGGCACTCTCTAGCTGCCAAGAGCACTTTTTACTATGCGCACCCAACCAGAGTGACGGGAGGAGCACATTTCAGAAAACGTGCTCAGCTCGTCCAGAAAATGCGATTTAAGCAATAAAATTAAAAATGCACCTAAAACCTAAACCAAACGTTGCAGATGGTCATTTCTTCATGCGCAGTGGTCAACGCGGCACTCTCTAGCTGCCAAGAGCACTTTTTACTATGCACACCCAACCAGAGTGACGGGAGGAGCACATTTCAGAAAACGTACTCAGCTCGTCCAGACAATGCGATTTAAGCAATAAAATTAAAAATGCACCCAAAACCTAAACCAAACGTTGCAGGTGGTTATTTCTTCATGCGCAGTGGTCAACGCGGCACTCTCTAGCTGCCAAGAGCACTTTTTACTATGCGCACCCAACCAGAGTGACGGGAGGAGCGCATTTCAGAAAACGTGCTCAGCTCGTCGAGAAAATGCGATTTAAGCAATAAAATTAAAAATGCACCTAAAACCTAAACCAAAAGTTGCAAGTGGTTATTTCTTCATGCGCAGCAGTCAACGCGGCACTCTCTAGCTGCCAAGAGCACTTTTTACTATGCGCACCCAACCAGAGTGACGGGAGGAGCACATTCCAGAAAACGTGCTCAGCTCGTCGAGAAAATGGGATTTAAGCAATACAATTAAAAATGCACCCAAAACCTAAACCAGACGTTGCAGATGGTCATTTCTTCATGCGCTGTGGTCAACGCGGCACTCTCTAGCTGCCAAGAGCACTTTTTACGATGCGCACCCAACCAGAGTGACGGGAGGAGCTCATTTCAGAAAACGTGCTCAGCTCGTTGAAAAAATGCGATTTAAGCAATGAAATTAAAAATGCACCCAAAACCTAAACCAAACGTTGCAGGTGGTTATTTCTTCATGCGCAGTGGTCAACGCGGCACTCTCTAGCTGCCAAGAGCACTTTTTACTATGCGCACCCAACCAGAGTGACGGGAGGAGCACATTTCAGAAAACGTGCTCAGCTCGTCGAGAAAATGCGATTTAAGCAATAAAATTAAAAATGCACCTAAAACCTAAACCAAACGTTGCAGGTGGTTATTTCTTCATGCGCAGCAGTCAACGCGGCACTCTCGAGCTGCCAAGAGCACTTTTTACTATGCGCACCCAACCAGAGTGACGGGAGGAGCACATTTCAGAAAACGTGCTCAGCTCGTCGAGAAAATGCGATTTAAGCAATAAAATTAAAAATGCACCTAAAACCTAAACCAAACGTTGTAGGTGGTTATTTCTTCATATGCAGCAGTCAACGCGGCACTCTCTAGCTGCCAAGAGCACTTTTTACTATGCGCACCCAACCAGAGTGACGGGAGGAGCACATTTCAGAAAACGTGCTCAGCTCGTCGAGAAAATGCGATTTAAGCAATAAAATTAAAAATGCACCTAAAAACCTAAACCAAACGTTGCAGGTGGTTATTTCTTCATACGCATTGGTCAACGCGGCACTCTCTAGCTGCCAAGAGCACTTTTTACTATGTGCACCCAACCAGAGTGACGTGAGGAGCACATTTCAGAAAACGTGCTCAACTCGTCGAGAAAATGCGATTTAAGCAATAAAATTAAAAATGCACCGAAAACCGAAACCAAACGTTGCAGATGGTCATTTCTTCATGCGCAGTGGTCAACGCGGCACTCTCTAGCTGCCAAGAGCACTTTTTACTATGCACACCCAACCAGAGTGACGGGAGGAGCACATTTCAGAAAACGTGCTCAGCTCGTCGAGAAAATGCGATTTAAGCAATAAAATTAAAAATGCACCCAAAACATTAAACCAAACGTTGCAGGTGGTTATTTCTTCATGCGCAGTGGTCAACGCGGCACTCTCTAGCTGCCAAGAGCATTTTTTACTATGCGCACCCAACCAGAGTGACGGGAGGAGCACATTTCAGAAAACGTGCTCAGCTCGTCGAGAAAATGCGATTTAAGCAATAAAATTAAAAATGCACCTGTAACCTAAACCAAACGTTGCAGGTGGTTATTTCTTCATGTGCAGTGGTCAACGCGGCACTCTCTAGCTGCCAAGAGCACTTTTTACTATGCACACCCAACCAGAGTGACGGGAGGAGCGCTTTTCAGAAAACGTGCTCAGCTCGACGAGAAAATGCGATTTAAGCAATGAAATTAAAAATGCACCCAAAACCTAAACCAAACGTTGCAGGTGGTTATTTCTTCATGCGCAGTGGTCAACGCGGCACTCTCTAGCTGCCAACAGCACTTTTTACTATGCGCACCCAACCAGAGTGACGGGAGGAGCACATTTCAGAAAACGTGCTCAGCTCGTCGAGAAAATGCGATTTAAGCAATTAAATTAAAAATGCACCTAAAACCTAAACCAAAAGTTGCAGGTGGTTATTTCTTCATGCGCAGCAGTCAACACGGCACTCTCTAGCTGCCAAGAGCACTTTTTACTATGCGCACCCAACCAGAGTGACGGGAGGAGCACATTTCAGAAAACGTGCTCAGCTCGTCCAGAAAATGCGATTTAAGCAATAAAATTAAAAATGCACCTAAAACCTAAACCAAACGTTGCAGATGGTCATTTCTTCATGCGCAGTGGTCAACGCGGCACTCTCTAGCTGCCAAGAGCACTTTTTACTATGCACACCCAACCAGAGTGACGGGAGGAGCACATTTCAGAAAACGTGCTCAGCTCGTCCAGACAATGCAATTTAAGCAATAAAATTAAAAATGCACCCAAAACCTAAACCAAACGTTGCAGGTGGTTATTTCTTCATGCGCAGTGGTCAACGCGGCACTCTCTATCTGCCAAGAGCACTTTTTACTATGCGACCCCAACCAGAGTGACGGGAGGAGCGCATTTCAGAAAACGTGCTCAGCTCGTCGAGAAAATGCGATTTAAGCAATAAAATTAAAAATGCACCTAAAACCTAAACCAAAAGTTGCAGGTGGTTATTTCTTCATGCGCAGCAGTCAAAACGGCACTCTCTAGCTGCCAAGAGCACATTTAACTATGCGCACCCAACCAGAGTGACGGGAGGAGCACATTTCAGAAAACGTGCTCAGCTCGTCGAGAAAATGCGATTTAAGCAATAAAATTAAAAATGCACCCAAAACCTAAACCAAACGTTGCAGATGGTCATTTCTTCATGTGCAGTGATCAACGCGGCACTCTCTAGCTGCCAAGAGCACTTTTTACGATGCACACCCAACCAGAGTGACGGGAGGAGCGCATTTCAGAAAACGTGCTCAGCTCGTCGAGAAAATGCGATTTAAGCAATAAAATTAAAAATGCACCCAAAACCTAAACCAAACGTTGCAGGTGGTTATTTCTTAATGCGCAGTGGTCAAAGGCGGCACTCTCTAGCTGCCAAGAGCACTTTTTACTATTTGCACCCAACCAGAGTGACGGGAGGAGCACATTTCAGAAAACGTGCTCAGCTCGTCGAGCAAATGCGATTTAAGCAATAAAATTAAAAATGCACCTAAAACCTAAACCAAACGTTGCAGGTGGTTATTTCTTCGTGCGCAGCAGTCAATGCGGCACTCTCTAGCTGCCAAGAGCACTTTTTACTATGCGCACCCAACCAGAGTGACGGGAGGAGCACATTTCAGAAAACGTGCTCAGCTCGTCGAGTAAATGCAATTTAAGCAATAAAATTAAAAATGCACCCAAAACCTAAACCAAACGCTGCAGGTGGTTATTTCTTCATGCGCAGTGGTCAACGCGGCACTCTCTAGCTGCCAAGAGCACTTTTTACTATGCGCACCCAACCAGAGTGACGGGAGGAGCACATTTCAGAAAACGTGCTCAGCTCGTCCAGAAAATGCGATTTAAGCAATAAAATTAAAAATGCACCTAAAACCTAAACCAAACGTTGCAGATGGTCATTTCTTCATGCGCAGTGGTCAACGCGGCACTCTCTAGCTGCCAAGAGCACTTTTTACTATGCACACAAAACCAGAGTGACGGGAGGAGCACATTTCAGAAAACGTGCTCAGCTCGTCGAGAAAATGCGATTTAAGCAATAAAATTAAAAATGCACCCAAAACCTAAACCAAACGTTGCAGGTGGTTATTTCTTCGTGCGCAGCAGTCAACGCGGCACTCTCTAGCTGCCAAGAGCACTTTTTACTATGCGCACCCAACCAGAGTGACGGGAGGAGCACATTTCAGAAAACGTGCTCAGCTCGTCGAGTAAATGCAATTTAAGCAATAAAATTAAAAATGCACCCAAAACCTAAACCAAACGTTGCAGGTGGTTATTTCTTCATGCGCAGTGGTCAACGCGGCACTCTCTAGCTGCCAAGAGCACTTTTTACTATGCGCACCCAACCAGAGAGACGGGAGGAGCGCATTTCAGAAAACGTGCTCAGCTCGACGAGAAAATGCGATTTGAGCAATAAAATTAAAAATGCACCCAAAACCTAAACCAAACGTTGCAGGTGGTTATTTCTTAATGCGCAGTGGTCAACGCGGCACTCTCTAGCTGCCAAGAGCACTTTTTACTATTCGCACCCAACCAGAGTGACGGGAGGAGCACATTTCAGAAAACGTGCTCAGCTCGTCGAGAAAATGCGATTTAAGCAATAAAATTAAAAATGCACCTAAAACCTAAACCAACCGTTGCAGGTGGTTATTTCTTCATGCGCAGCAGTCAACGCGGCACTCTCTAGCTGCCAAGAGCACTTTTTACTATGCGCACCCAACC
Organism: Syngnathus scovelli; assembly: GCF_024217435.2. Lineage (NCBI taxonomy): Eukaryota > Metazoa > Chordata > Actinopteri > Syngnathiformes > Syngnathidae > Syngnathus > Syngnathus scovelli. The sequence goes on along the minus strand of NW_026061466.1, from coordinate 273,283 downwards.
AGAGTGACGGGAGGAGCACATTCCAGAAAACGTGCTCAGCTCGTCGAGAAAATGCGATTTAAGCAATAAAATTAAAAATGCACCCAAAACCTAAACCAAACGTTGCAGATGGTCATTTCTTCATGCGCAGTGGTCAACGCGGCACTCTCTAGCTGCCAAGAGCACTTTTTACGATGCGCACCCAACCAGAGTGACGGGAGGAGCTCATTTCAGAAAACGTGCTCAGCTCGTTGAAAAAATGCGATTTAAGCAATGAAATTAAAAATGCACCCAAAACCTAAACCAAACGTTGCAGGTGGTTATTTCTTCATGCGCAGTGGTCAACGCGGCACTCTCTAGCTGCCAACAGCACTTTTTACTATGCGCACCCAACCAGAGTGACGGGAGGAGCACATTTCAGAAAACGTGCTCAGCTCGTCGAGAAAATGCGATTTAAGCAATAAAATTAAAAATGCACCTAAAAACCTAAACCAAACGTTGCAGGTGGTTATTTCTTCATGCGCATTGGTCAACGCGGCACTCTCTAGCTGCCAAGAGCACTTATTACTATGTGCACCCAACCAGAGTGACGGGAGGAGCACATTTCAGAAAACGTGCTCAGCTCGTCGAGAAAATGCGATTTAAGCAATAAAAGTAAAAATGCACGCAAAACATTAAACCAAACGTTGCAGGTGGTTATTTCTTCATGCGCAGTGATCAACGCGGCACTCTCTAGCTGCCAAGAGCATTTTTTACTATGCGCACCCAACCAGAGTGACGGGAGGAGCACATTTCAGAAAACGTGCTCAGCTCGTCGAGAAAATGCGATTTAAGCAATAAAATTAAAAATGCACCTAAAACCTAAACCAAACGTTGCAGGTGGTTATTTCTTCATGCGCAGTGGTCAACGCGGCACTCTCTAGCTGCCAAGAGCACTTTTTACTATGCGCACCCAACCAGAGTGACGGGAGGAGCACATTTCAGAAAACGTGCTCAGCTCGTCGAGAAAATGCGATTTAAGCAATAAAATTAAAAATGCACCTAAAACCTAAACCAAACGCTGCAGATGGTCATTTCTTCATGCGCAGTGGTCAACGCGGCACTCTCTAGCTGCCAAGAGCACTTTTTACTATACACACCCAACCAGAGTGACGGGAGGAGCACATTCCAGAAAACGTGCTCAGCTCGTCGAGAAAATGCGATTTAAGCAATAAAATTAAAAATGCACCCAAAACCTAAACCAAACGTTGCAGATGGTCATTTCTTCATGTGCAGTGGTCAACGCGGCACTCTCTAGCTGCCAAGAGCACTTTTTACTATGCGCACCCAACCAGAGTGACGGGAGGAGCGCATTTCAGAAAACGTGCTCAGCTCGTCGAGAAAATGCGATTTAAGCAATAAAATTAAAAATGCACCCAAAACCTAAACCAAACGTTGCAGGTGGTTATTTCTTCATGCGCAGTGGTCAACGCGGCACTCTCTAGCTGCCAAGAGCACTTTTTACTATGCGCACCCAACCAGAGTGACGGGAGGAGCACATTTCAGAAAACGTGCTCAGCTCGTCGAGAAAATGCGATTTAAGCAATAAAATTAAAAATGCACCCAAAACCTAAACCAAACGTTGCAGGTGGTTATTTCTTCATATGCAGCAGTCAACGCGGCACTCTCTAGCTGCCAAGAGCATTTTTTACTATGCGCACCCATCCAGAGTGACGGGAGGAGCACATTTCAGAAAACGTGCTCAACTCGTCGAAAAAATGCGATTTAAGCAATAAAATAAAAAATGCACCTAAAACCTAAACCAAACGTTGCAGGTGGTTATTTCTTCATGCACAGTGGTCAACGCGGCACTCTCTAGCTGCCAAGAGCACTTTTTACTATGCGCACCCAACCAGAGTGACGGGAGGAGCACATTTCAGAAAACGTGCTCAGCTCGCCGAGAAAATGCGATTTAAGCAATACAATTAAAAATGCACCTAAAACCTAAACCAAACGTTGCAGGTGGTTATTTCTTCATGTGTAGTGGTCAACGCGGCACTCTCTAGCTGCCAAGAGCACTTTTTACTATGCGCACCCACCCAGAGTGACGGGAGGAGCACATTTCAGAAAACGTGCTCAGCTCGTCGAGAAAATGCGATTTAAGCAATAAAATTAAAAATGCACCTAAAATCTATACCAAACGTTGCAGGTGGTTATTTCTTCATATGCAGTGGTCAACGCGGCACTCTCTAGCTGCCAAGAGCACTTTTTACTGTGCGCACCCAACCAGAGTGACGGGAGGAGCACATTCCAGAAAACGTGCTCAGCTCGTCGAGAAAATGCGATTTAAGCAATAAAATTAAAAATGCACCCAAAACCTAAACCAAACGTTGCAGATGGTCATTTCTTCATGCGCAGTGGTCAACGCGGCACTCTCTAGCTGCCAAGAGCACTTTTTACTATGCGCACCCAACCAGAGTGACGGGAGGAGCACATTTCAGAAAACGTGCTCAGCTCGTCGAGAAATTGCGATTTAAGCAATAAAATTAAAAATGCACCCAAAACCTAAACCAAACGTTGCTGGTGGTTATTTCTTAATGCGCAGTGGTCAACGCGGCATTCTCTAGCTGCCAAGAGCACTTTTTACTATGCGCACCCAACCAGAGTGACGGGAGGAGCACATTTCAGAAAACGTGCTCAGCTCGTCGAGAAAATGCGATTTAAGCAATAAAATTAAAAATGCACCCAAAACCTAAACCAAACGTTGCAGATGGTCATTTCTTCATGCGCAGTGGTCAACGCGGCACTCTCTAGCTGCCAAGAGCACTTTTTACTATGCACACCCAACCAGAGTGACGGGAGGAGCGCATTTTAGAAAACGTGCTCAGCTCGACGAGAAAATGCGATTTAAGCAATAAAATTAAAAATGCACCCAAAACCTAAACCAAACGTTGCAGGTGGTTATTTCTTCATGCGCAGTGGTCAACGCGGCACTCTCTAGCTGCCAAGAGCACTTTTTACTATGCGCACCCAACCAGAGTGACGGGAGGAGCACATTCCAGAAAACGTGCTCAGCTCGTCGAGAAAATGCGATTTAAGCAATAAAATTAAAAATGCACCCAAAACCTAAACCAAACGTTGCAGATGGTCATTTCTTCATGCGCAGTGGTCAACGCGGCACTCTCTAGCTGCCAAGAGCACTTTTTACTATGCGCACCCAACCAGAGTGACGGGAGGAGCTCATTTCAGAAAACGTGCTCAGCTCGTTGAGAAAATGCGATTTAAGCAATGAAATTAAAAATGCACCCAAAACCTAAACCAAACGTTGCAGGTGGTTATTTCTTCATGCGCAGTGGTCAACGCGGCACTCTCTAGCTGCCAAGAGCACTTTTTACTATGCGCACCCAACCAGAGTGACGGGAGGAGCACATTTCAGAAAACGTGCTCAACTCGTCGAGAAAATGCGATTTAAGCAATAAAATTAAAAATGCACCCAAAACCTAAACCAAACGTTGCAGATGGTCATTTCTTCATGCGCAGTGGTCAACGCGGCACTCTCTAGCTGCCAAGAGCACTTTTTACTATGCACACCCAACCAGAGTGACGGGAGGAGCGCATTTTAGAAAACGTGCTCAGCTCGACGAGAATATGCGATTTAAGCAATAAAATTAAAAATGCACCCAAAACCTAAACCAAACGTTGCAGGTGGTTATTTCTTCATGCGCAGTGGTCAACGCGGCACTCTCTAGCTGCCAAGAGCACTTTTTACTATTCGCACCCAACCAGAGTGACGGGAGGAGCACATTTCAGAAAACGTGCTCAGCTCGTCGAGAAAATGCGATTTAAGTAATAAAATTAAAAATGGACCCAAAACCTAAACCAAACGTTGCAGATGGTCATTTCTTCATGTGCAGTTGTCAACGCGGCACTCTCTAGCTGCCAAGAGCACTTTTTACTATGCACACCCAACCAGAGTGACGGGAGGAGCGCATTTCAGAAAACGTGCTCAGCTCGTCGAGAAATTGCGATTTAAGCAATAAAATTAAAAATGCACCCAAAACCTAAACCAAACGTTGCAGGTGGTTATTTCTTCATGCGCAGTGGTCAACGCGGCACTCTCTAGCTGCCAAGAGCACTTTTTACTATGCGCACCCAACCAGAGTGACGGGAGGAGCACATTCCAGAAAACGTGCTCAGCTCGTCGAGAAAATGGGATTTAAGCAATAAAATTAAAAATGCACCCAAAACCTAAACCAAACGTTGCAGATGGTCATTTCTTCATGCGCAGTGGTCAACGCGGCACTCTCTAGCTGCCAAGAGCACTTTTTACGATGCGCACCCAACCAGAGTGACGGGAGGAGCTCATTTCAGAAAACGTGCTCAGCTCGTTGAGAAAATGCGATTTAAGCAATGAAATTAAAAATGCACCCAAAACCTAAACCAAACGTTGCAGGTGGTTATTTCTTCATGCGCAGTGGTCAACGCGGCACTCTCTAGCTGCCAAGAGCACTTTTTACTATGCGCACCCAACCAGAGTGACGGGAGGAGCACATTTCAGAAAACGTGCTCAGCTCGTCCAGAAAATGCGATTTAAGCAATAAAATTAAAAATGCACCTAAAACCTAAACCAAACGTTGCAGATGGTCATTTCTTCATGCGCAGTGGTCAACGCGGCACTCTCTAGCTGCCAAGAGCACTTTTTACTATGCACACCCAACCAGAGTGACGGGAGGAGCGCATTTTAGAAAACGTGCTCAGCTCGACGAGAAAATGCGATTTAAGCAATAAAATTAAAAATGCACCCAAAACCTAAACCAAACGTTGCAGGAGGTTATTTCTTCATGCGCAGTGGTCAACGCGGCACTCTCTAGCTGCCAAGAGCACTTTTTACTATGCGCACCCAACTAGAGTGACGGGAGGAGCACATTTCAGAAAACGTGCTCAGCTCGTCGAGTAAATGCAATTTAAGCAACAAAATTAAAAATGCACCCAAAACCTAAACCAAACGTTGCAGGTGGTTATTTCTTCATGCGCAGTGGTCAACGCGGCACTCTCTAGCTGCCAAGAGCACTTTTTACTATGCACACCCAACCAGAGTGACGGGAGGAGCACATTTCAGAAAACGTGCTCAGCTCGTCCAGAAAATGCGATTTAAGCAATAAAATTAAAAATGCACCTAAAACCTAAACCAAACGTTGCAGATGGTCATTTCTTCATGCGCAGTGGTCAACGCGGCACTCTCTAGCTGCCAAGAGCACTTTTTACTATGCACACCCAACCAGAGTGACGGGAGGAGCACATTTCAGAAAACGTGCTCAGCTCGTCCAGACAATGCGATTTAAGCAATAAAATTAAAAATGCACCCAAAACCTAAACCAAACGTTGCAGGTGGTTATTTCTTCATGCGCAGTGGTCAACGCGGCACTCTCTAGCTGCCAAGAGCACTTTTTACTATGCGCACCCAACCAGAGTGACGGGAGGAGCGCATTTCAGAAAACGTGCTCAGCTCGTCGAGAAAATGCGATTTAAGCAATAAAATTAAAAATGCACCTAAAACCTAAACCAAAAGTTGAGGGTGGTTATTTCTTCATACGCAGCAGTCAACGCGGCACTCTCTAGCTGCCAAGAGCACTTTTTACTATGCGCACCCAACCAGAGTGACGGGAGGAGCACATTTCAGAAAACGTGTTCAGCTCGTCGAGAAAATGCGATTTAAGCAATAAAATAAAAAATGCACCTACAACCTAAACCAAACGCTGCAGATGGTCATTTCTTCATGTGCAGTGGTCAACGCGGAACTCTCTAGCTGCCAAGAGCACCTTTTACTATGCGCACCCAACCAGAGTGACGGGAGGAGCACATTTCAGAAAACGTGCTCAGCTCGTCGAGAAAATGCGATTCAAGCAATAAAATTAAAAATGCACCCAAAACCTAAACCAAACGTTGCAGGTGGTTATTTCTTAGTGCGCAGCAGTCAACGCGGCACTCTCTAGCTGCCAAGAGCACTTTTTAATATGCACACCCAACAAGAGTGACGGGAGGAGCGCATTTCAGAAAACGTGCTCAGCTCGTCGAGAAAATGCGATTTAAGCAATAAAATTAAAAATGCACCTAAAACCTAAACCAAACGTTGCAGGTGGTTATTTCTTCATGCGCAGCAGTCAACGCGGCACTCTCTAGCTGCCAAGAGCACTTTTTACTATGCGCACCCAACCAGAGTGACGGGAGGAGCACATTTCAGAAAACGTGCTCAGCTCGTCGAGAAAATGCGATTTAAGCAATAAAATTAAAAATGCACCCAAAACCTAAACCAAACGTTGCAGGTGGTTATTTCTTCATGCGCAGTGGTCAACGCGGCACTCTCTAGCTGCCAAGAGCACTTTTTACTATGCGCACCCAACCAGAGTGACGGGAGGAGCACATTTCAGAAAACGTGCTCAGCTCGTCGAGAAAATGCGATTTAAGCAATAAAATTAAAAATGCACCTAAAACCTAAACCAAACGTTGCAGGTGGTTATTTCTTCATGCGCAGCAGTCAACGCGGCACTCTCTAGCTGCCAAGAGCACTTTTTACTATGCGCACCCAACCAGAGTGACGGGAGGAGCACATTTCAGAAAACGTGCTCAGCTCGTCGAGAAAATGCGATTTAAGCAATAAAATTAAAAATGCACCTAAAACCTAAACCAAACGTTGCAGGTGGTTATTTCTTCATGCGCAGTGGTCAACGCGGCACTCTCTAGCTGCCAAGAGCACTTTTTACTATGCGCACCCAACCAGAGTGACGGGAGGAGCACATTTCAGAAAACGTGCTCAGCTCGTCGAGAAAATGCGATTTAAGCAATAAAATTAAAAATGCACCTAAAACCTAAACCAAACCTTGCAGGTGGTTATTTCTTCGTGCGCAGCAGTCAACGCGGCACTCTCTAGCTGCCAAGAGCACTTTTTACTATGCGCACCCAACCAGAGTGACGGGAGGAGCACATTTCAGAAAACGTGCTCAGCTCGTCGAGTAAATGCGATTTAAGCAATAAAATTAAAAATGCACCCAAAACCTAAACCAAACGTTGCAGGTGGTTATTTCTTCATGCGCAGTGGTCAACGCGGCACTCTCTAGCTGCCAAGAGCACTTTTTACTATGCGCACCCAACCAGAGTGACGGGAGGAGCACATTTCAGAAAACGTGCTCAGCTCGTCCAGAAAATGCGATTTAAGCAATAAAATTAAAAATGCACCCAAAACCTAAACCAAACGTTGCAGGTGGTTATTTCTTCATGCGCAGTGGTCAACGCGGCACTCTCTAGCTGCCAAGAGCACTTTTTACTATGCACACCCAACCAGAGTGACGGGAGGAGCGCATTTTAGAAAACGTGCTCAGCTCGACGAGAAAATGCGATTTAAGCAATAAAATTAAAAATGCACCCAAAACCTAAACCAAACGTTGCAGGTGGTTATTTCTTCATGCGCAGTGGTCAACGCGGCACTCTCTAGCTGCCAAGAGCACTTTTTACTATGCGCACCCAACCAGAGTGACGGGAGGAGCACATTTCAGAAAACGTGCTCAGCTCGTCGAGAAAATGCGATTTAAGCAATAAAATTAAAAATGCACCTAAAACCTAAACCAAACGTTGCAGGTGGTTATTTCTTCATGCGCAGCAGTCAACGCGGCACTCTCGAGCTGCCAAGAGCACTTTTTACTATGCGCACCCAACCAGAGTGACGGGAGGAGCACATTTCAGAAAACGTGCTCAGCTCGTCGAGAAAATGCGATTTAAGCAATAAAATTAAAAATGCACCTAAAACCTAAACCAAACGTTGTAGGTGGTTATTTCTTCATATGCAGCAGTCAACGCGGCACTCTCTAGCTGCCAAGAGCACTTTTTACTATGTGCACCCAACCAGAGTGACGGGAGGAGCACATTTCAGAAAACGTGCTCAGCTCGTCGAGAAAATGCGATTTAAGCAATAAAATTAAAAATGCACCTAAAAACCTAAACCAAACGTTGCAGGTGGTTATTTCTTCATGCGCATTGGTCAACGCGGCACTCTCTAGCTGCCAAGAGCACTTTTTACTATGTGCACCCAACCAGAGTGACGTGAGGAGCACATTTCAGAAAACGTGCTCAACTCGTCGAGAAAATGCGATTTAAGCAATAAAATTAAAAATGCACCGAAAACCGAAACCAAACGTTGCAGATGGTCATTTCTTCATGCGCAGTGGTCAACGCGGCACTCTCTAGCTGCCAAGAGCACTTTTTACTATGCACACCCAACCAGAGTGACGGGAGGAGCACATTTCAGAAAACGTGCTCAGCTCGTTGAGAAAATGCGATTTAAGCAATAAAATTAAAAATGCACCCAAAACATTAAACCAAACGTTGCAGGTGGTTATTTCTTCATGCGCAGTGGTCAACGCGGCACTCTCTAGCTGCCAAGAGCATTTTTTACTATGCGCACCCAACCAGAGTGACGGGAGGAGCACATTTCAGAAAACGTGCTCAGCTCGTCGAGAAAATGCGATTTAAGCAATAAAATTAAAAATGCACCTGTAACCTAAACCAAACGTTGCAGGTGGTTATTTCTTCATGTGCAGTGGTCAACGCGGCACTCTCTAGCTGCCAAGAGCACTTTTTACTATGCACACCCAACCAGAGTGACGGGAGGAGCGCTTTTCAGAAAACGTGCTCAGCTCGACGAGAAAATGCGATTTAAGCAATGAAATTAAAAATGCACCCAAAACCTAAACCAAACGTTGCAGGTGGTTATTTCTTCATGCGCAGTGGTCAACGCGGCACTCTCTAGCTGCCAACAGCACTTTTTACTATGCGCACCCAACCAGAGTGACGGGAGGAGCACATTTCAGAAAACGTGCTCAGCTCGTCGAGAAAATGCGATTTAAGCAATTAAATTAAAAATGCACCTAAAACCTAAACCAAAAGTTGCAGGTGGTTATTTCTTCATGCGCAGCAGTCAACACGGCACTCTCTAGCTGCCAAGAGCACTTTTTACTATGCGCACCCAACCAGAGTGACGGGAGGAGCACATTTCAGAAAACGTGCTCAGCTCGTCCAGAAAATGCGATTTAAGCAATAAAATTAAAAATGCACCTAAAACCTAAACCAAACGTTGCAGATGGTCATTTCTTCATGCGCAGTGGTCAACGCGGAACTCTCTAGCTGCCAAGAGCACTTTTTACTATTCACACCCAACCAGAGTGACGGGAGGAGCACATTTCAGAAAACGTGCTCAGCTCGTCCAGACAATGCAATTTAAGCAATAAAATTAAAAATGCACCCAAAACCTAAACCAAACGTTGCAGGTGGTTATTTCTTCATGCGCAGTGGTCAACGCGGCACTCTCTAGCTGCCAAGAGCACTTTTTACTATGCGACCCCAACCAGAGTGACGGGAGGAGCGCATTTCAGAAAACGTGCTCAGCTCGTCGAGAAAATGCGATTTAAGCAATAAAATTAAAAATGCACCTAAAACCTAAACCAAAACTTGCAGGTGGTTATTTCTTCATGCGCAGCAGTCAACACGGCACTCTCTAGCTGCCAAGAGCACATTTTACTATGCGCACCCAACCAGAGTGACGGGAGGAGCACATTTCAGAAAACGTGCTCAGCTCGTCGAGAAAATGCGATTTAAGCAATAAAATTAAAAATGCACCCAAAACCTAAACCAAACGTTGCAGATGGTCATTTCTTAATGTGCAGTGATCAACGCGGCACTCTCTAGCTGCCAAGAGCACTTTTTACGATGCACACCCAACCAGAGTGACGGGAGGAGCGCATTTCAGAAAACGTGCTCAGCTCGTCGAGAAAATGCGATTTAAGCAATAAAATTAAAAATGCACCCAAAACCTAAACCAAACGTTGCAGTTGGTTATTTCTTAACGCGCAGTGGTCAAAGGCGGCACTCTCTAGCTGCCAAGAGCACTTTTTACTATTCGCACCCAACCAGAGTGACGGGAGGAGCACATTTCAGAAAACGTGCTCAGCTCGTCGAGCAAATGCGATTTAAGCAATAAAATTAAAAATGCACCTAAAACCTAAACCAAACGTTGCAGGTGGTTATTTCTTCGTGCGCAGCAGTCAACGCGGCACTCTCTAGCTGCCAAGAGCACTTTTTACTATGCGCACCCAACCAGAGTGACGGGAGGAGCACATTTCAGAAAACGTGCTCAGCTCGTCGAGTAAATGCAATTTAAGCAATAAAATTAAAAATGCACCCAAAACCTAAACCAAACGTTGCAGGTGGTTATTTCTTCATGCGCAGTGGTCAACGCGGCACTCTCTAGCTGCCAAGAGCACTTTTTACTATGCGCACCCAACCAGAGTGACGGGAGGAGCACATTTCAGAAAACGTGCTCAGCTCGTCCAGAAAATGCGATTTAAGCAATAAAATTAAAAATGCACCTAAAACCTAAACCAAACGTTGCAGATGGTCATTTCTTCATGCGCAGTGGTCAACGCGGCACTCTCTAGCTGCCAAGAGCACTTTTTACTATGCACACATAACCAGAGTGACGGGAGGAGCACATTTCAGAAAACGTGCTCAGCTCGTCGAGAAAATGCGATTTAAGCAATAAAATTAAAAATGCACCCAAAACCTAAACCAAACGTTGCAGGTGGTTATTTCTTCGTGCGCAGCAGTCAACGCGGCACTCTCTAGCTGCCAAGAGCACTTTTTACTATGCGCACCCAACCAGAGTGACGGGAGGAGCACATTTCAGAAAACGTGCTCAGCTCGTCGAGTAAATGCAATATAAGCAATAAAATTAAAAATGCACCCAAAACCTAAACCAAACGTTGCAGGTGGTTATTTCTTCATGCGCAGCAGTCAACGCGGCACTCTCTAGCTGCCAAGAGCACTTTTTACTATGCGCACCCAACCAGAGTGACGGGAGGAGCACATTTCAGAAAACGTGCTCAGCTCGTCGAGAAAATGCGATTTAAGCAATAAATTTAAAAATGCACCTAAAACCTAAACCAAACGTTGCAGGTGGTTATTTCTTCATGCGCAGCAGTCAACAAGGCACTCTCTAGCTGCCAAGAGCACTTTTTACTATGCGCACCCAACCAGAGTGACGGGAGGAGCACATTTCAGAAAACGTGCTCAGCTCGTCGAGAAAATGCGATTTAAGCAATAAAATTAAAAATGCACACAAAACCTAAACCAAACGTTGCAGATGGTCATTTTTTCATGTGCAGTGGTCAACGCGGCACTCTCTAGCTGCCAAGAGCACTTTTTTACTATGCACACCCAACCAGAGTGACGGGAGGAGCGCATTTCAGAAAACGTGCTCAGCTCGTCGAGAAAATGCGATTTAAGCAATAAAATTAAAAATGCACCCAAAACCTAAACCAAACGTTGCAGGTGGTTATTTCTTCATGCGCAGTGGTCAACGCGGCACTCTCTAGCTGCCAAGAGCACTTTTTACTATGCGCACCCAACCAGAGTGACGGGAGGAGCGCATTCCAGAAAACGTGCTCAGCTCGTCGAGAAAATGCGATTTAAGCAATAAAATTAAAAATGCACCCAAAACCTAAACCAAACGTTGCAGATGGTCATTTCTTCATGCGCAGTGGTCAACGCGGCACTCTTTAGCTGCCAAGAGCACTTTTTACTATGCGCACCCAACCAGAGTGACGGGAGGAGCACATTTCAGAAAACGTGCTCAGCTCGTTGAGAAAATGCGATTTAAGCAATAAAATTAAAAATGCACCCAAAACCTAAACCAAACATTGCAGGTGGTTATTTCTTCATGCGCAGTGGTCAACGCGGCACTCTCTAGCTGCCAAGAGCACTTTTTACTATGCACACCCAACCAGAGTGACGGGAGGAGCGCATTTCAGAAAACGTGCTCAGCTCGACGAGAAAATGCGATTTAAGCAATAAAATTAAAAATGCACCCAAAACCTAAACCAAACGTTGCAGGTGGTTATTTCTTCATGCGCAGTGGTCAACGCGGCACTCTCTAGCTGCCAAGAGCACTTTTTACGATGCACACCCAACCAGAGAGACGGGAGGAGCGCATTTCAGAAAACGTGCTCAGCTCGACGAGAAAATGCGATTTAAGCAATAAAATTAAAAATGCTCCCAAAACCTAAACCAAACGTTGCAGGTGGTTATTTCTTAATGCGCAGTGGTCAACGCGGCACTCTCTAGCTGCCAAGAGCACTTTTTACTATGCGCACCCAACCAGAGTGACGGGAGGAGCACATTTCAGAAAACGTGCTCAGCTCGTCCAGAAAATGCGATTTAAGCAATAAAATTAAAAATGCACATAAAACCTAAACCAAACGTTGCGGATGGTCATTTCTTCATGCGCAGTGGTCAACGCGGCACTCTCTAGCTGCCAAGAGCACTTTTTACTATGCACACCCAACCAGAGTGACGGGAGGAGCGCATTTTAGAAAACGTGCTCAGCTCGACGAGAAAATGCAATTTAAGCAATAAAATTAAAAATGCACCCAAAACCTAAACCAAACGTTGCAGGTGGTTATTTCTTCATGCGCAGTGGTCAACGCGGCACTCTCTAGCTGCCAAGAGCACTTTTTACTATGCGCACCCAACCAGAGTGACGGGAGGAGCACATTTCAGAAAACGTGCTCAGCTCGTCGAGAAAATGCGATTTAAGCAATAAAATTAAAAATGCACCTAAAACCTAAACCAAACGTTGCAGGTGGTTATTTCTTCATGCGCAGCAGTCAACGCGGCACTCTCTAGCTGCCAAGAGCACTTTTTACTATGCGCACCCAACCAGAGTGACGGGAGGAGCACATTTCAGAAAACGTGCTCAGCTCGTCGAGAAAATGCGATTCAAGCAATAAAATTAAAAATGCACCTAAAAACCTAAACCAAACGTTGCAGGTGGTTATTTCTTCATGCGCATTGGTCAACGCGGCACTCTCTAGCTGCCAAGAGCACTTTTTACTATGTGCACCCAACCAGAGTGACGTGAGGAGCACATTTCAGAAAACGTGCTCAACTCGTCGAGAATGCGATTTAAGCAATAAAATTAAAAATGCACCGAAAACCGAAACCAAACGTTGCAGATGGTCATTTCTTCATGCGCAGTGGTCAACGCGGCACTCTCTAGCTGCCAAGAGCACTTTTTACTATGCGCACCCAACCAGAGTGACGGGAGGAGCACATTTCAGAAAACGTGCTCAGCTCGTCCAGAAAATGCGATTTAAGCAATAAAATTAAAAATGCACCTAAAACCTAAACCAAACGTTGCAGATGGTCATTTCTTCATGCGCAGTGGTCAACGCGGCACTCTCTAGCTGCCAAGAGCACTTTTTACTATGCACACCCAACCAGAGTGACGGGAGGAGCGCATTTTAGAAAACGTGCTCAGCTCGACGAGAAAATGCGATTTAAGCAATAAAATTAAAAATGCACCCAAAACCTAAACCAAACGTTGCAGGAGGTTATTTCTTCATGCGCAGTGGTCAACGCGGCACTCTCTAGCTGCCAAGAGCACTTTTTACTATGCGCACCCAACCAGAGTGACGGGAGGAGCACATTTCAGAAAACGTGCTCAGCTCGTCGAGAAAATGCGATTTAAGCAATAAAATTAAAAATGCACCTAAAACCTAAACCAAACCTTGCAGGTGGTTATTTCTTCGTGCGCAGCAGTCAACGCGGCACTCTCTAGCTGCCAAGAGGACTTTTTACTATGCGCACCCAACCAGAGTGACGGGAGGAGCACATTTCAGAAAACGTGCTCAGCTCGTCGAGTAAATGCGATTTAAGCAATAAAATTAAAAATGCACCCAAAACCTAAACCAAACGTTGCAGGTGGTTATTTCTTCATGCGCAGTGGTCAACGCGGCACTCTCTAGCTGCCAAGAGCACTTTTTACTATGCGCACCCAACCAGAGTGACGGGAGGAGCACATTTCAGAAAACGTGCTCAGCTCGTCCAGAAAATGCGATTTAAGCAATAAAATTAAAAATGCACCCAAAACCTAAACCAAACGTTGCAGGTGGTTATTTCTTCATGCGCAGTGGTCAACGCGGCACTCTCTAGCTGCCAAGAGCACTTTTTACTATGCACACCCAACCAGAGTGACGGGAGGAGCGCATTTTAGAAAACGTGCTCAGCTCGACGAGAAAATGCGATTTAAGCAATAAAATTAAAAATGCACCCAAAACCTAAACCAAACGTTGCAGGTGGTTATTTCTTCATGCGCAGTGGTCAACGCGGCACTCTCTAGCTGCCAAGAGCACTTTTTACTATGCGCACCCAACCAGAGTGACGGGAGGAGCACATTTCAGAAAACGTGCTCAGCTCGTCGAGAAAATGCGATTTAAGCAATAAAATTAAAAATGCACCTAAAACCTAAACCAAACGTTGCAGGTGGTTATTTCTTCATGCGCAGCAGTCAACGCGGCACTCTCGAGCTGCCAAGAGCACTTTTTACTATGCGCACCCAACCAGAGTGACGGGAGGAGCACATTTCAGAAAACGTGCTCAGCTCGTCGAGAAAATGCGATTTAAGCAATAAAATTAAAAATGCACCTAAAACCTAAACCAAACGTTGTAGGTGGTTATTTCTTCATATGCAGCAGTCAACGCGGCACTCTCTAGCTGCCAAGAGCACTTTTTACTATGTGCACCCAACCAGAGTGACGGGAGGAGCACATTTCAGAAAACGTGCTCAGCTCGTCGAGAAAATGCGATTTAAGCAATAAAATTAAAAATGCACCTAAAAACCTAAACCAAACGTTGCAGGTGGTTATTTCTTCATGCGCATTGGTCAACGCGGCACTCTCTAGCTGCCAAGAGCACTTTTTACTATGTGCACCCAACCAGAGTGACGTGAGGAGCACATTTCAGAAAACGTGCTCAACTCGTCGAGAAAATGCGATTTAAGCAATAAAATTAAAAATGCACCGAAAACCGAAACCAAACGTTGCAGATGGTCATTTCTTCATGCGCAGTGGTCAACGCGGCACTCTCTAGCTGCCAAGAGCACTTTTTACTATGCACACCCAACCAGAGTGACGGGAGGAGCTCATTTCAGAAAACGTGCTCAGCTCGTTGAGAAAATGCGATTTAAGCAATGAAATTAAAAATGCACCCAAAACCTAAACCAAACGTTGCAGGTGGTTATTTCTTCATGCGCAGTGGTCAACGCGGCACTCTCTAGCTGCCAAGAGCACTTTTTACTATGCGCACCCAACCAGAGTGACGGGAGGAGCACATTTCAGAAAACGTGCTCAGCTCGTCGAGAAAATGCGATTTAAGCAATAAAATTAAAAATGCACCCAAAACCTAAACCAAACGTTGCAGATGGTCATTTCTTCATGCGCAGTGGTCAACGCGGCACTCTCTAGCTGCCAAGAGCACTTTTTACTATGCACACCCAACCAGAGTGACGGGAGGAGCGCATTTTAGAAAACGTGCTCAGCTCGACGAGAAAATGCGATTTAAGCAATAAAATTAAAAATGCACCCAAAACCTAAACCAAACGTTGCAGGTGGTTATTTCTTCATGCGCAGTGGTCAACGCGGCACTCTCTAGCTGCCAAGAGCACTTTTTACTATGCGCACCCAACCAGAGTGACGGGAGGAGCACATTTCAGAAAACGTGCTCAGCTCGTCGAGAAAATGCGATTTAAGTAATAAAATTAAAAATGGACCCAAAACCTAAACCAAACGTTGCAGATGGTCATTTCTTCATGTGCAGTTGTCAACGCGGCACTCTCTAGCTGCCAAGAGCACTTTTTACTATGCACACCCAACCAGAGTGACGGGAGGAGCGCATTTCAGAAAACGTGCTCAGCTCGTCGAGAAATTGCGATTTAAGCAATAAAATTAAAAATGCACCCAAAACCTAAACCAAACGTTGCAGGTGGTTATTTCTTCATGCGCAGTGGTCAACGCGGCACTCTCTAGCTGCCAAGAGCACTTTTTACTATGCGCACCCAACCAGAGTGACGGGAGGAGCACATTCCAGAAAACGTGCTCAGCTCGTCGAGAAAATGGGATTTAAGCAATAAAATTAAAAATGCACCCAAAACCTAAACCAAACGTTGCAGATGGTCATTTCTTCATGCGCAGTGGTCAACGCGGCACTCTCTAGCTGCCAAGAGCACTTTTTACGATGCGCACCCAACCAGAGTGACGGGAGGAGCTCATTTCAGAAAACGTGCTCAGCTCGTTGAGAAAATGCGATTTAAGCAATGAAATTAAAAATGCACCCAAAACCTAAACCAAACGTTGCAGGTGGTTATTTCTTCATGCGCAGTGGTCAACGCGGCACTCTCTAGCTGCCAAGAGCACTTTTTACTATGCGCACCCAACCAGAGTGACGGGAGGAGCACATTTCAGAAAACGTGCTCAGCTCGTCCAGAAAATGCGATTTAAGCAATAAAATTAAAAATGCACCTAAAACCTAAACCAAACGTTGCAGATGGTCATTTCTTCATGCGCAGTGGTCAACGCGGCACTCTCTAGCTGCCAAGAGCACTTTTTACTATGCGACCCCAACCAGAGTGACGGGAGGAGCGCATTTCAGAAAACGTGCTCAGCTCGTCGAGAAAATGCGATTTAAGCAATAAAATTAAAAATGCACCTAAAACCTAAACCAAAACTTGCAGGTGGTTATTTCTTCATGCGCAGCAGTCAACACGGCACTCTCTAGCTGCCAAGAGCACATTTTACTATGCGCACCCAACCAGAGTGACGGGAGGAGCACATTTCAGAAAACGTGCTCAGCTCGTCGAGAAAATGCGATTTAAGCAATAAAATTAAAAATGCACCCAAAACCTAAACCAAACGTTGCAGATGGTCATTTCTTAATGTGCAGTGATCAACGCGGCACTCTCTAGCTGCCAAGAGCACTTTTTACGATGCACACCCAACCAGAGTGACGGGAGGAGCGCATTTCAGAAAACGTGCTCAGCTCGTCGAGAAAATGCGATTTAAGCAATAAAATTAAAAATGCACCCAAAACCTAAACCAAACGTTGCAGTTGGTTATTTCTTAACGCGCAGTGGTCAAAGGCGGCACTCTCTAGCTGCCAAGAGCACTTTTTACTATTCGCACCCAACCAGAGTGACGGGAGGAGCACATTTCAGAAAACGTGCTCAGCTCGTCGAGCAAATGCGATTTAAGCAATAAAATTAAAAATGCACCTAAAACCTAAACCAAACGTTGCAGGTGGTTATTTCTTCGTGCGCAGCAGTCAACGCGGCACTCTCTAGCTGCCAAGAGCACTTTTTACTATGCGCACCCAACCAGAGTGACGGGAGGAGCACATTTCAGAAAACGTGCTCAGCTCGTCGAGTAAATGCAATTTAAGCAATAAAATTAAAAATGCACCCAAAACCTAAACCAAACGTTGCAGGTGGTTATTTCTTCATGCGCAGTGGTCAACGCGGCACTCTCTAGCTGCCAAGAGCACTTTTTACTATGCGCACCCAACCAGAGTGACGGGAGGAGCACATTTCAGAAAACGTGCTCAGCTCGTCCAGAAAATGCGATTTAAGCAATAAAATTAAAAATGCACCTAAAACCTAAACCAAACGTTGCAGATGGTCATTTCTTCATGCGCAGTGGTCAACGCGGCACTCTCTAGCTGCCAAGAGCACTTTTTACTATGCACACATAACCAGAGTGACGGGAGGAGCACATTTCAGAAAACGTGCTCAGCTCGTCGAGAAAATGCGATTTAAGCAATAAAATTAAAAATGCACCCAAAACCTAAACCAAACGTTGCAGGTGGTTATTTCTTCGTGCGCAGCAGTCAACGCGGCACTCTCTAGCTGCCAAGAGCACTTTTTACTATGCGCACCCAACCAGAGTGACGGGAGGAGCACATTTCAGAAAACGTGCTCAGCTCGTCGAGTAAATGCAATATAAGCAATAAAATTAAAAATGCACCCAAAACCTAAACCAAACGTTGCAGGTGGTTATTTCTTCATGCGCAGCAGTCAACGCGGCACTCTCTAGCTGCCAAGAGCACTTTTTACTATGCGCACCCAACCAGAGTGACGGGAGGAGCACATTTCAGAAAACGTGCTCAGCTCGTCGAGAAAATGCGATTTAAGCAATAAATTTAAAAATGCACCTAAAACCTAAACCAAACGTTGCAGGTGGTTATTTCTTCATGCGCAGCAGTCAACAAGGCACTCTCTAGCTGCCAAGAGCACTTTTTACTATGCGCACCCAACCAGAGTGACGGGAGGAGCACATTTCAGAAAACGTGCTCAGCTCGTCGAGAAAATGCGATTTAAGCAATAAAATTAAAAATGCACACAAAACCTAAACCAAACGTTGCAGATGGTCATTTTTTCATGTGCAGTGGTCAACGCGGCACTCTCTAGCTGCCAAGAGCACTTTTTTACTATGCACACCCAACCAGAGTGACGGGAGGAGCGCATTTCAGAAAACGTGCTCAGCTCGTCGAGAAAATGCGATTTAAGCAATAAAATTAAAAATGCACCCAAAACCTAAACCAAACGTTGCAGGTGGTTATTTCTTCATGCGCAGTGGTCAACGCGGCACTCTCTAGCTGCCAAGAGCACTTTTTACTATGCGCACCCAACCAGAGTGACGGGAGGAGCGCATTCCAGAAAACGTGCTCAGCTCGTCGAGAAAATGCGATTTAAGCAATAAAATTAAAAATGCACCCAAAACCTAAACCAAACGTTGCAGATGGTCATTTCTTCATGCGCAGTGGTCAACGCGGCACTCTTTAGCTGCCAAGAGCACTTTTTACTATGCGCACCCAACCAGAGTGACGGGAGGAGCACATTTCAGAAAACGTGCTCAGCTCGTTGAGAAAATGCGATTTAAGCAATAAAATTAAAAATGCACCCAAAACCTAAACCAAACATTGCAGGTGGTTATTTCTTCATGCGCAGTGGTCAACGCGGCACTCTCTAGCTGCCAAGAGCACTTTTTACTATGCACACCCAACCAGAGTGACGGGAGGAGCGCATTTCAGAAAACGTGCTCAGCTCGACGAGAAAATGCGATTTAAGCAATAAAATTAAAAATGCACCCAAAACCTAAACCAAACGTTGCAGGTGGTTATTTCTTCATGCGCAGTGGTCAACGCGGCACTCTCTAGCTGCCAAGAGCACTTTTTACGATGCACACCCAACCAGAGAGACGGGAGGAGCGCATTTCAGAAAACGTGCTCAGCTCGACGAGAAAATGCGATTTAAGCAATAAAATTAAAAATGCACCCAAAACCTAAACCAAACGTTGCAGGTGGTTATTTCTTAATGCGCAGTGGTCAACGCGGCACTCTCTAGCTGCCAAGAGCACTTTTTACTATGCGCACCCAACCAGAGTGACGGGAGGAGCACATTTCAGAAAACGTGCTCAGCTCGTCCAGAAAATGCGATTTAAGCAATAAAATTAAAAATGCACATAAAACCTAAACCAAACGTTGCGGATGGTCATTTCTTCATGCGCAGTGGTCAACGCGGCACTCTCTAGCTGCCAAGAGCACTTTTTACTATGCACACCCAACCAGAGTGACGGGAGGAGCGCATTTTAGAAAACGTGCTCAGCTCGACGAGAAAATGCAATTTAAGCAATAAAATTAAAAATGCACCCAAAACCTAAACCAAACGTTGCAGGTGGTTATTTCTTCATGCGCAGTGGTCAACGCGGCACTCTCTAGCTGCCAAGAGCACTTTTTACTATGCGCACCCAACCAGAGTGACGGGAGGAGCACATTTCAGAAAACGTGCTCAGCTCGTCGAGAAAATGCGATTTAAGCAATAAAATTAAAAATGCACCTAAAACCTAAACCAAACGTTGCAGGTGGTTATTTCTTCATGCGCAGCAGTCAACGCGGCACTCTCTAGCTGCCAAGAGCACTTTTTACTATGCGCACCCAACCAGAGTGACGGGAGGAGCACATTTCAGAAAACGTGCTCAGCTCGTCGAGAAAATGCGATTCAAGCAATAAAATTAAAAATGCACCTAAAAACCTAAACCAAACGTTGCAGGTGGTTATTTCTTCATGCGCATTGGTCAACGCGGCACTCTCTAGCTGCCAAGAGCACTTTTTACTATGTGCACCCAACCAGAGTGACGTGAGGAGCACATTTCAGAAAACGTGCTCAACTCGTCGAGAATGCGATTTAAGCAATAAAATTAAAAATGCACCGAAAACCGAAACCAAACGTTGCAGATGGTCATTTCTTCATGCGCAGTGGTCAACGCGGCACTCTCTAGCTGCCAAGAGCACTTTTTACTATGCGCACCCAACCAGAGTGACGGGAGGAGCACATTTCAGAAAACGTGCTCAGCTCGTCCAGAAAATGCGATTTAAGCAATAAAATTAAAAATGCACCTAAAACCTAAACCAAACGTTGCAGATGGTCATTTCTTCATGCGCAGTGGTCAACGCGGCACTCTCTAGCTGCCAAGAGCACTTTTTACTATGCACACCCAACCAGAGTGACGGGAGGAGCGCATTTTAGAAAACGTGCTCAGCTCGACGAGAAAATGCGATTTAAGCAATAAAATTAAAAATGCACCCAAAACCTAAACCAAACGTTGCAGGAGGTTATTTCTTCATGCGCAGTGGTCAACGCGGCACTCTCTAGCTGCCAAGAGCACTTTTTACTATGCGCACCCAACCAGAGTGACGGGAGGAGCACATTTCAGAAAACGTGCTCAGCTCGTCGAGAAAATGCGATTTAAGCAATAAAATTAAAAATGCACCTAAAACCTAAACCAAACCTTGCAGGTGGTTATTTCTTCGTGCGCAGCAGTCAACGCGGCACTCTCTAGCTGCCAAGAGGACTTTTTACTATGCGCACCCAACCAGAGTGACGGGAGGAGCACATTTCAGAAAACGTGCTCAGCTCGTCGAGTAAATGCGATTTAAGCAATAAAATTAAAAATGCACCCAAAACCTAAACCAAACGTTGCAGGTGGTTATTTCTTCATGCGCAGTGGTCAACGCGGCACTCTCTAGCTGCCAAGAGCACTTTTTACTATGCGCACCCAACCAGAGTGACGGGAGGAGCACATTTCAGAAAACGTGCTCAGCTCGTCCAGAAAATGCGATTTAAGCAATAAAATTAAAAATGCACCCAAAACCTAAACCAAACGTTGCAGGTGGTTATTTCTTCATGCGCAGTGGTCAACGCGGCACTCTCTAGCTGCCAAGAGCACTTTTTACTATGCACACCCAACCAGAGTGACGGGAGGAGCGCATTTTAGAAAACGTGCTCAGCTCGACGAGAAAATGCGATTTAAGCAATAAAATTAAAAATGCACCCAAAACCTAAACCAAACGTTGCAGGTGGTTATTTCTTCATGCGCAGTGGTCAACGCGGCACTCTCTAGCTGCCAAGAGCACTTTTTACTATGCGCACCCAACCAGAGTGACGGGAGGAGCACATTTCAGAAAACGTGCTCAGCTCGTCGAGAAAATGCGATTTAAGCAATAAAATTAAAAATGCACCTAAAACCTAAACCAAACGTTGCAGGTGGTTATTTCTTCATGCGCAGCAGTCAACGCGGCACTCTCGAGCTGCCAAGAGCACTTTTTACTATGCGCACCCAACCAGAGTGACGGGAGGAGCACATTTCAGCAAACGTGCTCAGCTCGTCGAGAAAATGCGATTTAAGCAATAAAATTAAAAATGCACCTAAAACCTAAACCAAACGTTGTAGGTGGTTATTTCTTCATATGCAGCAGTCAACGCGGCACTCTCTAGCTGCCAAGAGCACTTTTTACTATGCGCACCCAACCAGAGTGACGGGAGGAGCACATTTCAGAAAACGTGCTCAGCTCGTCGAGAAAATGCGATTCAAGCAATAAAATTAAAAATGCACCTAAAAACCTAAACCAAACGTTGCAGGTGGTTATTTCTTCATGCGCATTGGTCAACGCGGCACTCTCTAGCTGCCAAGAGCACTTTTTACTATGTGCACCCAACCAGAGTGACGTGAGGAGCACATTTCAGAAAACGTGCTCAACTCGTCGAGAATGCGATTTAAGCAATAAAATTAAAAATGCACCGAAAACCGAAACCAAACGTTGCAGATGGTCATTTCTTCATGCGCAGTGGTCAACGCGGCACTCTCTAGCTGCCAAGAGCACTTTTTACTATGCGCACCCAACCAGAGTGACGGGAGGAGCACATTTCAGAAAACGTGCTCAGCTCGTCCAGAAAATGCGATTTAAGCAATAAAATTAAAAATGCACCTAAAACCTAAACCAAACGTTGCAGATGGTCATTTCTTCATGCGCAGTGGTCAACGCGGCACTCTCTAGCTGCCAAGAGCACTTTTTACTATGCACACCCAACCAGAGTGACGGGAGGAGCGCATTTTAGAAAACGTGCTCAGCTCGACGAGAAAATGCGATTTAAGCAATAAAATTAAAAATGCACCCAAAACCTAAACCAAACGTTGCAGGAGGTTATTTCTTCATGCGCAGTGGTCAACGCGGCACTCTCTAGCTGCCAAGAGCACTTTTTACTATGCGCACCCAACCAGAGTGACGGGAGGAGCACATTTCAGAAAACGTGCTCAGCTCGTCGAGAAAATGCGATTTAAGCAATAAAATTAAAAATGCACCTAAAACCTAA
Source organism: Syngnathus scovelli (assembly GCF_024217435.2). Lineage (NCBI taxonomy): Eukaryota > Metazoa > Chordata > Actinopteri > Syngnathiformes > Syngnathidae > Syngnathus > Syngnathus scovelli. The sequence continues at coordinate 250,743 of NW_026061466.1, read as the reverse complement.
ACCAAACCTTGCAGGTGGTTATTTCTTCGTGCGCAGCAGTCAACGCGGCACTCTCTAGCTGCCAAGAGGACTTTTTACTATGCGCACCCAACCAGAGTGACGGGAGGAGCACATTTCAGAAAACGTGCTCAGCTCGTCGAGTAAATGCGATTTAAGCAATAAAATTAAAAATGCACCCAAAACCTAAACCAAACGTTGCAGGTGGTTATTTCTTCATGCGCAGTGGTCAACGCGGCACTCTCTAGCTGCCAAGAGCACTTTTTACTATGCGCACCCAACCAGAGTGACGGGAGGAGCACATTTCAGAAAACGTGCTCAGCTCGTCCAGAAAATGCGATTTAAGCAATAAAATTAAAAATGCACCCAAAACCTAAACCAAACGTTGCAGGTGGTTATTTCTTCATGCGCAGTGGTCAACGCGGCACTCTCTAGCTGCCAAGAGCACTTTTTACTATGCACACCCAACCAGAGTGACGGGAGGAGCGCATTTTAGAAAACGTGCTCAGCTCGACGAGAAAATGCGATTTAAGCAATAAAATTAAAAATGCACCCAAAACCTAAACCAAACGTTGCAGGTGGTTATTTCTTCATGCGCAGTGGTCAACGCGGCACTCTCTAGCTGCCAAGAGCACTTTTTACTATGCGCACCCAACCAGAGTGACGGGAGGAGCACATTTCAGAAAACGTGCTCAGCTCGTCGAGAAAATGCGATTTAAGCAATAAAATTAAAAATGCACCTAAAACCTAAACCAAACGTTGCAGGTGGTTATTTCTTCATGCGCAGCAGTCAACGCGGCACTCTCGAGCTGCCAAGAGCACTTTTTACTATGCGCACCCAACCAGAGTGACGGGAGGAGCACATTTCAGAAAACGTGCTCAGCTCGTCGAGAAAATGCGATTTAAGCAATAAAATTAAAAATGCACCTAAAACCTAAACCAAACGTTGTAGGTGGTTATTTCTTCATATGCAGCAGTCAACGCGGCACTCTCTAGCTGCCAAGAGCACTTTTTACTATGTGCACCCAACCAGAGTGACGGGAGGAGCACATTTCAGAAAACGTGCTCAGCTCGTCGAGAAAATGCGATTTAAGCAATAAAATTAAAAATGCACCTAAAAACCTAAACCAAACGTTGCAGGTGGTTATTTCTTCATGCGCATTGGTCAACGCGGCACTCTCTAGCTGCCAAGAGCACTTTTTACTATGTGCACCCAACCAGAGTGACGTGAGGAGCACATTTCAGAAAACGTGCTCAACTCGTCGAGAAAATGCGATTTAAGCAATAAAATTAAAAATGCACCGAAAACCGAAACCAAACGTTGCAGATGGTCATTTCTTCATGCGCAGTGGTCAACGCGGCACTCTCTAGCTGCCAAGAGCACTTTTTACTATGCACACCCAACCAGAGTGACGGGAGGAGCTCATTTCAGAAAACGTGCTCAGCTCGTTGAGAAAATGCGATTTAAGCAATGAAATTAAAAATGCACCCAAAACCTAAACCAAACGTTGCAGGTGGTTATTTCTTCATGCGCAGTGGTCAACGCGGCACTCTCTAGCTGCCAAGAGCACTTTTTACTATGCGCACCCAACCAGAGTGACGGGAGGAGCACATTTCAGAAAACGTGCTCAGCTCGTCGAGAAAATGCGATTTAAGCAATAAAATTAAAAATGCACCCAAAACCTAAACCAAACGTTGCAGATGGTCATTTCTTCATGCGCAGTGGTCAACGCGGCACTCTCTAGCTGCCAAGAGCACTTTTTACTATGCACACCCAACCAGAGTGACGGGAGGAGCGCATTTTAGAAAACGTGCTCAGCTCGACGAGAAAATGCGATTTAAGCAATAAAATTAAAAATGCACCCAAAACCTAAACCAAACGTTGCAGGTGGTTATTTCTTCATGCGCAGTGGTCAACGCGGCACTCTCTAGCTGCCAAGAGCACTTTTTACTATGCGCACCCAACCAGAGTGACGGGAGGAGCACATTTCAGAAAACGTGCTCAGCTCGTCGAGAAAATGCGATTTAAGTAATAAAATTAAAAATGGACCCAAAACCTAAACCAAACGTTGCAGATGGTCATTTCTTCATGTGCAGTTGTCAACGCGGCACTCTCTAGCTGCCAAGAGCACTTTTTACTATGCACACCCAACCAGAGTGACGGGAGGAGCGCATTTCAGAAAACGTGCTCAGCTCGTCGAGAAATTGCGATTTAAGCAATAAAATTAAAAATGCACCCAAAACCTAAACCAAACGTTGCAGGTGGTTATTTCTTCATGCGCAGTGGTCAACGCGGCACTCTCTAGCTGCCAAGAGCACTTTTTACTATGCGCACCCAACCAGAGTGACGGGAGGAGCACATTCCAGAAAACGTGCTCAGCTCGTCGAGAAAATGGGATTTAAGCAATAAAATTAAAAATGCACCCAAAACCTAAACCAAACGTTGCAGATGGTCATTTCTTCATGCGCAGTGGTCAACGCGGCACTCTCTAGCTGCCAAGAGCACTTTTTACGATGCGCACCCAACCAGAGTGACGGGAGGAGCTCATTTCAGAAAACGTGCTCAGCTCGTTGAGAAAATGCGATTTAAGCAATGAAATTAAAAATGCACCCAAAACCTAAACCAAACGTTGCAGGTGGTTATTTCTTCATGCGCAGTGGTCAACGCGGCACTCTCTAGCTGCCAAGAGCACTTTTTACTATGCGCACCCAACCAGAGTGACGGGAGGAGCACATTTCAGAAAACGTGCTCAGCTCGTCCAGAAAATGCGATTTAAGCAATAAAATTAAAAATGCACCTAAAACCTAAACCAAACGTTGCAGATGGTCATTTCTTCATGCGCAGTGGTCAACGCGGCACTCTCTAGCTGCCAAGAGCACTTTTTACTATGCGACCCCAACCAGAGTGACGGGAGGAGCGCATTTCAGAAAACGTGCTCAGCTCGTCGAGAAAATGCGATTTAAGCAATAAAATTAAAAATGCACCTAAAACCTAAACCAAAACTTGCAGGTGGTTATTTCTTCATGCGCAGCAGTCAACACGGCACTCTCTAGCTGCCAAGAGCACATTTTACTATGCGCACCCAACCAGAGTGACGGGAGGAGCACATTTCAGAAAACGTGCTCAGCTCGTCGAGAAAATGCGATTTAAGCAATAAAATTAAAAATGCACCCAAAACCTAAACCAAACGTTGCAGATGGTCATTTCTTAATGTGCAGTGATCAACGCGGCACTCTCTAGCTGCCAAGAGCACTTTTTACGATGCACACCCAACCAGAGTGACGGGAGGAGCGCATTTCAGAAAACGTGCTCAGCTCGTCGAGAAAATGCGATTTAAGCAATAAAATTAAAAATGCACCCAAAACCTAAACCAAACGTTGCAGTTGGTTATTTCTTAACGCGCAGTGGTCAAAGGCGGCACTCTCTAGCTGCCAAGAGCACTTTTTACTATTCGCACCCAACCAGAGTGACGGGAGGAGCACATTTCAGAAAACGTGCTCAGCTCGTCGAGCAAATGCGATTTAAGCAATAAAATTAAAAATGCACCTAAAACCTAAACCAAACGTTGCAGGTGGTTATTTCTTCGTGCGCAGCAGTCAACGCGGCACTCTCTAGCTGCCAAGAGCACTTTTTACTATGCGCACCCAACCAGAGTGACGGGAGGAGCACATTTCAGAAAACGTGCTCAGCTCGTCGAGTAAATGCAATTTAAGCAATAAAATTAAAAATGCACCCAAAACCTAAACCAAACGTTGCAGGTGGTTATTTCTTCATGCGCAGTGGTCAACGCGGCACTCTCTAGCTGCCAAGAGCACTTTTTACTATGCGCACCCAACCAGAGTGACGGGAGGAGCACATTTCAGAAAACGTGCTCAGCTCGTCCAGAAAATGCGATTTAAGCAATAAAATTAAAAATGCACCTAAAACCTAAACCAAACGTTGCAGATGGTCATTTCTTCATGCGCAGTGGTCAACGCGGCACTCTCTAGCTGCCAAGAGCACTTTTTACTATGCACACATAACCAGAGTGACGGGAGGAGCACATTTCAGAAAACGTGCTCAGCTCGTCGAGAAAATGCGATTTAAGCAATAAAATTAAAAATGCACCCAAAACCTAAACCAAACGTTGCAGGTGGTTATTTCTTCGTGCGCAGCAGTCAACGCGGCACTCTCTAGCTGCCAAGAGCACTTTTTACTATGCGCACCCAACCAGAGTGACGGGAGGAGCACATTTCAGAAAACGTGCTCAGCTCGTCGAGTAAATGCAATATAAGCAATAAAATTAAAAATGCACCCAAAACCTAAACCAAACGTTGCAGGTGGTTATTTCTTCATGCGCAGCAGTCAACGCGGCACTCTCTAGCTGCCAAGAGCACTTTTTACTATGCGCACCCAACCAGAGTGACGGGAGGAGCACATTTCAGAAAACGTGCTCAGCTCGTCGAGAAAATGCGATTTAAGCAATAAATTTAAAAATGCACCTAAAACCTAAACCAAACGTTGCAGGTGGTTATTTCTTCATGCGCAGCAGTCAACAAGGCACTCTCTAGCTGCCAAGAGCACTTTTTACTATGCGCACCCAACCAGAGTGACGGGAGGAGCACATTTCAGAAAACGTGCTCAGCTCGTCGAGAAAATGCGATTTAAGCAATAAAATTAAAAATGCACACAAAACCTAAACCAAACGTTGCAGATGGTCATTTTTTCATGTGCAGTGGTCAACGCGGCACTCTCTAGCTGCCAAGAGCACTTTTTTACTATGCACACCCAACCAGAGTGACGGGAGGAGCGCATTTCAGAAAACGTGCTCAGCTCGTCGAGAAAATGCGATTTAAGCAATAAAATTAAAAATGCACCCAAAACCTAAACCAAACGTTGCAGGTGGTTATTTCTTCATGCGCAGTGGTCAACGCGGCACTCTCTAGCTGCCAAGAGCACTTTTTACTATGCGCACCCAACCAGAGTGACGGGAGGAGCGCATTCCAGAAAACGTGCTCAGCTCGTCGAGAAAATGCGATTTAAGCAATAAAATTAAAAATGCACCCAAAACCTAAACCAAACGTTGCAGATGGTCATTTCTTCATGCGCAGTGGTCAACGCGGCACTCTTTAGCTGCCAAGAGCACTTTTTACTATGCGCACCCAACCAGAGTGACGGGAGGAGCACATTTCAGAAAACGTGCTCAGCTCGTTGAGAAAATGCGATTTAAGCAATAAAATTAAAAATGCACCCAAAACCTAAACCAAACATTGCAGGTGGTTATTTCTTCATGCGCAGTGGTCAACGCGGCACTCTCTAGCTGCCAAGAGCACTTTTTACTATGCACACCCAACCAGAGTGACGGGAGGAGCGCATTTCAGAAAACGTGCTCAGCTCGACGAGAAAATGCGATTTAAGCAATAAAATTAAAAATGCACCCAAAACCTAAACCAAACGTTGCAGGTGGTTATTTCTTCATGCGCAGTGGTCAACGCGGCACTCTCTAGCTGCCAAGAGCACTTTTTACGATGCACACCCAACCAGAGAGACGGGAGGAGCGCATTTCAGAAAACGTGCTCAGCTCGACGAGAAAATGCGATTTAAGCAATAAAATTAAAAATGCACCCAAAACCTAAACCAAACGTTGCAGGTGGTTATTTCTTAATGCGCAGTGGTCAACGCGGCACTCTCTAGCTGCCAAGAGCACTTTTTACTATGCGCACCCAACCAGAGTGACGGGAGGAGCACATTTCAGAAAACGTGCTCAGCTCGTCCAGAAAATGCGATTTAAGCAATAAAATTAAAAATGCACATAAAACCTAAACCAAACGTTGCGGATGGTCATTTCTTCATGCGCAGTGGTCAACGCGGCACTCTCTAGCTGCCAAGAGCACTTTTTACTATGCACACCCAACCAGAGTGACGGGAGGAGCGCATTTTAGAAAACGTGCTCAGCTCGACGAGAAAATGCAATTTAAGCAATAAAATTAAAAATGCACCCAAAACCTAAACCAAACGTTGCAGGTGGTTATTTCTTCATGCGCAGTGGTCAACGCGGCACTCTCTAGCTGCCAAGAGCACTTTTTACTATGCGCACCCAACCAGAGTGACGGGAGGAGCACATTTCAGAAAACGTGCTCAGCTCGTCGAGAAAATGCGATTTAAGCAATAAAATTAAAAATGCACCTAAAACCTAAACCAAACGTTGCAGGTGGTTATTTCTTCATGCGCAGCAGTCAACGCGGCACTCTCTAGCTGCCAAGAGCACTTTTTACTATGCGCACCCAACCAGAGTGACGGGAGGAGCACATTTCAGAAAACGTGCTCAGCTCGTCGAGAAAATGCGATTTAAGCAATAAAATTAAAAATGCACCTAAAACCTAAACCAAACGTTGTAGGTGGTTATTTCTTCATATGCAGCAGTCAACGCGGCACTCTCTAGCTGCCAAGAGCACTTTTTACTATGTGCACCCAACCAGAGTGACGGGAGGAGCACATTTCAGAAAACGTGCTCAGCTCGTCGAGAAAATGCGATTTAAGCAATAAAATTAAAAATGCACCTAAAAACCTAAACCAAACGTTGCAGGTGGTTATTTCTTCATGCGCATTGGTCAACGCGGCACTCTCTAGCTGCCAAGAGCACTTTTTACTATGTGCACCCAACCAGAGTGACGTGAGGAGCACATTTCAGAAAACGTGCTCAACTCGTCGAGAAAATGCGATTTAAGCAATAAAATTAAAAATGCACCGAAAACCGAAACCAAACGTTGCAGATGGTCATTTCTTCATGCGCAGTGGTCAACGCGGCACTCTCTAGCTGCCAAGAGCACTTTTTACTATGCACACCCAACCAGAGTGACGGGAGGAGATCATTTCAGAAAACGTGCTCAGCTCGTTGAGAAAATGCGATTTAAGCAATGAAATTAAAAATGCACCCAAAACCTAAACCAAACGTTGCAGGTGGTTATTTCTTCATGCGCAGTGGTCAACGCGGCACTCTCTAGCTGCCAAGAGCACTTTTTACTATGCGCACCCAACCAGAGTGACGGGAGGAGCACATTTCAGAAAACGTGCTCAGCTCGTCGAGAAAATGCGATTTAAGCAATAAAATTAAAAATGCACCCAAAACCTAAACCAAACGTTGCAGATGGTCATTTCTTCATGCGCAGTGGTCAACGCGGCACTCTCTAGCTGCCAAGAGCACTTTTTACTATGCACACCCAACCAGAGTGACGGGAGGAGCGCATTTTAGAAAACGTGCTCAGCTCGACGAGAAAATGCGATTTAAGCAATAAAATTAAAAATGCACCCAAAACCTAAACCAAACGTTGCAGGTGGTTATTTCTTCATGCGCAGTGGTCAACGCGGCACTCTCTAGCTGCCAAGAGCACTTTTTACTATGCGCACCCAACCAGAGTGACGGGAGGAGCACATTTCAGAAAACGTGCTCAGCTCGTCGAGAAAATGCGATTTAAGTAATAAAATTAAAAATGGACCCAAAACCTAAACCAAACGTTGCAGATGGTCATTTCTTCATGTGCAGTTGTCAACGCGGCACTCTCTAGCTGCCAAGAGCACTTTTTACTATGCACACCCAACCAGAGTGACGGGAGGAGCGCATTTCAGAAAACGTGCTCAGCTCGTCGAGAAATTGCGATTTAAGCAATAAAATTAAAAATGCACCCAAAACCTAAACCAAACGTTGCAGGTGGTTATTTCTTCATGCGCAGTGGTCAACGCGGCACTCTCTAGCTGCCAAGAGCACTTTTTACTATGCGCACCCAACCAGAGTGACGGGAGGAGCACATTCCAGAAAACGTGCTCAGCTCGTCGAGAAAATGGGATTTAAGCAATAAAATTAAAAATGCACCCAAAACCTAAACCAAACGTTGCAGATGGTCATTTCTTCATGCGCAGTGGTCAACGCGGCACTCTCTAGCTGCCAAGAGCACTTTTTACGATGCGCACCCAACCAGAGTGACGGGAGGAGCTCATTTCAGAAAACGTGCTCAGCTCGTTGAGAAAATGCGATTTAAGCAATGAAATTAAAAATGCACCCAAAACCTAAACCAAACGTTGCAGGTGGTTATTTCTTCATGCGCAGTGGTCAACGCGGCACTCTCTAGCTGCCAAGAGCACTTTTTACTATGCGCACCCAACCAGAGTGACGGGAGGAGCACATTTCAGAAAACGTGCTCAGCTCGTCCAGAAAATGCGATTTAAGCAATAAAATTAAAAATGCACCTAAAACCTAAACCAAACGTTGCAGATGGTCATTTCTTCATGCGCAGTGGTCAACGCGGCACTCTCTAGCTGCCAAGAGCACTTTTTACTATGCACACCCAACCAGAGTGACGGGAGGAGCGCATTTTAGAAAACGTGCTCAGCTCGACGAGAAAATGCGATTTAAGCAATAAAATTAAAAATGCACCCAAAACCTAAACCAAACGTTGCAGGAGGTTATTTCTTCATGCGCAGTTGTCAACGCGGCACTCTCTAGCTGCCAAGAGCACTTTTTACAATGCGCACCCAACTAGAGTGACGGGAGGAGCACATTTCAGAAAACGTGCTCAGCTCGTCGAGTAAATGCAATTTAAGCAACAAAATTAAAAATGCACCCAAAACCTAAACCAAACGTTGCAGGTGGTTATTTCTTCATGCGCAGTGGTCAACGCGGCACTCTCTAGCTGCCAAGAGCACTTTTTACTATGCACACCCAACCAGAGTGACGGGAGGAGCACATTTCAGAAAACGTGCTCAGCTCGTCCAGAAAATGCGATTTAAGCAATAAAATTAAAAATGCACCTAAAACCTAAACCAAACGTTGCAGATGGTCATTTCTTCATGCGCAGTGGTCAACGCGGCACTCTCTAGCTGCCAAGAGCACTTTTTACTATGCACACCCAACCAGAGTGACGGGAGGAGCACATTTCAGAAAACGTGCTCAGCTCGTCCAGACAATGCGATTTAAGCAATAAAATTAAAAATGCACCCAAAACCTAAACCAAACGTTGCAGGTGGTTATTTCTTCATGCGCAGTGGTCAACGCGGCACTCTCTAGCTGCCAAGAGCACTTTTTACTATGCGCACCCAACCAGAGTGACGGGAGGAGCGCATTTCAGAAAACGTGCTTAGCTCGTCGAGAAAATGCGATTTAAGCAATAAAATTAAAAATGCACCTAAAACCTAAACCAAAAGTTGCAGGTGGTTATTTCTTCATACGCAGCAGTCAACGCGGCACTCTCTAGCTGCCAAGAGCACTTTTTACTATGCGCACCCAACCAGAGTGACGGGAGGAGCACATTTCAGAAAACGTGCTCAGCTCGTCGAGAAAATGCGATTTAAGCAATAAAATTAAAAATGCACCTAAAACCTAAACCAAACGTTGCAGGTGGTTATTTCTTCATGCGCAGTGGTCAACGCGGCACTCTCTAGCTGCCAAGAGCACTTTTTACTATGCGCACCCAACCAGAGTGACGGGAGGAGCACATTTCAGAAAACGTGCTCAGCTCGTCGAGAAAATGCGATTTAAGCAATAAAATTAAAAATGCACCTAAAACCTAAACCAAACCTTGCAGGTGGTTATTTCTTCGTGCGCAGCAGTCAACGCGGCACTCTCTAGCTGCCAAGAGCACTTTTTACTATGCGCACCCAACCAGAGTGACGGGAGGAGCACATTTCAGAAAACGTGCTCAGCTCGTCGAGTAAATGCGATTTAAGCAATAAAATTAAAAATGCACCCAAAACCTAAACCAAACGTTGCAGGTGGTTATTTCTTCATGCGCAGTGGTCAACGCGGCACTCTCTAGCTGCCAAGAGCACTTTTTACTATGCGCACCCAACCAGAGTGACGGGAGGAGCACATTTCAGAAAACGTGCTCAGCTCGTCCAGAAAATGCGATTTAAGCAATAAAATTAAAAATGCACCCAAAACCTAAACCAAACGTTGCAGGTGGTTATTTCTTCATGCGCAGTGGTCAACGCGGCACTCTCTAGCTGCCAAGAGCACTTTTTACTATGCACACCCAACCAGAGTGACGGGAGGAGCGCATTTTAGAAAACGTGCTCAGCTCGACGAGAAAATGCGATTTAAGCAATAAAATTAAAAATGCACCCAAAACCTAAACCAAACGTTGCAGGTGGTTATTTCTTCATGCGCAGTGGTCAACGCGGCACTCTCTAGCTGCCAAGAGCACTTTTTACTATGCGCACCCAACCAGAGTGACGGGAGGAGCACATTTCAGAAAACGTGCTCAGCTCGTCGAGAAAATGCGATTTAAGCAATAAAATTAAAAATGCACCTAAAACCTAAACCAAACGTTGCAGGTGGTTATTTCTTCATGCGCAGCAGTCAACGCGGCACTCTCGAGCTGCCAAGAGCACTTTTTACTATGCGCACCCAACCAGAGTGACGGGAGGAGCACATTTCAGAAAACGTGCTCAGCTCGTCGAGAAAATGCGATTTAAGCAATAAAATTAAAAATGCACCTAAAACCTAAACCAAACGTTGTAGGTGGTTATTTCTTCATATGCAGCAGTCAACGCGGCACTCTCTAGCTGCCAAGAGCACTTTTTACTATGTGCACCCAACCAGAGTGACGGGAGGAGCACATTTCAGAAAACGTGCTCAGCTCGTCGAGAAAATGCGATTTAAGCAATAAAATTAAAAATGCACCTAAAAACCTAAACCAAACGTTGCAGGTGGTTATTTCTTCATGCGCATTGGTCAACGCGGCACTCTCTAGCTGCCAAGAGCACTTTTTACTATGTGCACCCAACCAGAGTGACGTGAGGAGCACATTTCAGAAAACGTGCTCAACTCGTCGAGAAAATGCGATTTAAGCAATAAAATTAAAAATGCACCGAAAACCGAAACCAAACGTTGCAGATGGTCATTTCTTCATGCGCAGTGGTCAACGCGGCACTCTCTAGCTGCCAAGAGCACTTTTTTCTATGCACACCCAACCAGAGTGACGGGAGGAGCACATTTCAGAAAACGTGCTCAGCTCGTTGAGAAAATGCGATTTAAGCAATAAAATTAAAAATGCACCCAAAACATTAAACCAAACGTTGCAGGTGGTTATTTCTTCATGCGCAGTGGTCAACGCGGCACTCTCTAGCTGCCAAGAGCATTTTTTACTATGTGCACCCAACCAGAGTGACGGGAGGAGCACATTTCAGAAAACGTGCTCAGCTCGTCGAGAAAATGCGATTTAAGCAATAAAATTAAAAATGCACCTGTAACCTAAACCAAACGTTGCAGGTGGTTATTTCTTCATGTGCAGTGGTCAACGCGGCACTCTCTAGCTGCCAAGAGCACTTTTTACTATGCACACCCAACCAGAGTGACGGGAGGAGCGCTTTTCAGAAAACGTGCTCAGCTCGACGAGAAAATGCGATTTAAGCAATGAAATTAAAAATGCACCCAAAACCTAAACCAAACGTTGCAGGTGGTGATTTCTTCATGCGCAGTGGTCAACGCGGCACTCTCTAGCTGCCAACAGCACTTTTTACTATGCGCACCCAACCAGAGTGACGGGAGGAGCACATTTCAGAAAACGTGCTCAGCTCGTCGAGAAAATGCGATTTAAGCAATTAAATTAAAAATGCACCTAAAACCTAAACCAAAAGTTGCAGGTGGTTATTTCTTCATGCGCAGCAGTCAACACGGCACTCTCTAGCTGCCAAGAGCACTTTTTACTATGCGCACCCAACCAGAGTGACGGGAGGAGCACATTTCAGAAAACGTGCTCAGCTCGTCCAGAAAATGCGATTTAAGCAATAAAATTAAAAATGCACCTAAAACCTAAACCAAACGTTGCAGATGGTCATTTCTTCATGCGCAGTGGTCAACGCGGAACTCTCTAGCTGCCAAGAGCACTTTTTACTATTCACACCCAACCAGAGTGACGGGAGGAGCACATTTCAGAAAACGTGCTCAGCTCGTCCAGACAATGCAATTTAAGCAATAAAATTAAAAATGCACCCAAAACCTAAACCAAACGTTGCAGGTGGTTATTTCTTCATGCGCAGTGGTCAACGCGGCACTCTCTAGCTGCCAAGAGCACTTTTTACTATGCGACCCCAACCAGAGTGACGGGAGGAGCGCATTTCAGAAAACGTGCTCAGCTCGTCGAGAAAATGCGATTTAAGCAATAAAATTAAAAATGCACCTAAAACCTAAACCAAAACTTGCAGGTGGTTATTTCTTCATGCGCAGCAGTCAACACGGCACTCTCTAGCTGCCAAGAGCACTTTTTACTATGCGCACCCAACCAGAGTGACGGGAGGAGCACATTTCAGAAAACGTGCTCAGCTCGTCGAGTAAATGCAATTTAAGCAATAAAATTAAAAATGCACCCAAAACCTAAACCAAACGTTGCAGGTGGTTATTTCTTCATGCGCAGTGGTCAACGCGGCACTCTCTAGCTGCCAAGAGCACTTTTTACTATGCGCACCCAACCAGAGTGACGGGAGGAGCACATTTCAGAAAACGTGCTCAGCTCGTCGAGAAAATGCGATTTAAGCAATAAAATTAAAAATGCACCTGTAACCTAAACCAAACGTTGCAGGTGGTTATTTCTTCATGCGCAGTGGTCAACGCGGCACTCTCTAGCTGCCAAGAGCACTTTTTACTATGCGCACCCAACCAGAGTGACGGGAGGAGCGCATTCCAGAAAACGTGCTCAGCTCGTCGAGAAAATGCGATTTAAGCAATAAAATTAAAAATGCACCCAAAACCTAAACCAAACGTTGCAGATGGTCATTTCTTCATGCGCAGTGGTCAACGCGGCACTCTTTAGCTGCCAAGAGCACTTTTTACTATGCGCACCCAACCAGAGTGACGGGAGGAGCACATTTCAGAAAACGTGCTCAGCTCGTTGAGAAAATGCGATTTAAGCAATAAAATTAAAAATGCACCCAAAACCTAAACCAAACATTGCAGGTGGTTATTTCTTCATGCGCAGTGGTCAACGCGGCACTCTCTAGCTGCCAAGAGCACTTTTTACTATGCACACCCAACCAGAGTGACGGGAGGAGCGCATTTCAGAAAACGTGCTCAGCTCGACGAGAAAATGCGATTTAAGCAATAAAATTAAAAATGCACCCAAAACCTAAACCAAACGTTGCAGGTGGTTATTTCTTCATGCGCAGTGGTCAACGCGGCACTCTCTAGCTGCCAAGAGCACTTTTTACGATGCACACCCAACCAGAGAGACGGGAGGAGCGCATTTCAGAAAACGTGCTCAGCTCGACGAGAAAATGCGATTTAAGCAATAAAATTAAAAATGCACCCAAAACCTAAACCAAACGTTGCAGGTGGTTATTTCTTAATGCGCAGTGGTCAACGCGGCACTCTCTAGCTGCCAAGAGCACTTTTTACTATGCGCACCCAACCAGAGTGACGGGAGGAGCACATTTCAGAAAACGTGCTCAGCTCGTCCAGAAAATGCGATTTAAGCAATAAAATTAAAAATGCACATAAAACCTAAACCAAACGTTGCGGATGGTCATTTCTTCATGCGCAGTGGTCAACGCGGCACTCTCTAGCTGCCAAGAGCACTTTTTACTATGCACACCCAACCAGAGTGACGGGAGGAGCGCATTTTAGAAAACGTGCTCAGCTCGACGAGAAAATGCAATTTAAGCAATAAAATTAAAAATGCACCCAAAACCTAAACCAAACGTTGCAGGTGGTTATTTCTTCATGCGCAGTGGTCAACGCGGCACTCTCTAGCTGCCAAGAGCACTTTTTACTATGCGCACCCAACCAGAGTGACGGGAGGAGCACATTTCAGAAAACGTGCTCAGCTCGTCGAGAAAATGCGATTTAAGCAATAAAATTAAAAATGCACCTAAAACCTAAACCAAACGTTGCAGGTGGTTATTTCTTCATGCGCAGCAGTCAACGCGGCACTCTCTAGCTGCCAAGAGCACTTTTTACTATGCGCACCCAACCAGAGTGACGGGAGGAGCACATTTCAGAAAACGTGCTCAGCTCGTCGAGAAAATGCGATTCAAGCAATAAAATTAAAAATGCACCTAAAAACCTAAACCAAACGTTGCAGGTGGTTATTTCTTCATGCGCATTGGTCAACGCGGCACTCTCTAGCTGCCAAGAGCACTTTTTACTATGTGCACCCAACCAGAGTGACGTGAGGAGCACATTTCAGAAAACGTGCTCAACTCGTCGAGAATGCGATTTAAGCAATAAAATTAAAAATGCACCGAAAACCGAAACCAAACGTTGCAGATGGTCATTTCTTCATGCGCAGTGGTCAACGCGGCACTCTCTAGCTGCCAAGAGCACTTTTTACTATGCGCACCCAACCAGAGTGACGGGAGGAGCACATTTCAGAAAACGTGCTCAGCTCGTCCAGAAAATGCGATTTAAGCAATAAAATTAAAAATGCACCTAAAACCTAAACCAAACGTTGCAGATGGTCATTTCTTCATGCGCAGTGGTCAACGCGGCACTCTCTAGCTGCCAAGAGCACTTTTTACTATGCACACCCAACCAGAGTGACGGGAGGAGCGCATTTTAGAAAACGTGCTCAGCTCGACGAGAAAATGCGATTTAAGCAATAAAATTAAAAATGCACCCAAAACCTAAACCAAACGTTGCAGGAGGTTATTTCTTCATGCGCAGTGGTCAACGCGGCACTCTCTAGCTGCCAAGAGCACTTTTTACTATGCGCACCCAACCAGAGTGACGGGAGGAGCACATTTCAGAAAACGTGCTCAGCTCGTCGAGAAAATGCGATTTAAGCAATAAAATTAAAAATGCACCTAAAACCTAAACCAAACCTTGCAGGTGGTTATTTCTTCGTGCGCAGCAGTCAACGCGGCACTCTCTAGCTGCCAAGAGGACTTTTTACTATGCGCACCCAACCAGAGTGACGGGAGGAGCACATTTCAGAAAACGTGCTCAGCTCGTCGAGTAAATGCGATTTAAGCAATAAAATTAAAAATGCACCCAAAACCTAAACCAAACGTTGCAGGTGGTTATTTCTTCATGCGCAGTGGTCAACGCGGCACTCTCTAGCTGCCAAGAGCACTTTTTACTATGCGCACCCAACCAGAGTGACGGGAGGAGCACATTTCAGAAAACGTGCTCAGCTCGTCCAGAAAATGCGATTTAAGCAATAAAATTAAAAATGCACCCAAAACCTAAACCAAACGTTGCAGGTGGTTATTTCTTCATGCGCAGTGGTCAACGCGGCACTCTCTAGCTGCCAAGAGCACTTTTTACTATGCACACCCAACCAGAGTGACGGGAGGAGCGCATTTTAGAAAACGTGCTCAGCTCGACGAGAAAATGCGATTTAAGCAATAAAATTAAAAATGCACCCAAAACCTAAACCAAACGTTGCAGGTGGTTATTTCTTCATGCGCAGTGGTCAACGCGGCACTCTCTAGCTGCCAAGAGCACTTTTTACTATGCGCACCCAACCAGAGTGACGGGAGGAGCACATTTCAGAAAACGTGCTCAGCTCGTCGAGAAAATGCGATTTAAGCAATAAAATTAAAAATGCACCTAAAACCTAAACCAAACGTTGCAGGTGGTTATTTCTTCATGCGCAGCAGTCAACGCGGCACTCTCGAGCTGCCAAGAGCACTTTTTACTATGCGCACCCAACCAGAGTGACGGGAGGAGCACATTTCAGAAAACGTGCTCAGCTCGTCGAAAAAATGCGATTTAAGCAATAAAATTAAAAATGCACCTAAAACCTAAACCAAACGTTGTAGGTGGTTATTTCTTCATATGCAGCAGTCAACGCGGCACTCTCTAGCTGCCAAGAGCACTTTTTACTATGTGCACCCAACCAGAGTGACGGGAGGAGCACATTTCAGAAAACGTGCTCAGCTCGTCCAGAAAATGCGATTTAAGCAATAAAATTAAAAATGCACCTAAAACCTAAACCAAACGTTGCAGATGGTCATTTCTTCATGCGCAGTGGTCAACGCGGAACTCTCTAGCTGCCAAGAGCACTTTTTACTATGCACACCCAACCAGAGTGACGGGAGGAGCACATTTCAGAAAACGTGCTCAGCTCGTCCAGACAATGCAATTTAAGCAATAAAATTAAAAATGCACCCAAAACCTAAACCAAACGTTGCAGGTGGTTATTTCTTCATGCGCAGTGGTCAACGCGGCACTCTCTAGCTGCCAAGAGCACTTTTTACTATGCGACCCCAACCAGAGTAACGGGAGGAGCGCATTTCAGAAAACGTGCTCAGCTCGTCGAGAAAATGCGATTTAAGCAATAAAATTAAAAATGCACCTAAAACCTAAACCAAAACTTGCAGGTGGTTATTTCTTCATGCGCAGCAGTCAACACGGCACTCTCTAGCTGCCAAGAGCACATTTTACTATGCGCACCCAACCAGAGTGACGGGAGGAGCACATTTCAGAAAACGTGCTCAGCTCGTCGAGAAAATGCGATTTAAGCAATAAAATTAAAAATGCACCCAAAACCTAAACCAAACGTTGCAGATGGTCATTTCTTCATGTGCAGTGATCAACGCGGCACTCTCTAGCTGCCAAGAGCACTTTTTACGATGCACACCCAACCAGAGTGACGGGAGGAGCGCATTTCAGAAAACGTGCTCAGCTCGTCGAGAAAATGCGATTTAAGCAATAAAATTAAAAATGCACCCAAAACCTAAACCAAACGTTGCAGTTGGTTATTTCTTAATGCGCAGTGGTCAAAGGCGGCACTCTCTAGCTGCCAAGAGCACTTTTTACTATTCGCACCCAACCAGAGTGACGGGAGGAGCACATTTCAGAAAACGTGCTCAGCTCGTCGAGCAAATGCGATTTAAGCAATAAAATTAAAAATGCACCTAAAACCTAAACCAAACGTTGCAGGTGGTTATTTCTTCGTGCGCAGCAGTCAACGCGGCACTCTCTAGCTGCCAAGAGCACTTTTTACTATGCGCACCCAACCAGAGTGACGGGAGGAGCACATTTCAGAAAACGTGCTCAGCTCGTCGAGTAAATGCAATTTAAGCAATAAAATTAAAAATGCACCCAAAACCTAAACCAAACGTTGCAGGTGGTTATTTCTTCATGCGCAGTGGTCAACGCGGCACTCTCTAGCTGCCAAGAGCACTTTTTACTATGCGCACCCAACCAGAGTGACGGGAGGAGCACATTTCAGAAAACGTGCTCAGCTCGTCCAGAAAATGCGATTTAAGCAATAAAATTAAAAATGCACCTAAAACCTAAACCAAACGTTGCAGATGGTCATTTCTTCATGCGCAGTGGTCAACGCGGCACTCTCTAGCTGCCAAGAGCACTTTTTACTATGCACACATAACCAGAGTGACGGGAGGAGCACATTTCAGAAAACGTGCTCAGCTCGTCGAGAAAATGCGATTTAAGCAATAAAATTAAAAATGCACCCAAAACCTAAACCAAACGTTGCAGGTGGTTATTTCTTCGTGCGCAGCAGTCAACGCGGCACTCTCTAGCTGCCAAGAGCACTTTTTACTATGCGCACCCAACCAGAGTGACGGGAGGAGCACATTTCAGAAAACGTGCTCAGCTCGTCGAGTAAATGCAATTTAAGCAATAAAATTAAAAATGCACCCAAAACCTAAACCAAACGTTGCAGGTGGTTATTTCTTCATGCGCAGTGGTCAACGCGGCACTCTCTAGCTGCCAAGAGCACTTTTTACTATGCGCACCCAACCAGAGAGACGGGAGGAGCGCATTTCAGAAAACGTGCTCAGCTCGATGAGAAAATGCGATTTAAGCAATAAAATTAAAAATGTACCCAAAACCTAAACCAAACGTTGCAGGTGGTTATTTCTTAATGCGCAGTGGTCAACGCGGCACTCTCTAGCTGCCAAGAGCACTTTTTACTATTCGCACCCAACCAGAGTGACGGGAGGAGCACATTTCAGAAAACGTGCTCAGCTCGTCGAGAAAATGCGATTTAAGCAATAAAATTAAAAATGCACCTAAAACCTAAACCAAACGTTGCAGGTGGTTATTTCTTCATGCGCAGCAGTCAACGCGGCACTCTCTAGCTGCCAAGAGCACTTTTTACTATGCGCACCCAACCAGAGTGACGGGAGGAGCACATTTCAGAAAACGTGCTCAGCTCGTCGAGAAAATGCCATTTAAGCCGTACAATTAAAAATGCACCTAAAACCTAAACCAAACGTTGCAGGTGGTTATTTCTTCATGCGCAGCAGTCAACACGGCACTCTCTAGCTGCCAAGAGCACTTTTTACTATGCGCACCCAACCAGAGTGACGGGAGGAGCACATTTCAGAAAACGTGCTCAGCTCGTTGAGAAAATGCGATTTAAGCAATAAAATTAAAAATGCACCCAAAACCTAAACCAAACGTTGCAGGTGGTTATTTCTTCATGCGCAGTGGTCAACGCGGCACTCTCTAGCTGCCAAGAGCACTTTTTACTATGCACACCCAACCAGAGTGACGGGAGGAGCACATTTCAGAAAACGTGCTCAGCTCGTCGAGAAAATGCGATTTAAGCAATAAATTTAAAAATGCACCTAAAACCTAAACCAAACGTTGCAGGTGGTTATTTCTTCATGCGCAGCAGTCAACAAGGCACTCTCTAGCTGCCAAGAGCACTTTTTACTATGCGCACCCAACCAGAGTGACGGGAGGAGCACATTTCAGAAAACGTGCTCAGCTCGTCGAGAAAATGCGATTTAAGCAATAAAATTAAAAATGCACCCAAAACCTAAACCAAACGTTGCAGATGGTCATTTTTTCATGTGCAGTGGTCAACGCGGCACTCTCTAGCTGCCAAGAGCACTTTTTTACTATGCACACCCAACCAGAGTGACGGGAGGAGCGCATTTCAGAAAACGTGCTCAGCTCGTCGAGAAAATGCGATTTAAGCAATAAAATTAAAAATGCACCCAAAACCTAAACCAAACGTTGCAGGTGGTTATTTCTTCATGCGCAGTGGTCAACGCGGCACTCTCTAGCTGCCAAGAGCACTTTTTACTATGCGCACCCAACCAGAGTGACGGGAGGAGCGCATTCCAGAAAACGTGCTCAGCTCGTCGAGAAAATGCGATTTAAGCAATAAAATTAAAAATGCACCCAAAACCTAAACCAAACGTTGCAGATGGTCATTTCTTCATGCGCAGTGGTCAACGCGGCACTCTTTAGCTGCCAAGAGCACTTTTTACTATGCGCACCCAACCAGAGTGACGGGAGGAGCACATTTCAGAAAACGTGCTCAGCTCGTCGAGAAAATGCGATTTAAGCAATAAAATTAAAAATGCACCCAAAACCTAAACCAAACGTTGCAGGTGGTTATTTCTTCGTGCGCAGCAGTCAACGCGGCACTCTCTAGCTGCCAAGAGCACTTTTTACTATGCGCACCCAACCAGAGTGACGGGAGGAGCACATTTCAGAAAACGTGCTCAGCTCGTCGAGTAAATGCAATTTAAGCAATAAAATTAAAAATGCACCCAAAACCTAAACCAAACGTTGCAGGTGGTTATTTCTTCATGCGCAGTGGTCAACGCGGCACTCTCTAGCTGCCAAGAGCACTTTTTACTATGCGCACCCAACCAGAGAGACGGGAGGAGCGCATTTCAGAAAACGTGCTCAGCTCGACGAGAAAATGCGATTTAAGCAATAAAATTAAAAATGCACCCAAAACCTAAACCAAACGTTGCAGGTGGTTATTTCTTAATGCGCAGTGGTCAACGCGGCACTCTCTAGCTGCCAAGAGCACTTTTTACTATTCGCACCCAACCAGAGTGACGGGAGGAGCACATTTCAGAAAACGTGCTCAGCTCGTCGAGAAAATGCGATTTAAGCAATAAAATTAAAAATGCACCTAAAACCTAAAGCAACCGTTGCAGGTGGTTATTTCTTCATGCGCAGCAGTCAACGCGGCACTCTCTAGCTGCCAAGAGCACTTTTTACTATGCGCACCCAACCAGAGTGACGGGAGGAGCACATTCCAGAAAACGTGCTCAGCTCGTCGAGAAAATGCGATTTAAGCAATAAAATTAAAAATGCACCCAAAACCTAAACCAAACGTTGCAGATGGTCATTTCTTCATGCGCAGTGGTCAACGCGGCACTCTCTAGCTGCCAAGAGCACTTTTTACGATGCGCACCCAACCAGAGTGACGGGAGGAGCTCATTTCAGAAAACGTGCTCAGCTCGTTGAAAAAATGCGATTTAAGCAATGAAATTAAAAATGCACCCAAAACCTAAACCAAACGTTGCAGGTGGTTATTTCTTCATGCGCAGTGGTCAACGCGGCACTCTCTAGCTGCCAACAGCACTTTTTACTATGCGCACCCAACCAGAGTGACGGGAGGAGCACATTTCAGAAAACGTGCTCAGCTCGTCGAGAAAATGCGATTTAAGCAATAAAATTAAAAATGCACCTAAAAACCTAAACCAAACGTTGCAGGTGGTTATTTCTTCATGCGCATTGGTCAACGCGGCACTCTCTAGCTGCCAAGAGCACTTATTACTATGTGCACCCAACCAGAGTGACGGGAGGAGCACATTTCAGAAAACGTGCTCAGCTCGTCGAGAAAATGCGATTTAAGCAATAAAAGTAAAAATGCACGCAAAACATTAAACCAAACGTTGCAGGTGGTTATTTCTTCATGCGCAGTGATCAACGCGGCACTCTCTAGCTGCCAAGAGCATTTTTTACTATGCGCACCCAACCAGAGTGACGGGAGGAGCACATTTCAGAAAACGTGCTCAGCTCGTCGAGAAAATGCGATTTAAGCAATAAAATTAAAAATGCACCTAAAACCTAAACCAAACGTTGCAGGTGGTTATTTCTTCATGCGCAGTGGTCAACGCGGCACTCTCTAGCTGCCAAGAGCACTTTTTACTATACGCACCCAACCAGAGTGACGGGAGGAGCACATTTCAGAAAACGTGCTCAGCTCGTCGAGAAAATGCGATTTAAGCAATAAAATTAAAAATGCACCTAAAACCTAAACCAAACGCTGCAGATGGTCATTTCTTCATGCGCAGTGGTCAACGCGGCACTCTCTAGCTGCCAAGAGCACTTTTTACTATACACACCCAACCAGAGTGACGGGAGGAGCACATTCCAGAAAACGTGCTCAGCTCGTCGAGAAAATGCGATTTAAGCAATAAAATTAAAAATGCACCCAAAACCTAAACCAAACGTTGCAGATGGTCATTTCTTCATGTGCAGTGGTCAACGCGGCACTCTCTAGCTGCCAAGAGCACTTTTTACTATGCGCACCCAACCAGAGTGACGGGAGGAGCGCATTTCAGAAAACGTGCTCAGCTCGTCGAGAAAATGCGATTTAAGCAATAAAATTAAAAATGCACCCAAAACCTAAACCAAACGTTGCAGGTGGTTATTTCTTCATGCGCAGTGGTCAACGCGGCACTCTCTAGCTGCCAAGAGCACTTTTTACTATGCGCACCCAACCAGAGTGACGGGAGGAGCACATTTCAGAAAACGTGCTCAGCTCGTCGAGAAAATGCGATTTAAGCAATAAAATTAAAAATGCACCCAAAACCTAAACCAAACGTTGCAGGTGGTTATTTCTTCATATGCAGCAGTCAACGCGGCACTCTCTAGCTGCCAAGAGCATTTTTTACTATGCGCACCCATCCAGAGTGACGGGAGGAGCACATTTCAGAAAACGTGCTCAACTCGTCGAAAAAATGCGATTTAAGCAATAAAATAAAAAATGCACCTAAAACCTAAACCAAACGTTGCAGGTGGTTATTTCTTCATGCACAGTGGTCAACGCGGCACTCTCTAGCTGCCAAGAGCACTTTTTACTATGCGCACCCAACCAGAGTGACGGGAGGAGCACATTTCAGAAAACGTGCTCAGCTCGCCGAGAAAATGCGATTTAAGCAATACAATTAAAAATGCACCTAAAACCTAAACCAAACGTTGCAGGTGGTTATTTCTTCATGTGTAGTGGTCAACGCGGCACTCTCTAGCTGCCAAGAGCACTTTTTACTATGCGCACCCACCCAGAGTGACGGGAGGAGCACATTTCAGAAAACGTGCTCAGCTCGTCGAGAAAATGCGATTTAAGCAATAAAATTAAAAATGCACCTAAAATCTATACCAAACGTTGCAGGTGGTTATTTCTTCATATGCAGTGGTCAACGCGGCACTCTCTAGCTGCCAAGAGCACTTTTTACTGTGCGCACCCAACCAGAGTGACGGGAGGAGCACATTCCAGAAAACGTGCTCAGCTCGTCGAGAAAATGCGATTTAAGCAATAAAATTAAAAATGCACCCAAAACCTAAACCAAACGTTGCAGATGGTCATTTCTTCATGCGCAGTGGTCAACGCGGCACTCTCTAGCTGCCAAGAGCACTTTTTACTATGCGCACCCAACCAGAGTGACGGGAGGAGCACATTTCAGAAAACGTGCTCAGCTCGTCGAGAAATTGCGATTTAAGCAATAAAATTAAAAATGCACCCAAAACCTAAACCAAACGTTGCTGGTGGTTATTTCTTAATGCGCAGTGGTCAACGCGGCATTCTCTAGCTGCCAAGAGCACTTTTTACTATGCGCACCCAACCAGAGTGACGGGAGGAGCACATTTCAGAAAACGTGCTCAGCTCGTCGAGAAAATGCGATTTAAGCAATAAAATTAAAAATGCACCCAAAACCTAAACCAAACGTTGCAGATGGTCATTTCTTCATGCGCAGTGGTCAACGCGGCACTCTCTAGCTGCCAAGAGCACTTTTTACTATGCACACCCAACCAGAGTGACGGGAGGAGCGCATTTTAGAAAACGTGCTCAGCTCGACGAGAAAATGCGATTTAAGCAATAAAATTAAAAATGCACCCAAAACCTAAACCAAACGTTGCAGGTGGTTATTTCTTCATGCGCAGTGGTCAACGCGGCACTCTCTAGCTGCCAAGAGCACTTTTTACTATGCGCACCCAACCAGAGTGACGGGAGGAGCACATTCCAGAAAACGTGCTCAGCTCGTCGAGAAAATGCGATTTAAGCAATAAAATTAAAAATGCACCCAAAACCTAAACCAAACGTTGCAGATGGTCATTTCTTCATGCGCAGTGGTCAACGCGGCACTCTCTAGCTGCCAAGAGCACTTTTTACTATGCGCACCCAACCAGAGTGACGGGAGGAGCTCATTTCAGAAAACGTGCTCAGCTCGTTGAGAAAATGCGATTTAAGCAATGAAATTAAAAATGCACCCAAAACCTAAACCAAACGTTGCAGGTGGTTATTTCTTCATGCGCAGTGGTCAACGCGGCACTCTCTAGCTGCCAAGAGCACTTTTTACTATGCGCACCCAACCAGAGTGACGGGAGGAGCACATTTCAGAAAACGTGCTCAGCTCGTCGAGAAAATGCGATTTAAGCAATAAAATTAAAAATGCACCCAAAACCTAAACCAAACGTTGCAGATGGTCATTTCTTCATGCGCAGTGGTCAACGCGGCACTCTCTAGCTGCCAAGAGCACTTTTTACTATGCACACCCAACCAGAGTGACGGGAGGAGCGCATTTTAGAAAACGTGCTCAGCTCGACGAGAATATGCGATTTAAGCAATAAAATTAAAAATGCACCCAAAACCTAAACCAAACGTTGCAGGTGGTTATTTCTTCATGCGCAGTGGTCAACGCGGCACTCTCTAGCTGCCAAGAGCACTTTTTACTATTCGCACCCAACCAGAGTGACGGGAGGAGCACATTTCAGAAAACGTGCTCAGCTCGTCGAGAAAATGCGATTTAAGTAATAAAATTAAAAATGGACCCAAAACCTAAACCAAACGTTGCAGATGGTCATTTCTTCATGTGCAGTTGTCAACGCGGCACTCTCTAGCTGCCAAGAGCACTTTTTACTATGCACACCCAACCAGAGTGACGGGAGGAGCGCATTTCAGAAAACGTGCTCAGCTCGTCGAGAAATTGCGATTTAAGCAATAAAATTAAAAATGCACCCAAAACCTAAACCAAACGTTGCAGATGGTTATTTCTTCATGCGCAGTGGTCAACGCGGCACTCTCTAGCTGCCAAGAGCACTTTTTACTATGCGCACCCAACCAGAGTGACGGGAGGAGCACATTCCAGAAAACGTGCTCAGCTCGTCGAGAAAATGGGATTTAAGCAATAAAATTAAAAATGCACCCAAAACCTAAACCAAACGTTGCAGATGGTCATTTCTTCATGCGCAGTGGTCAACGCGGCACTCTCTAGCTGCCAAGAGCACTTTTTACGATGCGCACCCAACCAGAGTGACGGGAGGAGCTCATTTCAGAAAACGTGCTCAGCTCGTTGAGAAAATGCGATTTAAGCAATGAAATTAAAAATGCACCCAAAACCTAAACCAAACGTTGCAGGTGGTTATTTCTTCATGCGCAGTGGTCAACGCGGCACTCTCTAGCTGCCAAGAGCACTTTTTACTATGCGCACCCAACCAGAGTGACGGGAGGAGCACATTTCAGAAAACGTGCTCAGCTCGTCCAGAAAATGCGATTTAAGCAATAAAATTAAAAATGCACCTAAAACCTAAACCAAACGTTGCAGATGGTCATTTCTTCATGCGCAGTGGTCAACGCGGCACTCTCTAGCTGCCAAGAGCACTTTTTACTATGCACACCCAACCAGAGTGACGGGAGGAGCGCATTTTAGAAAACGTGCTCAGCTCGACGAGAAAATGCGATTTAAGCAATAAAATTAAAAATGCACCCAAAACCTAAACCAAACGTTGCAGGAGGTTATTTCTTCATGCGCAGTGGTCAACGCGGCACTCTCTAGCTGCCAAGAGCACTTTTTACTATGCGCACCCAACTAGAGTGACGGGAGGAGCACATTTCAGAAAACGTGCTCAGCTCGTCGAGTAAATGCAATTTAAGCAACAAAATTAAAAATGCACCCAAAACCTAAACCAAACGTTGCAGGTGGTTATTTCTTCATGCGCAGTGGTCAACGCGGCACTCTCTAGCTGCCAAGAGCACTTTTTACTATGCACACCCAACCAGAGTGACGGGAGGAGCACATTTCAGAAAACGTGCTCAGCTCGTCCAGAAAATGCGATTTAAGCAATAAAATTAAAAATGCACCTAAAACCTAAACCAAACGTTGCAGATGGTCATTTCTTCATGCGCAGTGGTCAACGCGGCACTCTCTAGCTGCCAAGAGCACTTTTTACTATGCGCACCCAACCAGAGTGACGGGAGGAGCACATTCCAGAAAACGTGCTCAGCTCGTCGAGAAAATGCGATTTAAGCAATAAAATTAAAAATGCACCCAAAACCTAAACCAAACGTTGCAGATGGTTATTTCTTCATGCGCAGTGGTCAACAAGGCACTCTCTAGCTGCCAAGAGCACTTTTTACTATGCGCACCCACCCAGAGTGACGGGAGGAGCACATTTCAGAAAACGTGCTCAGCTCGTCGAGAAAATGCGATTTAAGCAATAAAATTAAAAATGCACCCAAAACCTAAACCAAACGTTGCAGGTGGTTATTTCTTCAAATGCAGTGGTCAACGCGGCACTCTCTAGCTGCCAAGAGCACTTTTTACTATGCGCACCCAACCAGAGTGACGGAAGGAGCACATTCCAGAAAACGTGCTCAGCTCGTCGAGAAAATGCGATTTAAGCAATAAAATTAAAAATGCACCCAAAACCTAAACCAAACGGTCCAGATGGTCATTTCTTCATGCGCAGTGGTCAACGCGGCACTCTCTAGCTGCCAAGAGCACTTTTTACTATGCGCACCCAACCAGAGTGACGGGAGGAGCACATTTCAGAAAACGTGCTCAGCTCGTCGAGAAAATGCGATTTAAGCAATAAAATTAAAAATGCACCTAAAACCTAAACCAAACGTTGCAGGTGGTTATTTCTTCATGCGCAGTGGTCAACGCGGCACTCTCTAGCTGCCAAGAGCACTTTTTACTATGCGCACCCAACCAGAATGACGGGAGGAGCACATTTCAGAAAACGTGCTCAGCTCGTCGAGAAAATGCGATTTAAGCAATAAAATTAAAAATGCACCCAAAACCTAAAACAAACGTTGCAGATTTTCATTTCTTCATGCGCAGTGGTCAACGCAGCACTCTCTAGCTGCCAAGAGCACTTTTTACTATGCGCACCCAACCAGAGTGACGGGAGGAGCACATTTCAGAAAACGTGCTCAGCTCGACAAGAAAATGCGATTTAAGCAATAAAATTAAAAATGCACCCAAAACCTAAACCAAACGTTGCAGGCGGTTATTTCTTCATGCGCAGTGGTCAACGCGGCACTCTCTAGCTGCCAAGAGCACTTTTTACTATGCGCACCCAACCAGAGTGACGGGAGGAGCACATTTCAGAAAACGTGCTCAGCTCGTCAAGAAAATGCGATTTAAGCAATAAAATTAAAAATGCACCTAAAACCTAAACCAAACGTTGCAGGTGGTTATTTCTTCATGCGCAGCAGTCAACGCGGCACTCTCTAGCTGCCAAGAGCACTTTTTACTATGCGCACCCAACCAGAGTGAAGGGAGGAGCACATTTCAGAAAACGTGCTCAGCTCGTCGAGAAAATGCGATTTAAGTAATAAAATTAAAAATGCACCCAAAACCTAAACTAAACGTTGCAGGTGGTTATTTCTTCATGCGCAGTGGTCAACGCGGCACTCTCTAGCTGCCAAGAGCACTTTTTACTATGCGCACCCTACCAGAGTGACGGGAGGAGCACATTTCAGAAAACGTGCTCAGCTCGTCGAGAAAATGCGATTTAAGCATTAAAATTAAAAATGCACCTAAAACCTAAACCAAACGTTGCAGGTGGTTATTTCTTCATGCGCAGCAGTCAACGCGGCACTCTCTAGCTGCCGAGAGCACTTTTTACTATGCGCACCCAACCAGAGTGACGGGAGGAGCACATTTCAGAAAACGTGCTCAGCTCGTCGAGAAAATGCAATTTAAGCAATAAAATTAACAATGCACCTAAAACCTAAACCAAACGTTACAAATGGTCATTTCTTCATGCGCAGTGGTCAACGCGGCACTCTCTAGTTGCCAAGAGCACTTTTTACTATGCGCACCCAACCAGAGTGACGGGAGGAGCACATTTCAGAAAACGTGCTCAGCTCGTCGAGAAAATGCGATTTAAGCAATAAAATTAAAAATGCACCCAAAACCTAAACCAAACGTTGCAGATGGTTATTTCTTCATGCGCAGTGGTCAACGCGGCACTCTCTAGCTGCCAAGAGCACTTTTTACTATGCGCACCCAATCAGAGTGACGGGAGGAGCACATTTCAGAAAACGTGCTCAGCTCGTCGAGAAAATGCGATTTAAGCAATAAAATTAAAAATACACCCAAAACCTAAACCAAACGTTGCAGATGGTCATTTCTTCATGCGCAGTGGTCAACGCGACACTCTCTAGCTGCCAAGAGCACTTTTTACTATGCGCACCCAACCAGAGTGACGGGAGGAGCACATTCCAGAAAACGTGCTCAGCTCGTCGAGAAAATGCGATTTAAGCAATAAAATTAAAAATGCACCCAAAACCTAAACCAAACGGTCCAGATGGTCATTTCTTCATGCGCAGTGGTCAACGCGGCACTCTCTAGCTGCCAAGAGCACTTTTTACTATGCGCACCCAACCAGAGTGACGGGAGGAGCACATTTCAGAAAACGTGCTCAGCTCGTCGAGAAAATGCGATTTAAGCAATAAAATTAAAAATGCACCTAAAACCTAAACCAAACGTTGCAGGTGGTTATTTCTTCATGCGCAGTGGTCAACGCGGCACTCTCTAGCTGCCAAGAGCACTTTTTACTATGCGCACCCAACCAGACTGACGGGAGGAGCACATTTCAGAAAACGTGCTCAGCTCGTCCAGAAAACGCGATTTAAGCAAAAAAATTAAAAATGCACCTAAAACCTAAACCAAACGTTGCAGATGGTCATTTATTCATGCGCAGTGGTCAACGCGGCACTCTCTAGCTGCCAAGAGCACTTTTTACTATGCACACCCAACCAGAGTGACGGGAGGAGCACATTTCAGAAAACGTGCTCAGCTCGTCCAGACAATGCGATTTAAGCAATAAAATTAAAAATGCACCCAAAACCTAAACCAAACGTTGCAGGTGGTTATTTCTTCGTGCGCAGTGGTCAACGCGGCATTCTCTAGCTGCCAAGAGCACTTTTTACTATGCGCACCCAACCAGAGTGACGGGAGGAGCACATTCCAGAAAACGTGCTCAGCTCGTCGAGAAAATGCGATTTAAGCAATAAAATTAAAAATGCACCCAAAACCTAAACCAAACGTTGCAGATGGTTATTTCTTCATGCGCAGTGGTCAACAAGGCACTCTCTAGCTGCCAAGAGCACTTTTTACTATGCGCACCCACCCAGAGTGACGGGAGGAGCACATTTCAGAAAACGTGCTCAGCTCGTCGAGAAAATGCGATTTAAGCAATAAAATTAAAAATGCACCCAAAACCTAAACCAAACGTTGCAGGTGGTTATTTCTTCAAATGCAGTGGTCAACGCGGCACTCTCTAGCTGCCAAGAGCACTTTTTACTATGCGCACCCAACCAGAGTGACGGGAGGAGCACATTCCAGAAAACGTGCTCAGCTCGTCGAGAAAATGCGATTTAAGCAATAAAATTAAAAATGCACCCAAAACCTAAACCAAACGGTCCAGATGGTCATTTCTTCATGCGCAGTGGTCAACGCGGCACTCTCTAGCTGCCAAGAGCACTTTTTACTATGCGCACCCAACCAGAGTGACGGGAGGAGCACATTTCAGAAAACGTGCTCAGCTCGTCGAGAAAATGCGATTTAAGCAATAAAATTAAAAATGCACCTAAAACCTAAACCAAACGTTGCAGGTGGTTATTTCTTCATGCGCAGTGGTCAACGCGGCACTCTCTAGCTGCCAAGAGCACTTTTTACTATGCGCACCCAACCAGAATGACGGGAGGAGCACATTTCAGAAAACGTGCTCAGCTCGTCGAGAAAATGCGATTTAAGCAATAAAATTAAAAATGCACCCAAAACCTAAAACAAACGTTGCAGATTTTCATTTCTTCATGCGCAGTGGTCAACGCAGCACTCTCTAGCTGCCAAGAGCACTTTTTACTATGCGCACCCAACCAGAGTGACGGGAGGAGCACATTTCAGAAAACGTGCTCAGCTCGTCGAGAAAATGCGATTTAAGCAATAAAATTAAAAATGCACCTAAAACCTAAACCAAAAGTTGCAGGTGGTTATTTCTTCATGCGCAGCAGTCAACACGGCACTCTCTAGCTGCCAAGAGCACTTTTTACTATGCGCACCCACCCAGAGTGACGGGAGGAGCATATTTCAGAAAACGTGCTCAGCTCGTCCAGATAATGCGATTTAAGCAATAAAATTAAAAATGCACCTAAAACCTAAACCAAACGTTGCAGATGGTCATTTCTTCATGCGCAGTGGTCAACGCGGCACTCTGTAGCTGCCAAGAGCACCTTTTACTATGCGCACCCAACCAGAGTGAAGGGAGGAGCGCATTTTAGAAAACGTGCTCAGCTCGACGAGAAAATGCGATTTAAGCAATAAAATTAAAAATGCACCCAAAACCTAAACCAAACGTTGCAGGTGGTTATTTCTTCATGTGCAGTGGTCAACGCGGCACTCTCTAGCTGCCAAGAGCACTTTTTACTATGCGCACCCTACCAGAGTGACGGGAGGAGCACATTTCAGAAAACGTGCTCAGCTCGTCGAGAAAATGCGATTTAAGCAATAAAATTAAAAATGCACCTAAAACCTAAACCAAACGTTGCAGGTGGTTATTTCTTCATGCGCAGCAGTCAACGTGGCACTCTCTAGCTGCCAAGAGCACTTTTTACTATGCGCACCCAACCAGAGTGACGGGAGGAGCACATTTCAGAAAACGTGCTCAGCTCGTCGAGAAAATGCGATTTAAGCAATAAAATTAACAATGCACCTAAAACCTAAACCAAACGTTACAAATGGTCATTTCTTCATGCGCAGTGGTCAACGCGGCACTCTCTAGTTGCCAAGAGCACTTTTTACTATGCGCACCCAACCAGAGTGACGGGAGGAGCACATTTCAGAAAACGTGCTCAGCTCGTCGAGAAAATGCGATTTAAGCAATAAAATTAAAAATGCACCTAAAACCTAAACCAAACGTTGCAGATGGTCATTTCTTCATGCGCAGTGGTCAACGCGGCACTCTCTAGCTGCCAAGAGCACTTTTTACTATGTGCACCCAACCAGAGTGACGGGAGGAGCACATTTCAGAAAACGTGCTCAGCTCGTCGAGAAAATGCGATTTAAGCAATAAAATTAAAAATGCACCCAAAACCTAAACCAAACGTTGCAGATGGTCATTTCTTCATGTGCAGTGGTCAACGCGGCACTCTCTAGCTGCCAAGAGCACTTTTTACAATGGACACCCAACCAGAGTGACGGGAGGAGCGCATTTCAGAAAACGTGCTCAGCTCGTCGAGAAAATGCGATTTAAGCAATAAAATTAAAAATGCACCTAAAAACCTAAACCAAACGTTGCAGGTGGTTATTTCTTCATGCGCAGCAGTCAACGCGGCACTCTCTAGCTGCCAAGAGCACTTTTTACTATGCGCACCCAACCAGAGTGACGGGAGGAGCACATTTCAGAAAACGTGCTCAGCTCGTCGAGAAAATGCGATTTAAGCAATAAAATTAAAAATGCACCCAAAACATTAAACCAAACGTTGCAGGTGGTTATTTCTTCATGCGCAGTGGTCAACGCGGCACTCTCTAGCTGCCAAGAGCATTTTTTACTATGCGCACCCAACCAGAGTGACGGGAGGAGCACATTTCAGAAAACGTGCTCAGCTCGTCGAGAAAATGCGATTTAAGCAATAAAATTAAAAATGCACCTAAAACCTAAACCAAACGTTGCAGGTGGTTATTTCTTCATGCGCAGTGGTCAACGCGGCACTCTCTAGCTGCCAAGAGCACTTTTTACTATGCGCACCCAACCAGAGTGACGGGAGGAGCACATTTCAGAAAACGTGCTCAGCTCGTTGAGAAAATGCGATTTAAGCAATAAAATTAAAAATGCACCTAAAACCTAAACCAAACGTTGCAGGTGGTTATTTTTTCGTGCGCAGCAGTCAACGCGGCACTCTCTAGCTGCCAAGAGCACTTTTTACTATGCGCACCCAACCAGAGTGACGGGAGGAGCACATTTCAGAAAACGTGCTCAGCTCGTCGAGTAAATGCAATTTAAGCAATAAAATTAAAAATGCACCCAAAACCTAAACCAAACGTTGCAGGTGGTTCTTTCTTCATGCGCAGTGGTCAACGCGGCACTCTCTAGCTGCCAAGAGCACTTTTTACTATGCGCACCCAACCAGAGTGACGGGAGGAGCGCATTTCAGAAAACGTGCTCAGCTCGTCGAGAAAATGCGATTTAAGCAATAAAATTAAAAATGCACCTAAAACCTAAACCAAAAGTTGCAGGTGGTTATTTCTTCATGCGCAGCAGTCAACACGGCACTCTCTAGCTGCCAAGAGCACTTTTTACTATGCGCACCCACCCAGAGTGACGGGAGGAGCATATTTCAGAAAACGTGCTCAGCTCGTCCAGATAATGCGATTTAAGCAATAAAATTAAAAATGCACCTAAAACCTAAACCAAACGTTGCAGATGGTCATTTCTTCATGCGCAGTGGTCAACGCGGCACTCTGTAGCTGCCAAGAGCACCTTTTACTATGCACACCCAACCAGAGTGACGGGAGGAGCGCATTTTAGAAAACGTGCTCAGCTCGACGAGAAAATGCGATTTAAGCAATAAAATTAAAAATGCACCCAAAACCTAAACCAAACGTTGCAGGTGGTTATTTCTTCATGTGCAGTGGTCAACGCGGCACTCTCTAGCTGCCAAGAGCACTTTTTACTATGCGCACCCAACCAGAGTGACGGGAGGAGCACATTTCAGAAAACGTGCTCAGCTCGTCGAGAAAATGCGATTTAAGCAATAAAATTAAAAATGCACCTAAAACCTAAACCAAACGTTGCAGGTGGTTATTTCTTCATGCGCAGCAGTCAACGTGGCACTCTCTAGCTGCCAAGAGCACTTTTTACTATGCGCACCCAACCAGAGTGACGGGAGGAGCACATTTCAGAAAACGTGCTCAGCTCGTCGAGAAAATGCGATTTAAGCAATAAAATTAAAAATGCACCTCAAACCTAAACCAAACGTTGCAGGTGGTTATTTCTTCATATTCAGCAGTCAACGCGGCACTCTCTAGCTGCCAAGAGCACTTTTTACTATGCGCACCCAACCAGAGTGACGGGAGGAGCACATTTCAGAAAACGTGCTCAGCTCGTCGAGAAAATGCGATTTAAGCAATAAAATTA
Source organism: Syngnathus scovelli (assembly GCF_024217435.2). Lineage (NCBI taxonomy): Eukaryota > Metazoa > Chordata > Actinopteri > Syngnathiformes > Syngnathidae > Syngnathus > Syngnathus scovelli. Next base: position 218,401 of record NW_026061466.1, on the reverse strand, counting down.
AAAATGCACCTAAAACCTAAACCAAAAGTTGCAGGTGGTTATTTCTTCATGCGCAGCAGTCAACACGGCACTCTCTAGCTGCCAAGAGCACATTTTACTATGTGCACCCAACCAGAGTGACGGGAGGAGCACATTTCAGAAAACGTGCTCAGCTCGTCGAGAAAATGCGATTTAAGCAATAAAATTAAAAATGCACCCAAAACATTAAACCAAACGTTGCAGGTGGTTATTTCTTCATGCGCAATGGTCAACGCGGCACTCTCTAGCTGCCAAGAGCATTTTTTCCTTTGCGCACCCAACCAGAGTGACGGGAGGAGCACATTTCAGAAAACGTGCTCAGCTCGTCGAGAAAATGCGATTTAAGCAATAAAATTAAAAATGCACCTAAAACCTAAACCAAACGTTGCAGGTGGTTATTTCTTCATGCGCAGTGGTCAACGCGGCACTCTCTAGCTGCCAAGAGCACTTTTTACTATGCGCACCCAACCAGAGTGACGGGAGGAGCACATTTCAGAAAACGTGCTCAGCTCGTCGAGAAAATGCGATTTAAGCAATAAAATTAAAAATGCACCTAAAACCTAAACCAAACGTTGCAGGTGGTTATTTCTTCGTGCGCAGCAGTCAACGCGGCACTCTCTAGCTGCCAAGAGCACTTTTTACTATGCGCACCCAACCAGAGTGACGGGAGGAGCACATTCCAGAAAACGTGCTCAGCTCGTCGAGAAAATGCGATTTAAGCAATAAAATTAAAAATGCACCCAAAACCTAAACCAAACGTTGCAGATGGTCATTTCTTCATGCGCAGTGGTCAACGCGGCACTCTCTAGCTGCCAAGAGCACTTTTTACGATGCACACCCAACCAGAGAGACGGGAGGAGCGCATTTCAGAAAACGTGCTCAGCTCGACGAGAAAATGCGATTTAAGCAATAAAATTAAAAATGCACCCAAAACCTAAACCAAACGTTGCAGGTGGTTATTTCTTCATGCGCAGTGGTCAACGCGGCACTCTCTAGCTGCCAAGAGCACTTTCTACTATGCGCACCCAACCAGAGTGACGGGAGGAGCGCATTTCAGAAAACGTGCTCAGCTCGTCGAGAAAATGCGATTTAAGCAATAAAATTAAAAATGCACCTAAAACCTAAACCAAAAGTTGCAGGTGGTTATTTCTTCATGCGCAGCAGTCAACACGGCACTCTCTAGCTGCCAAGAGCACTTTTTACTATGCGCACCCACCCAGAGTGACGGGAGGAGCATATTTCAGAAAACGTGCTCAGCTCGTCCAGATAATGCGATTTAAGCAATAAAATTAAAAATGCACCTAAAACCTAAACCAAACATTGCAGATGGTCATTTCTTCATGCGCAGTGGTCAACGCGGCACTCTGTAGCTGCCAAGAGCACCTTTTACTATGCACACCCAACCAGAGTGACGGGAGGAGCGCATTTTAGAAAACGTGCTCAGCTCGACGAGACAATGCGATTTAAGCAATAAAATTAAAAATGCACCCAAAACCTAAACCAAACGTTGCAGGTGGTTATTTCTTCATGTGCAGTGGTCAACGCGGCACTCTCTAGCTGCCAAGAGCACTTTTTACTATGCGCACCCAACCAGAGTGACGGGAGGAGCACATTTCAGAAAACGTGCTCAGCTCGTCGAGAAAATGCGATTTAAGCAATAAAATTAAAAATGCACCTAAAACCTAAACCAAACGTTGCAGGTGGTTATTTCTTTATGCGCAGCAGTCAACGCGGCACTCTCTAGCTGCCAAGAGCACTTTTTACTATGCGCACCCAACCAGAGTGACGGGAGGAGCACATTTCAGAAAACGTGCTCAGCTCGTCGAGAAAATGCGATTTAAGCAATAAAATTAAAAATGCACCCAAAACATTAAACCAAACGTTGCAGGTGGTTATTTCTTCATGCGCAGTGGTCAACGCGGCACTCTCTAGCTGCCAAGAGCATTTTTTACTATGCGCACCCAACCAGAGTGACGGGAGGAGCACATTTCAGAAAACGTGCTCAGCTCGTCGAGAAAATGCGATTTAAGCAATAAAATTAAAAATGCACCTAAAACCTAAACCAAACGTTGCAGGTGGTTATTTCTTCATGCGCAGTGGTCAACGCGGCACTCTCTAGCTGCCAAGAGCACTTTTTACTATGCGCACCCAACCAGAGTGACGGGAGGAGCACATTTCAGAAAACGTGCTCAGCTCGTTGAGAAAATGCGATTTAAGCAATAAAATTAAAAATGCACCTAAAACCTAAACCAAACGTTGCAGGTGGTTATTTCTTCGTGCGCAGCAGTCAACGCGGCACTCTCTAGCTGCCAAGAGCACTTTTTACTATGAGCACCCAACCAGAGTGACGGGAGGAGCACATTTAAGAAAACGTGCTCAGCTCGTCGAGTAAATGCAATTTAAGCAATAAAATTAAAAATGCACCCAAAACGTAAACCAAACGTTGCAGGTGGTTATTTCTTCATGCGCAGTGGTCAACGCGGCACTCTCTAGCTGCCAAGAGCACTTTTTACTATGCGCACCCAACCAGACTGACGGGAGGAGCACATTTCAGAAAACGTGCTCAGCTCGTCCAGAAAACGCGATTTAAGCAAAAAAATTAAAAATGCACCTAAAACCTAAACCAAACGTTGCAGATGGTCATTTCTTCATGCGCAGTGGTCAACGCGGCACTCTCTAGCTGCCAAGAGCACTTTTTACTATGCACACCCAACCAGAGTGACGGGAGGAGCACATTTCAGAAAACGTGCTCAGCTCGTCCAGACAATGCGATTTAAGCAATAAAATTAAAAATGCACCCAAAACCTAAACCAAACGTTGCAGGTGGTTATTTCTTCGTGCGCAGTGGTCAACGCGGCATTCTCTAGCTGCCAAGAGCACTTTTTACTATGCGCACCCAACCAGAGTGACGGGAGGAGCACATTCCAGAAAACGTGCTCAGCTCGTCGAGAAAATGCGATTTAAGCAATAAAATTAAAAATGCACCCAAAACCTAAACCAAACGTTGCAGATGGTTATTTCTTCATGCGCAGTGGTCAACGCGGCACTCTCTAGCTGCCAAGAGCACTTTTTACTATGCGCACCCAATCAGAGTGACGGGAGGAGCACATTTCAGAAAACGTGCTCAGCTCGTCGAGAAAATGCGATTTAAGCAATAAAATTAAAAATACACCCAAAACCTAAACCAAACGTTGCAGATGGTCATTTCTTCATGCGCAGTGGTCAACGCGGCACTCTCTAGCTGCCAAGAGCACTTTTAACTATGCACACCCAACCAGAGTGACGGGAAGAGCGCATTTTAGAAAACGTGCTCAGCTCGACGAGAAAATGCGATTTAAGCAATAAAATTAAAAATGCACCCAAAACCTAAACCAAACGTTGCAGGTGGTTATTTCTTCATGCGCAGTGGTCAACGCGGCACTCTCTAGCTGCCAAGAGCACTTTTTACGATGCACACCCAACCAGAGAGACGGGAGGAGCGCATTTCAGAAAACGTGCTCAGCTCGACGAGAAAATGCGATTTAAGCAATAAAATTAAAAATGCACCCAAAACCTAAACCAAACGTTGCAGGTGGTAATTTCTTCATGCGCAGTGGTCAACGCGGCACTCTCTAGCTGCCAAGAGCACTTTTTACTATGCGCACCTAACCAGAGTGACGGGAGGAGCACATTTCAGAAAACGTGCTCAGCTCGTCCAGAAAATGCGATTTAAGCAATAAATTTAAAAATGCACCTAAAACCTAAACCAAACGTTGCAGATGGTCATTTCTTCATGCGCAGTGGTCAACGCGGCACTCTCTAGCTGCCAAGAGCACTTTTTACTATGCACACCCAACCAGAGTGACGGGAGGAGCGCATTTTAGAAAACGTGCTCAGCTCGACGAGAAAATGCGATTTAAGCAATAAAATTAAAAATGCACCCAAAACCTAAACCAAACGTTGCAGGTGGTTCTTTCTTCATGCGCAGTGGTCAACGCGGCACTCTCTAGCTGCCAAGAGCACTTTTTACTATGCGCACCCAACCAGAGTGACGGGAGGAGCGCATTTCAGAAAACGTGCTCAGCTCGTCGAGAAAATGCGATTTAAGCAATAAAATTAAAAATGCACCTAAAACCTAAACCAAAAGTTGCAGGTGGTTATTTCTTCATGCGCAGCAGTCAACACGGCACTCTCTAGCTGCCAAGAGCACTTTTTACTATGCGCACCCACCCAGAGTGACGGGAGGAGCATATTTCAGAAAACGTGCTCAGCTCGTCCAGATAATGCGATTTAAGCAATAAAATTAAAAATGCACCTAAAACCTAAACCAAACGTTGCAGATGGTCATTTCTTCATGCGCAGTGGTCAACGCGGCACTCTGTAGCTGCCAAGAGCACCTTTTACTATGCACACCCAACCAGAGTGACGGGAGGAGCGCATTTTAGAAAACGTGCTCAGCTCGACGAGAAAATGCGATTTAAGCAATAAAATTAAAAATGCACCCAAAACCTAAACCAAACGTTGCAGGTGGTTATTTCTTCATGTGCAGTGGTCAACGCGGCACTCTCTAGCTGCCAAGAGCACTTTTTACTATGCGCACCCAACCAGAGTGACGGGAGGAGCACATTTCAGAAAACGTGCTCAGCTCGTCGAGAAAATGCGATTTAAGCAATAAAATTAAAAATGCACCTAAAACCTAAACCAAACGTTGCAGGTGGTTATTTCTTCATGCGCAGCAGTCAACGTGGCACTCTCTAGCTGCCAAGAGCACTTTTTACTATGCGCACCCAACCAGAGTGACGGGAGGAGCACATTTCAGAAAACGTGCTCAGCTCGTCGAGAAAATGCGATTTAAGCAATAAAATTAAAAATGCACCTCAAACCTAAACCAAACGTTGCAGGTGGTTATTTCTTCATATTCAGCAGTCAACGCGGCACTCTCTAGCTGCCAAGAGCACTTTTTACTATGCGCACCCAACCAGAGTGACGGGAGGAGCACATTTCAGAAAACGTGCTCAGCTCGTCGAGAAAATGCGATTTAAGCAATAAAATTAAAAATGCACCTAAAACCTAAACCAAAAGTTGCAGGTGGTTATTTCTTCATGCGCAGCAGTCAACACGGCACTCTCTAGCTGCCAAGAGCACATTTTACTATGCGCACCCAACCAGAGTGACGGGAGGAGCACATTTCAGAAAACGTGCTCAGCTCGTCGAGAAAATGCGATTTAAGCAATAAAATTAAAAATGCACCCAAAACCTAAACCAAACGTTGCAGATGGTCATTTCTTCATGTGCAGTGGTCAACGCGGCACTCTCTAGCTGCCAAGAGCACTTTTTACAATGGACACCCAACCAGAGTGACGGGAGGAGCGCATTTCAGAAAACGTGCTCAGCTCGTCGAGAAAATGCGATTTAAGCAATAAAATTAAAAATGCACCTAAAAACCTAAACCAAACGTTGCAGGTGGTTATTTCTTCATGCGCATTGGTCAACGCGGCACTCTCTAGCTGCCAAGAGCACTTTTTACTATGTGCACCCAACCAGAGTGACGTGAGGAGCACATTTCAGAAAACGTGCTCAGCTCGTCGAGAAAATGCGATTTAAGCAATAAAATTAAAAATGCACCTAAAACCTAAACCAAACGTTGCAGGTGGTTATTTCTTCATGCGCAGCAGTCAACGCGGCACTCTCTAGCTGCCAAGAGCACTTTTTACTATGCGCACCCAACCAGAGTGACGGGAGGAGCACATTTCAGAAAACGTGCTCAGCTCGTCGAGAAAATGCGATTTAAGCAATAAATCTATAAATAAATCTATCTCTAGCGCATAGTAAAAAGTGCTCTTGGCAGCTAGAGAGTGCCGCGTTCACCACTGCGCATGAAGAAATAACCACCTGCAACGTTTGGTTTAGGTTTTGGGTGCATTTTTAATTTTATTGCTTAAATCGCATTTACTCGACGAGCTGAGCACGTTTTCTGAAATGTGCTCCTCCCGTCACTCTGGTTGGGTGCGCATAGTAAAAAGTGCTCTTGGCAGCTAGAGAGTGCCGCGTTGACTGCTGCGCACGAAGAAATAACCACCTGCAACGTTTGGTTTAGGTTTTAGGTGCATTTTTAATTTTATTGCTTAAATCGCATTTTTCTCGACGAGCTGAGCACGTTTTCTGGAATGTGCTCCTCCCGTCACTCTGGTTGGGTGCGCATAGTAAAAACTGCTCTTGGCAGCTAGAGAGTGCCGCGTTGACCACTGCATATGAAGAAATAACCACCTGCAACGTTTGGTATAGATTTTAGGTGCATTTTTAATTTTATTGCTTAAATCGCATTTTCTCGACGAGCTGAGCACGTTTTCTGAAATGTGCTCCTCCCGTCACTCTGGGTGGGTGCGCATAGTAAAAAGTGCTCTTGGCAGCTAGAGAGTGCCGCGTTGACCACTGCACATGAAGAAATAACCACCTGCAACGTTTGGTTTAGGTTTTAGGTGCATTTTTAATTGTATTGCTTAAATCGCATTTTCTCGGCGAACTGAGCACGTTTTCTGAAATGTGCTCGTCCCGTCACTCTGGTTGGGTGCGCATAGTAAAAAGTGCTCTTGGCAGCTAGAGAGTGCCGCGTTGACTGCTGCGCACGAAGAAATAACCACCTGCAACGTTTGGTTTAGGTTTTAGGTGCATTTTTAATTTTATTGCTTAAATCGCATTTTCTCGAAGAGCTGAGCACGTTTTCTGAAATGTGCTCCTCCCGTCACTCTGGTTGGGTGCGCATAGTAAAAAGTGCTCTTGGCAGCTAGAGAGTGCTGCGTTGACCACTGCGCATGAAGAAATGAAAATCTGCAACGTTTGTTTTAGGTTTTGGGTGCATTTTTAATTTTATTGCTTAAATCGCATTTTGTCGACGAGCTGAGCACGTTTTCTGAAATGTGCTCCTCCCGTCATTCTGGTTGGGTGCGCATAGTAAAAAGTGCTCTTGGCAGCTAGAGAGTGCCGCGTTGACCACTGCGCATGAAGAAATAACCACCTGCAACGTTTGGTTTAGGTTTTAGGTGCATTTTTAATTTTATTGCTTAAATCGCATTTTCTCGACTAGCTGAGCACGTTTTCTGAAATGTGCTCCTCCCGTCACTCTGGTTGGGTGCGCATAGTAAAAAGTGCTCTTGGCAGCTAGAGAGTGCCGCGTTGACTGCTACATATGAAGAAATAACCACCTGCAACGTTTGGTTTAGGTTTTAGGTGCATTTTTAATTTTATTGCTTAAATCGCATTTTCTCGACGAGCTGAGCACGTTTTCTGAAATGTGCTCCTCCCGTCACTCTGGTTGGGTGCGCATAGTAAAAAGTGCTCTTGGCAGCTAGAGAGTGCCGCGTTGACCACTGCGCATGAAGAAATGACCATCTGGACCGTTTGGTTTAGGTTTTGGGTGCATTTTTAATTTTATTGCTTAAATCGCATTTTCTCGACGAGCTGAGCACGTTTTCTGGAATGTGCTCCTCCCGTCACTCTGGTTGGGTGCGCATAGTAAAAAGTGCTCTTGGCAGCTAGAGAGTGCCGCGTTGACCACTGCATTTGAAGAAATAACCACCTGCAACGTTTGGTTTAGGTTTTGGGTGCATTTTTAATTTTATTGCTTAAATCGCATTTTCTCGACGAGCTGAGCACGTTTTCTGAAATGTGCTCCTCCCGTCACTCTGGGTGGGTGCGCATAGTAAAAAGTGCTCTTGGCAGCTAGAGAGTGCCTTGTTGACCACTGCGCATGAAGAAATAACCATCTGCAACGTTTGGTTTAGGTTTTGGGTGCATTTTTAATTTTATTGCTTAAATCGCATTTTCTCGACGAGCTGAGCACGTTTTCTGGAATGTGCTCCTCCCGTCACTCTGGTTGGGTGCGCATAGTAAAAAGTGCTCTTGGCAGCTAGAGAATGCCGCGTTGACCACTGCGCACGAAGAAATAACCACCTGCAACGTTTGGTTTAGGTTTTGGGTGCATTTTTAATTTTATTGCTTAAATCGCATTGTCTGGACGAGCTGAGCACGTTTTCTGAAATGTGCTCCTCCCGTCACTCTGGTTGGGTGTGCATAGTAAAAAGTGCTCTTGGCAGCTAGAGAGTGCCGCGTTGACCACTGCGCATGAAGAAATGACCATCTGCAACGTTTGGTTTAGGTTTTAGGTGCATTTTTAATTTTTTTGCTTAAATCGCGTTTTCTGGACGAGCTGAGCACGTTTTCTGAAATGTGCTCCTCCCGTCAGTCTGGTTGGGTGCGCATAGTAAAAAGTGCTCTTGGCAGCTAGAGAGTGCCGCGTTGACCACTGCGCATGAAGAAATAACCACCTGCAACGTTTGGTTTAGGTTTTGGGTGCATTTTTAATTTTATTGCTTACATTGCATTTACTCGACGAGCTGAGCACGTTTTCTGAAATGTGCTCCTCCCGTCACTCTGGTTGGGTGCTCATAGTAAAAAGTGCTCTTGGCAGCTAGAGAGTGCCGCGTTGACTGCTGCGCACGAAGAAATAACCACCTGCAACGTTTGGTTTAGGTTTTAGGTGCATTTTTAATTTTATTGCTTAAATCGCATTTTCTCAACGAGCTGAGCACGTTTTCTGAAATGTGCTCCTCCCGTCACTCTGGTTGGGTGCGCATAGTAAAAAGTGCTCTTGGCAGCTAGAGAGTGCCGCGTTGACCACTGCGCATGAAGAAATAACCACCTGCAACGTTTGGTTTAGGTTTTAGGTGCATTTTTAATTTTATTGCTTAAATCGCATTTTCTCGACGAGCTGAGCACGTTTTCTGAAATGCGCTCCTCCCGTCACTCTGGTTGGGTGTCCATTGTAAAAAGTGCTCTTGGCAGCTAGAGAGTGCCGCGTTGACCACTGCACATGAAGAAATGACCATCTGCAACGTTTGGTTTAGGTTTTGGGTGCATTTTTAATTTTATTGCTTAAATCGCATTTTCTCGACGAGCTGAGCACGTTTTCTGAAATGTGCTCCTCCCGTCACTCTGGTTGGGTGCGCATAGTAAAATGTGCTCTTGGCAGCTAGAGAGTGCCGTGTTGACTGCTGCGCATGAAGAAATAACCACCTGCAACTTTTGGTTTAGGTTTTAGGTGCATTTTTAATTTTATTGCTTAAATCGCATTTTCTCGACGAGCTGAGCACGTTTTCTGAAATGTGCTCCTCCCGTCACTCTGGTTGGGTGCGCATAGTAAAAAGTGCTCTTGGCAGCTAGAGAGTGCCGCGTTGACTGCTGCATATGAATAAATAACCACCTGCAACGTTTGGTTTAGGTTTGAGGTGCATTTTTAATTTTATTGCTTAAATCGCATTTTCTCGACGAGCTGAGCACGTTTTCTGAAATGTGCTCCTCCCGTCACTCTGGTTGGGTGCGCATAGTAAAAAGTGCTCTTGGCAGCTAGAGAGTGCCGCGTTGACTGCTGCGCATGAAGAAATAACCACCTGCAACGTTTGGTTTAGGTTTTAGGTGCATTTTTAATTTTATTGCTTAAATCGCATTTTCTCGACGAGCTGAGCACGTTTTCTGAAATGTGCTCCTCCCGTCACTCTGGTTGGGTGCGCATAGTAAAAAGTGCTCTTGGCAGCTAGAGAGTGCCGCGTTGACCACTGCACATGAAGAAATAACCACCTGCAACGTTTGGTTTAGGTTTTGGGTGCATTTTTAATTTTATTGCTTAAATCGCATTTTCTCGTCGAGCTGAGCACGTTTTCTGAAATGCGCTCCTCCCGTCACTCTGGTTGGGTGCGCATAGTAAAAAGTGCTCTTGGCAGCTAGAGAGTGCCGCGTTGACCACTGCGCATGAAGAAATAACCACCTGCAACGTTTGGTTTAGGTTTTGGGTGCATTTTTAATTTTATTGCTTAAATCGCATTTTCTCGTCGAGCTGAGCACGTTTTCTGAAATGCGCTCCTCCCGTCTCTCTGGTTGGGTGTGCATCGTAAAAAGTGGTCTTGGCAGCTAGAGAGTGCCGCGTTGACCACTGCGCATGAAGAAATAACCACCTGCAACGTTTGGTTTAGGTTTTGGGTGCATTTTTAATTTTATTGCTTAAATCGCATTTTCTCGTCGAGCTGAGCACGTTTTCTGAAATGTGCTCCTCCCGTCACTCTGGTTGGGTGCGCATAGTAAAAAATGCTCTTGGTAGCTAGAGAGTGCCGCGTTGACCACTGCGCATGAAGAAATAACCACCTGCAACGTTTGGTTTAATGTTTTGGGTGCATTTTTAATTTTATTGCTTAAATCGCATTTTCTCGACGAGCTGAGCACGTTTTCTGAACTGTGCTCCTCCCGTCACTCTGGTTGGGTGTGCATAGTAAAAAGTGCTCTTGGCAGCTAGAGAGTGCCGCGTTGACCACTGCGCATGAAGAAATGACCATCTGCAACGTTTGGTTTCGGTTTTGGGTGTATTTTTAATTTTATTGCTTAAATCGCATTTTCTCGACGAGTTGAGTACGTTTTCTGAAATGTGCTCCTCACGTTACTCTGGTTGGGTGCACATAGTAAAAAGTGCTCTTGGCAGCTAGAGAGTGCCGCGTTGACCAATTCGCATGAAGAAATAACCATCTGCAACGTTTGGTTTAGGTTTTTAGGTGCATTTTTAATTTTATTGCTTAAATCGCATTTTCTCGACGAGCTGAGCACGTTTTCTGAAATGTGCTCCTCCCGTCACTCTGGTTGGGTGCGCATAGTAAAAAGTGCTCTTGGCAGCTAGAGAGTGCCGCGTTGACTGCTACATATGAAGAAATAACCACCTGCAACGTTTGGTTTAGGTTTTAGGTGCATTTTTAATTTTATTGCTTAAATCGCATTTTCTCGACGAGCTGAGCACGTTTTCTGAAATGTGCTCCTCCCGTCACTCTGGTTGGGTGCGCATAGTAAAAAGTGCTCTTGGCAGCTAGAGAGTGCCGCGTTGACTGCTGCGCATGAAGAAATAACCACCTGCAACGTTTGGTTTAGGTTTTAGGTGCATTTTTAAATTTATTGCTTAAATCGCATTTTCTGGACGAGCTGAGCACGTTTTCTGAAATGTGCTCCTCCCGTCACTCTGGTTGGGTGCGCATCGTAAAAAGTGCTCTTGGCAGCTAGAGAGTGCCGCGTTGACCACTGCGCATGAAGAAAAAAACACCTGCAACGTTTGGTTTAGGTTTTGGGTGCATTTTTAATTTTATTGCTTAAATCGCATTTTCTCGTCGAGCTGAGCACGTTTTCTGAAATGCGCTCCTCCCGTCACTCTGGTTGGGTGTGCATAGTAAAAAGTGCTCTTGGCAGCTAGAGAGTGCCGCGTTGACCACTGCACATGAAGAAATGACCATCTGCAACGTTTGGTTTAGGTTTTGGGTGCATTTTTAATTTTATTGCTTAAATCGCATTGTCTCGACGAGCTGAGCACGTTTTCTGAAATGTGCTCCTCCCGTCACTCTGGTTGGGTGCGCATAGTAAAAAGTGCTCTTGGCAGCTAGAGAGTGCCGTGTTGACTGCTGCGCATGAAGAAATAACCACCTGCAACTTTTGGTTTAGGTTTTAGGTGCATTTTTAATTTTATTGCTTAAATCGCATTTTCTCGACGAGCTGAGCACGTTTTCTGAAATGCGCTCCTCCCGTCACTCTGGTTGGGTGCGCATAGTAAAAAGTGCTCTTGGCAGCTAGAGAGTGCCGCGTTGACCACTGCGCATGAAGAAATAACCATCTGCAACGTTTGGTTTAGGTTTTAGGTGCATTTTTAATTTTATTGCTTAAATCGCATTTTCTGGACGAGCTGAGCACGTTTTCTGAAATGTGCTCCTCCCGTCACTCTGGTTGGGTGCGCATAGTAAAAAGTGCTCTTGGCAGCTAGAGAGTGCCGCGTTGACCACTGCGCATGAAGAAATGACCATCTGCAACGTTTGGTTTAGGTTTTGGGTGCATTTTTAATTTTATTGCTTAAATCGCATTTTCTCGACGAGCTGAACACGTTTTCTGAAATGTGCTCCTCCCGTCACTCTGGTTGGGTGCGCATAATAAAAAGTGCTCTTGGCAGCTAGAGAGTGCCGCGTTGACCACTGCGCATGAAGAAATGACCATCTGCAACGTTTGGTTTAGGTTTTAGGTGCATTTTTAATTTGATTGCTTAAATCGCATTTTCTCGACGAGCTGAGCACGTTTTCTGAAATGTGCTCCTCCCGTTACTCTTGTTGGGTGCGCATAGTAAAAAGTGCTCTTGGCAGCTAGAGAGTGCCGCGTTGACCACTGCGCATGAAGAAATAACCACGTGCAACGTTTGGTTTAGGTTTTAGGTGCATTTTTAATTTTATTGCTTAAATCGCATTTTCTCGACGAGCTGAGCACGTTTTCTGAAATGTGCTCCTCCCGTCACTCTGGTTGGGTGCGCATAGTAAAAAGTGCTCTTGGCAGCTAGAGTGCCGCGTTAACCACTGCGCATGAAGAAATAACCACCTGTAACGTTTGGTTTAGGTTTTAGGTGCATTTTTAATTTTATTGCTTAAATAGCATTTTCTCGACGAGCTGAGCACGTTTTCTGAAATGTGCTCCTCCCGTCACTCTGGTTGGGTGCGCATAGTAAAAAGTGCTCTTGGCAGATAGAGAGTGCCGCGTTGACCACTGCGCATGAAGAAATAACCACCTGCAATGTTTGGTTTAGGTTTTAGGTGCATTTTTAATTTTATTGCTTAAATCGCATTTTCTCGACGAGCTGAGCACGTTTTTTGAAATGTCCTCCTCCCGTCACTCTGGTTGGGTGCGCATAGTAAAAAGTGCTCTTGGCAGCTAGAGAGTGCCGCGTTGACCACTGCGCATGAAGAAATAACCACCTGCAACGTTTGGTTTAGGTTTTGGGTGCATTTTTAATTTTATTGCTTAAATCGCATTTTCTCGTCGAGCTGAGCATATTTTCTGAAATGTGCTCCTCCCGTCACTCTGGTTGGGTGCGCATAGTAAAAAGTGCTCTTGGCAGCTAGAGTGCCGCGTTGACCACTGCGCATGAAGAAATGACCATCTGCAACGTTTGGTTTTTGTTTTATGTGCATTTTTAATTTGATTGCTTAAATCGCATTTTCTCGACGAGCCGAGCACGTTTTCTGAAATGTGCTCCTCCCGTCACTCTGGTTGGGTGCGCATAGTAAAAAGTGCTCTTGGCAGCTAGAGAGTGCCGCGTTGACCACTGCGCATGAAGAAATGACCATCTGCAACGTTTGGTTTAGGTTTTAGGTGCATTTTTAATTTGATTGCTTAAATCGCATTTTCTCGACGAGCTGAGCACGTTTTCTGAAATGTGCTCCTCCCGTCACTCTGGTTGGATGCGCATAGTAAAAAGTGTTCTTGGCAGCTAGAGAGTGCCGCGTTGACCACTGCGCATGAAGAAATAACCACCTGCAACGTTTGGTTTAGGTTTTGGGTGCATTTTTAATTTTATTGCTTAAATCGCATTTTCTCGACCAGCTGAGCACGTTTTCTGAAATGTGCTCCTCCCGTCACTCTGGTTGGGTGCGCATAGTAAAAAGTGCTCTTGGCAGCTAGAGAGTGCCGCGTTGACCACTGCGCATGAAGAAATAACCACCCGCAACGTTTGGTTTAGGTTTTAGGTGCATTTTTAATTTTATTGCTTAAATCGCATTTTCTCGACGAGCTGAGCACGTTTTCTGAAATGTGCTCCTAACGTCACTCTGGTTGGGTGCGCATAGTAAAAAGTGCTCTTGGCAGCTAGAGAGTGCCGCGTTGACCACTGCGCATGAAGAAATAACCACGTGCAACGTTTGTTTTAGGTTTTGGGTGAATTTTTAATTTTATTGCTTAAATCGCATTTTCTCGTCGAGCTGAGCACGTTTTCAGAAATGTGCTCCTCCCGTCACTCTGGTTGGGTGTGCATAGTAATAAGTGCTCTTGGCAGCTAGAGAGTGCCGCGTTGACCACTGCGCATGAAGAAATGACCATCTGCAACGTTTGGTTTTTGTTTCATGTGCATTTTTAATTTGATTGCTTAAATCGCATTTTCTCGACGAGCCGAGCACGTTTTCTGAAATGTGCTCCTCCCGTCACTCTGGTTGGGTGCGCATAGTAAAAAGTGCTCTTGGCAGCTAGAGAGTGCCGCGTTGACCACTGCGCATGAAGAAATAACCACCTGCAACGTTTGGTTTAGGTTTTAGGTGCATTTTTAATTTTATTGCTTAAATCGCATTTTCTCGACGAGCTGAGCACGTTTTCTGAAATGTGCTCCTCCCGTCACTCTGGTAGGGTGCGCATAGTAAAAAGTGCTCTTGGCAGCTAGAGAGTGCCGCGTTGACCACTGCGCATGAAGAAATGACCATCTGCAACGTTTGGTTTAGGTTTTAGGTGCATTTTTAATTTTATTGCTTAAATCGCATTTACTCGACGAGCTGAGCACGTTTTCTGAAATGTGCTCCTCCCGTCACTCTGGTTGGGTGCGCATAGTAAAAAGTGCTCTTGGCAGCTAGAGAGTGCCGCGTTGACTGCTGCGCATGAAGAAATAACCACGTGCAACGTTTGGTTTAGGTTTTAGGTGCATTTTTAATTTTATTGCTTAAATCGCATTTTCTCGACGAGCTGAGCACGTTTTCTGAAATGTGCTCCTCCCGTCACTCTGGTTGGGTGCGCATAGTAAAAAGTGCTCTTGGCAGCTAGAGAGCGCCGCGTTGACCACTGCGCATGAAGAAATAACCGCCTGCAACGTTTGGTTTAGGTTTTGGGTGCATTTTTAATTTTATTGCTTAAATCGCATTTTCTCGTCGAGCTGAGCACGTTTTCTGAAATGTGCTCCTCCCGTCACTCTGGTTGGGTGCGCATAGTAAAAAATGCTCTTGGCAGCTAGAGAGTGCCGCGTTGACCACTGCGCATGAAGAAATGACCATCTGCAACGTTTGGTTTAGGTTTTGGGTGCATTTTTAATTTTATTGCTTAAATCGCATTTTCTCGACGAGCTGAGCACGTTTTCTGAAATGTGCTCCTCCCGTCACTCTGGTTGGGTGCGCATAGTAAAAAGTGCTCTTGGCAGCTAGAGAGTGCCGCGTTGACCACTGCGCATGAAGAAATAACCACCTGCAACGTTTGGTTTAGGTTTTGGGTGCATTTTTAATTTTATTGCTTGAATCGCATTTTCTCGACGAGCTGAGCACGTTTTCTGAAATGTGCTCCTCCCGTCACTCTGGTTGGGTGCGCATAGTAAAAAGTGCTCTTGGCAGCTAGAGAGTGCCGCGTTGACCACTGCGCATGAAGAAATAACCACCTGCAACGTTTGGTTTAGGTTTTAGGTGCATTTTTAATTTTATTACTTAATTCGCATTTTCTCGACGAGCTGAGCACGTTTTCTGAAATGTGCTCCTCCCGTCACTCTGGTTGGGTGCGCATAGTAAAAAGTGCTCTTGGCAGCTAGAGAGTGCCGCGTTGACCACCGCGCATGAAGAAATAACCACGTGCAACGTTTGTTTTAGGTTTTGGGTGCATTTTTAATTTTATTGCTTAAATCGCATTTTTTCGTCGAGCTGAGCACGTTTTCAGAAATGTGCTCCTCCCGTCACTCTGGTTGGGTGTGCATAGTAAAAAGTGCTCTTGGCAGCTAGAGAGTGCCGCGTTGACCACTGCGCATGAAGAAATAACCACCTGCAACGTTTGGTTTAGGTCTTAGGTGCATCTTTAATTTTATTGCTTAAATCGCATTTTCTCGACGAGCTGAGCACGTTTTCTGAAATGTGCTCCTCCCGTCACTCTGGTTGGGTGCGCATAGTAAAAAGTGCTCTTGGCAGCTAGAGAGTGCCACGTTGACCACTGTGCATGAAGAAATGACCATCTGCAACGTTTGGTTTAGGTTTTAGGTGCATTTTTAATTTTATTGCTTAAATCGCATTTTCTCGACGAGCTGAGCACGTTTTCTGAAATGTGCTCCTCCCGTCACTCTGGTTGGGTGCGCATAGTAAAAAGTGCTCTTGGCAGCTAGAGAGTGCCGCGTTGACCATTGCGCATAAAGAAATAACCACCTGCAACGTTTGGTTTAGGTTTTAGGTGCATTTTTAATTGTATTGCTTAAATCGCATTTTCTCGACGAGCAGAGCACGTTTTCTGAAATGTGCTCCTCCCGTCACTCTGTTTGGGTGCGCATAGTAAAAAGTGCTCTTGGCAGCTAGAGAGTGCCGCGTTGACCACTGCACATGAAGAAATAACCACCTGCAACGTTTGGTTTAGGTTTTAGGTGCATTTTTAATTTTATTGCTTAAATCGCATTTTCTCGACGAGCTGAGCACGTTTTCTGAAATGTGCTCCTCCCGTCACTCTGGTTGGGTGCGCATAGTAAAAAGTGCTCTTGGCAGCTAGAGAGTGCCGCGTTGACCACTGCGCATGAAGAAATCACCACCTGCAACGTTTGGTTTAGGTTTTGGGTGCATTTTTAATTTTATTGCTTAAATCGCATTTTCTGGACGAGCTGAGCACGTTTTCTGAAATGTGCTCCTCCCGTCACTCTGGTTGGGTGCGCATAGTAAAAAGTGCTCTTGGCAGCTAGAGAGTGCCGCGTTGACCACTGCGCATGAAGAAATGACCATCTGCAACGTTTGGTTTAGGTTTTGGGTGCATTTTTAATTTTATTGCTTAAATCGCATTTTCTCGACGAGCTGAGCACGTTTTCTGAAATGTGCTCCTCCCGTCACTCTGGTTGGGTGCGCATAGTAAAAAGTGCTTTTGGCAGCTAGAGAGTGCCGCGTTGACCACTGCGCATGAAGAAATAACCACGTGCAACGTTTGTTTTAGGTTTTAGGTGCATTTTTAATTTGATTGCTTAAATCGCATTTTCTCGACGAGCTGAGCACGTTTTCTGAAATGTGCTCCTCCCGTCACTCTGGTTGGGTGCGCATAGTAAAAAGTGCTCTTGGCAGCTAGAGAGTGCCGCGTTGACCACTGCGCATGAAGAAATAACCACCTGCAACGTTTGGTTTAGGTTTTAGGTGCATTTTTAATTGTATTGCTTAAATCGCATTTTCTCGACGAGCTGAGCACGTTTTCTGAAATGTGCTCCTCCCGTCACTCTGGTTGGGTGCGCATAGTAAAAAGTGCTCCTGGCAGCTAGAAAGTGCCGCGTTGACCACTGCGCATGAAGAAATAACCACCTGCAACGTTTGGTTTAGGTTTTGGGTGCATTTTTAATTTTATTGTTTAAATCGCATTTTCTGGACGAGCTGAGCACGTTTTCTGAAATGTGCTCCTCCCGTCACTCTGGTTGGGTGCGCATAGTAAAAAGTGCTCTTGGCAGCTAGAGATTGCCGCGTTGACCACTGCGCATGAAGAAATGACCATCTGCAGCGTTTGGTTTAGGTTTTAGGTGCATTTTTAATTTTATTGCTTAAATCGCATTGTCTCGACGAGCTGAGCACGTTTTCTGAAATGTGCTCCTCCCGTCACTCTGGTTGGGTGCGCATAGTAAAAAGTGCTCTTGGCAGCTAGAGAGTGCCGCGTTGACCACTGCGCATGAAGAAATGACCATCTGCAACGTTTGGTTTAGGTTTTGGGTGCATTTTTAATTTTATTGCTTAAATCGCATTTTCTCGACGAGCTGAGCACGTTTTCTTAAATGTGCTCCTCCCGTCACTCTGGTTGGGTGCGCATAGTAAAAAGTGCTTTTGGCAGCTAGAGAGTGCCGCGTTGACCACTGCGCATGAATAAATAACCACGTGCAACGTTTGTTTTAGGTTTTAGGTGCATTTTTAATTTGATTGCTTAAATCGCATTTTCTCGACGAGCTGAGCACGTTTTCTGAAATGTGCTCCTCCCGTCACTCTGGTTGGGTGCGCATAGTAAAAAGTGCTCTTGGCAGCTAGAGAGTGCCGCGTTGACTGCTGCGCATGAAGAAATAACCACCTGCAACGTTTGGTTTAGGTTTTAGGTGCATTTATAATTTTATTGCTTAAATCGCATTTTCTCGACGAGCTGAGCACGTTTTCTGAAATGTGCTCCTCCCGTCACTCTGGTTGGGTGCGCATAGTAAAAAGTGCTCTTGGCAGCTAGAGAGTGCCGCGTTGACCATTGCGCATGAAGAAATAACCACCTGCAACGTTTGGTTTAGGTTTTAGGTGCATTTTTAATTTTATTGCTTAAATCGCATTTTCTCGACGAGCTGAGCACGTTTTCTGAAATGTGCTCCTCCCGTCACTCTGGTTGGGTGCGCATAGTAAAAAGTGCTCTTGGCAGCTAGAGAGTGCCGCGTTGACCACTGCGCATGAAGAAATAACCACCTGCAACGTTTGGTTTAGGTTTTGGGTGCATTTTTAATTTTATTGCTTAAATCGCATTTTCTCGTCGAGCTGAGCACGTTTTCTGAAATGTGCTCCTCCCGTCACTCTGGTTGGGTGCACATAGTAAAAAGTGCTCTTGGCAGCTAGAGAGTGCCGCGTTGACCACTGCGCATGAAGAAATAACCACCTTCAACGTTTGGTTTAGGTTTTGGGTGCATTTTTAATTTTATTGCTTAAATCGCATTTTCTCGACGAGCTGAGCACGTTTTCTGAAATGTGCTCCTCCCGTCACTCTGGTTGGCTGCGCATAGTAAAAAGTGCTCTTGGCAGCTAGAGAGTGCCGCGTTGACTGCTGCACATGAAGAAATAACCACCTGCAACGCTTGGTTTAGGTTTTACGTGCATTTTTAATTTTATTGCTTAAATCGCATTTTCTCGACGAGCTGAGCACGTTTTCTGAAATGTGCTCCTCCCGTCACTCTGGTTGGGTGCGCATAGTAAAAAGTGCTCTTGGCAGCTAGAGAGTGCCGCGTTGACCACTGCGCATGAACAAATAACCACCTGCAACGTTTGGTTTAGGTTTTGGGTGCATTTTTAATTGTATTGCTTAAATCGCATTTTCTCGTCGAGCTGAGCACGTTTTCTGAAATGTGCTCCCCCGTCACTCTGGTTGGGTGCGCATAGTAAAAAGTGCTCTTGGCAGCTAGAGAGTGCCGCGTTGACCACTGCGCATGAAGAAATAACCACCTGCAACGTTTGGTTTAGGTTTTGGGTGCATTTTTAATTTTATTGCTTAAATCGCATGTTCTCATCGAGCTGAGCACGTTTTCTGAAATGCGCTCCTCCCGTCACTCTTGTTGGGTGTGCATAGTAAAAAGTGCTCTTGGCAGCTAGAGAGTGCCGCGTTGACCACTGCGCATGAAGAAATGACCATCTGCAACGTTTGGTTTAGGTTTTAGGTGCATTTTTAATTTTATTGCTTAAATCGCATTTTCTCGACGAGCTGAGCACGTTTTCTGAAATGCGCTCCTCCGGTCACTCTGGTTGGGTGCGCATAGTAAAAAAGTGCTCTTGGCAGCTAGAGAGTGCCGCGTTGAACACTGCGCATGAAGAAATAACCACCTGCAACGTTTGGTTTAGGTTTTAGGTGCATTTTTAATTTTATTGCTTAAATCGCATTTTCTCGACGAGCTGAGCACGTTTTCTGAAATGTGCTCCTCCCGTCACTCTGGTTGGGTGCGCATAGTAAAAAGTGCTCTTGGCAGCTAGAGAGTGCCGCGTTGACTGCTGCGCACGAAGAAATAACCACCTGCAACGTTTGGTTTAGGTTTTGGGTGCATTTTTAATTTTATTGCTTAAATCGCATTTTCCCGACGAGCTGAGCACGTTTTCTGAAATGTGCTCCTCCCGTTACTCTGGTTGGATGCGCATAGTAAAAAGTGCCCTTGGCAGCTAGAGAGTGCCGCGTTGACTGCTGCGCATGAAGAAATAACCACCTGCAACGTTTGGTTTAGGTTTTGGGTGCATTTTTAATTTTATTGCTTAAATCGCATTTTCTCGACGAGCTGAGCACGTTTTCTGGAATGTGCTCCTCCCGTCACTCTAGTTGGGTGTGTATAGTAAAAAGTGCTCTTGGCAGCTAGAGAGTGCCGCGTTAACCACTGCGCATGAAGAAATAACCACCTGCAACGTTTGGTTTAGGTTTTGGGTGCATTTTTAATTTTATTGCTTAAATCGCATTTTCTCGTCGAGCTGAGCACGTTTTCTGAAATGCGCTCCTCCCGTCACTCTGGTTGGGTGTGCATAGTAAAAAGTGCTCTTGGCAGCTAGAGAGTGCCGCGTTGACTGATGCGCATGAAGAAATAACCACCTGCAACGTTTGGTTTAGGTTTTGGGTGCATTTTTAATTTTACTGCTTAAATCGCATTTTCTCGACGAGCTGAGCACGTTTTCTGAAATGTGCTCCTCCCGTCACTCTGGTTGGGTGCACATAGTAAAAAGTGCTCTTGGCAGCTAGAGAGTGCCGCGTTGACTGCTGCGCATGAAGAAATAACCACCTGCAACGTTTGGTTTAGGTTTTGGGTGCATTTTTAATTTTATTTCTTAAATCGCATTTTCTCGACGAGCTGAGCACGTTTACTGAAATGTGCTCCTCCCGTCACTCTGGCTGGGTGCGCATAGTAAAAATTGCTCTTGGCAGCTAGAGAGTGCCGCGTTGACCACTGCGCATGAAGAAATAACCACATGCAACGTTTGGTTTAGGTTTTAGGTGCATTTTTAATTTTATTGCTTAAATCGCATTTTCTGGACGAGCTGAGCACGTTTTCTGAAATGTGCTCCTCCCGTCACTCTGGTTGGGTGCGCATAGTAAAAAGTGCTCTTGGCAGCTAGAGAGCTCCGCGTTGACCACTGCATATGAAGAAATAACCACCTGCAACGTTTGGTTTAGGTTTTGGGTGCATTTTTAATTTTATTGCTTAAATCGCATTTTCTGGACGAGCTGAGCACGTTTTCTGAAATGTGCTCCTCCCGTCACTCTGGTTGGGTGCGCATAGTAAAAAGTGCTCTTGGCAGCTAGAGAGTGCCGCGTTGACCTCTGCGAATAAAGAAATAACCACCTGCAACGTTTGGTTTAGGTTTTAGGTGCATTTTTAATTTTATTGCTTAAATCGCATTTTCTGGACGAGCTGAGCACGTTTTCTGAAATGTGCTCCTCCCGTCACTCTTGTTGGGTGCGCATAGTAAAAAGTGCTCTTGGCAGCTAGAGAGTGCCGCGTTGACCACTGTGCATGAAGAAATGACCTTCTGCAACGTTTGGTTTAGGTTTTAGGTGCATTTTTTTATTTTAATGCTTAAATAGCATTTTCTGGACGAGCTGAGCACGTTTTCTGAAATGTGCTCCCCCGTCACTCTGGTTGGGTGCGCATAGTAAAAAGTGCTCTTGGCAGCTAGAGAGTGCCGCGTTGACCACTGCGCATGAAGAAATAACCACCTGCAACGTTTGGTTTAGGTTTTGGGTGCATTTTTAATTTTATTGCTTAAATCGCATGTTCTCATCGAGCTGAGCACGTTTTCTGAAATGCGCTCCTCCCGTCACTCTTGTTGGGTGTGCATAGTAAAAAGTGCTCTTGGCAGCTAGAGAGTGCCGCGTTGACCACTGCGCATGAAGAAATGACCATCTGCAACGTTTGGTTTAGGTTTTGGGTGCATTTTTAATTTTATTGCTTAAATCGCATTTTCTCGACGAGCTGAGCACGTTTTCTGAAATGTGCTCCTCCCGTCACTCTGGTTGGGTGCGCATAGTAAAAAGTGCTCTTGGCAGCTAGAGAGTGCCGCGTTGACCACTGCGCATGAAGAAATAACCACCTGCAACGTTTGGTTTAGGTTTTGGGTGCATTTTTAATTTTATTGCTTAAATCGCATTTTCTCGACGAGCTGAGCACGTTTTCTGAAATGCGCTCCTCCCGTCACTCTGGTTGGGTGTGCATAGTAAAAAGTGCTCTTGGAAGCTAGAGAGTGCCGCGTTGACCACTGCACATGAAGAAATGACCATCTGCAACGTTTGGTTTAGGTTTTGGGTGCATTTTTAATTTTATTGCTTAAATCGCATTTTCTCGACGAGCTGAGCACGTTTTCTGGAATGTGCTCCTCCCGTCACTCTGGTTGGGTGCGCATAGTAAAAAGTGCTCTTGGCAGCTAGAGAGTGCCACGTTGACCACTGCGCATGAAGAAACAACGACCTGCAACGTTTGGTTTAGGTTTTAGGTGCATTTTAAATTTTATTGCTTGAATCGCATTTTCTCGACGAGCTGAGCACGTTTTCTGAAATGTGCTCCTCCCGTCACTCTGGTTGGGTGCACATAGTAAAAAGTGCTCTTGGCAGCTAGAGAGTGCCGCTTTGACTGCTGCGCATGAAGAAATAACCACCTGCAACGTTTGGTTTAGGTTTTGTGTGCATTTTTAATTTTATTGCTTAAATCGCATTTTCTCGACGAGCTGAGCACGTTTTCTGAAATGTGCTCCTCCCGTCACTCTGGTTGGCTGCGCATAGTAAAAAGTGCTCTTGGCAGCTAGAGAGTGCCGCGTTCACCACTGCGCATGAAGAAATAACCACCTGCAACGTTTGGTTTAGGTTTTGGGTGCATTTTTAATTTTATTGCTTAAATCGCATTTTCTCGACGAGCTGAGCACGTTTTCTGAAATGTGCTCCTCCCGTCACTCTGGTTGGGTGCGCATAGTAAAAAGTGCTCTTGGCAGCTAGAGAGTGCCGCGTTGACCACTGCGCATGAAGAAATGACCATCTGCAACGTTTGGTTTAGGTTTGGGGTGCATTTTTAATTTTATTGCTTAAATCGCATTTTCTCGACGAGCTGAGCACGTTTTCTGGAATGTGCTCCTCCCGTCACTCTGGTTGGGTGTGCATAGTAAAAAGTGCTCTTGGCAGCGAGAGAGTGCCGCGTTGACCACTGCACATGAAGAAATGACCATCTGCAACGTTTGGTTTAGGTTTTGGGTGCATTTTTAATGTTATTGCTTAAATCGCATTTTCCCGACGAGCTGAGCACGTTTTCTGGAATGTGCTCCTCCCGTCACTCTGGTTGGGTGTGTATAGTAAAAAGTGCTCTTGGCAGCTAGAGAGTGCCGCGTTGACCACTGCGCATGAAGAAATGACCATCTGCAGCGTTTGGTTTAGGTTTTAGGTGCATTTTTAATTTTATTGCTTAAATCGCATTTTCTCGACGAGCTGAGCACGTTTTCTGAAATGTGCTCCTCCCGTCACTCTGGTTGGGTGCGCATAGTAAAAAGTGCTCTTGGCAGCTAGAGAGTGCCGCGTTCACCACTGCGCATGAAGAAATAACCACCTGCAACGTTTGGTTTAGGTTTTGGGTGCATTTTTAATTTTATTGCTTAAATCGCATTTACTCGACGAGCTGAGCACGTTTTCTGAAATGTGCTCCTCCCGTCACTCTGGTTGGGTGCGCATAGTAAAAAGTGCTCTTGGCAGCTAGAGAGTGCCGCGTTGACTGCTGCGCACGAAGAAATAACCACCTGCAACGTTTGGTTTAGGTTTTAGGTGCATTTTTAATTTTATTGCTTAAATCGCATTTTTCTCGACGAGCTGAGCACGTTTTCTGGAATGTGCTCCTCCCGTCACTCTGGTTGGGTGCGCATAGTAAAAACTGCTCTTGGCAGCTAGAGAGTGCCGCGTTGACCACTGCATATGAAGAAATAACCACCTGCGACGTTTGGTATAGATTTTAGGTGCATTTTTAATTTTATTGCTTAAATCGCATTTTCTCGACGAGCTGAGCACGTTTTCTGAAATGTGCTCCTCCCGTCACTCTGGGTGGGTGCGCATAGTAAAAAGTGCTCTTGGCAGCTAGAGAGTGCCGCGTTGACCACTGCACATGAAGAAATAACCACCTGCAACGTTTGGTTTAGGTTTTAGGTGCATTTTTAATTGTATTGCTTAAATCGCATTTTCTCGGCGAACTGAGCACGTTTTCTGAAATGTGCTCGTCCCGTCACTCTGGTTGGGTGCGCATAGTAAAAAGTGCTCTTGGCAGCTAGAGAGTGCCGCGTTGACTGCTGCGCACGAAGAAATAACCACCTGCAACGTTTGGTTTAGGTTTTAGGTGCATTTTTAATTTTATTGCTTAAATCGCATTTTCTCGAAGAGCTGAGCACGTTTTCTGAAATGTGCTCCTCCCGTCACTCTGGTTGGGTGCGCATAGTAAAAAGTGCTCTTGGCAGCTAGAGAGTGCTGCGTTGACCACTGCGCATGAAGAAATGAAAATCTGCAACGTTTGTTTTAGGTTTTGGGTGCATTTTTAATTTTATTGCTTAAATCGCATTTTCTCGACGAGCTGAGCACGTTTTCTGAAATGTGCTCCTCCCGTCATTCTGGTTAGGTGCGCATAGTAAAAAGTGCTCTTGGCAGCTAGAGAGTGCCGCGTTGACCACTGCGCATGAAGAAATAACCACCTGCAACGTTTGGTTTAGGTTTTAGGTGCATTTTTAATTTTATTGCTTAAATCGCATTTTCTCGACGAGCTGAGCACGTTTTCAGAAATGTGCTCCTCCCGTCACTCTGGTTGGGTGCGCATAGTAAAAAGTGCTCTTGGCAGCTAGAGAGTGCCGCGTTGACTGCTACATATGAAGAAATAACCACCTGCAACGTTTGGTTTAGGTTTTAGGTGCATTTTTAATTTTATTGCTTAAATCGCATTTTCTCGACGAGCTGAGCACGTTTTCTGAAATGTGCTCCTCCCGTCACTCTGGTTGGGTGCGCATAGTAAAAAGTGCTCTTGGCAGCTAGAGAATGCCGCGTTGACCACTGCGCACGAAGAAATAACCACCTGCAACGTTTGGTTTAGGTTTTGGGTGCATTTTTAATTTTATTGCTTAAATCGCATTTTCTCGACGAGCTGAGCACGTTTTCTGGAATGTGCTCCTCCCGTCACTCTGGTTGGGTGCGCATAGTAAAAAGTGCTCTTGGCAGCTAGAGAATGCCGCGTTGACCACTGCGCACGAAGAAATAACCACCTGCAACGTTTGGTTTAGGTTTTGGGTGCATTTTTAATTTTATTGCTTAAATCGCATTGTCTGGACGAGCTGAGCACGTTTTCTGAAATGTGCTCCTCCCGTCACTCTGGTTGGGTGTGCATAGTAAAAAGTGCTCTTGGCAGCTAGAGAGTGCCGCGTTGACCACTGCGCATGAAGAAATGACCATCTGCAACGTTTGGTTTAGGTTTTAGGTGCATTTTTAATTTTATTGCTTAAATCGCATTTTCTCGACGAGCTGAGCACGTTTTCTGAAATGCGCTCCTCCCGTCGCTCTGGTTGGGTGTGCATAGTAAAAAGTGCTCTTGGCAGCTAGAGAGTGCTGCGTTGACCACTGCACATGAAGAAATGACCATCTGCAACGTTTGGTTTAGGTTTTAGGTGCATTTTTAATTTTATTGCTTAAATCGCATTTTCTCGACGAGCTGAGCACGTTTTCTGAAATGTGCTCCTCCAGTCACTCTGGTTGGGTGCGCATAGTAAAAAGTGCTCTTGGCAGCTAGAGAGTGCCGCGTTGACCACTGCGCATGAAGAAATGACCATTTGCAACGTTTGGTTTAGGTTTTAGGTGCATTGTTAATTTTATTGCTTAAATTGCATTTTCTCGACGAGCTGAGCACGTTTTCTGAAATGTGCTCCTCCCGTCACTCTGGTTGGGTGCGCATAGTAAAAAGTGCTCTCGGCAGCTAGAGAGTGCCGCGTTGACTGCTGCGCATGAAGAAATAACCACCTGCAACGTTTGGTTTAGGTTTTAGGTGCATTTTTAATTTTAATGCTTAAATCGCATTTTCTCGACGAGCTGAGCACGTTTTCTGAAATGTGCTCCTCCCGTCACTCTGGTAGGGTGCGCATAGTAAAAAGTGCTCTTGGCAGCTAGAGAGTGCCGCGTTGACCACTGCGCATGAAGAAATAACCACCTGCAACGTTTAGTTTAGGTTTTGGGTGCATTTTTAATTTTATTGCTTAAATCGCATTTTCTCGACGAGCTGAGCACGTTTTCTGAAATGTGCTCCTCCCTTCACTCTGGTTGGGTGCGCATAGTAAAAAGTGCTCTTGGCAGCTAGAGAGTGCCGCGTTGACTGCTGCGCATGAAGAAATAACCACCTGCAACGTTTGGTTTAGGTTTTAGGTGCATTTTTAATTTTATTGCTTAAATCGCATTTTCTTGACGAGCTGAGCACGTTTTCTGAAATGTGCTCCTCCCGTCACTCTGGTTGGGTGCGCATAGTAAAAAGTGCTCTTGGCAGCTAGAGAGTGCCGCGTTGACCACTGCGCATGAAGAAATAACCGCCTGCAACGTTTGGTTTAGGTTTTGGGTGCATTTTTAATTTTATTGCTTAAATCGCATTTTCTTGTCGAGCTGAGCACGTTTTCTGAAATGTGCTCCTCCCGTCACTCTGGTTGGGTGCGCATAGTAAAAAGTGCTCTTGGCAGCTAGAGAGTGCTGCGTTGACCACTGCGCATGAAGAAATGAAAATCTGCAACGTTTGTTTTAGGTTTTGGGTGCATTTTTAATTTTATTGCTTAAATCGCATTTTGTCGACGAGCTGAGCACGTTTTCTGAAATGTGCTCCTCCCGTCATTCTGGTTGGGTGCGCATAGTAAAAAGTGCTCTTGGCAGCTAGAGAGTGCCGCGTTGACCACTGCGCATGAAGAAATAACCACCTGCAACGTTTGGTTTAGGTTTTAGGTGCATTTTTAATTTTATTGCTTAAATCGCATTTTCTCGACTAGCTGAGCACGTTTTCTGAAATGTGCTCCTCCCGTCACTCTGGTTGGGTGCGCATAGTAAAAAGTGCTCTTGGCAGCTAGAGAGTGCCGCGTTGACTGCTACATATGAAGAAATAACCACCTGCAACGTTTGGTTTAGGTTTTAGGTGCATTTTTAATTTTATTGCTTAAATCGCATTTTCTCGACGAGCTGAGCACGTTTTCTGAAATGTGCTCCTCCCGTCACTCTGGTTGGGTGCGCATAGTAAAAAGTGCTCTTGGCAGCTAGAGAGTGCCGCGTTGACCACTGCGCATGAAGAAATGACCATCTGGACCGTTTGGTTTAGGTTTTGGGTGCATTTTTAATTTTATTGCTTAAATCGCATTTTCTCGACGAGCTGAGCACGTTTTCTGGAATGTGCTCCTCCCGTCACTCTGGTTGGGTGCGCATAGTAAAAAGTGCTCTTGGCAGCTAGAGAGTGCCGCGTTGACCACTGCATTTGAAGAAATAACCACCTGCAACGTTTGGTTTAGGTTTTGGGTGCATTTTTAATTTTATTGCTTAAATCGCATTTTCTCGACGAGCTGAGCACGTTTTCTGAAATGTGCTCCTCCCGTCACTCTGGGTGGGTGCGCATAGTAAAAAGTGCTCTTGGCAGCTAGAGAGTGCCTTGTTGACCACTGCGCATGAAGAAATAACCATCTGCAACGTTTGGTTTAGGTTTTGGGTGCATTTTTAATTTTATTGCTTAAATCGCATTTTCTCGACGAGCTGAGCACGTTTTCTGGAATGTGCTCCTCCCGTCACTCTGGTTGGGTGCGCATAGTAAAAAGTGCTCTTGGCAGCTAGAGAATGCCGCGTTGACCACTGCGCACGAAGAAATAACCACCTGCAACGTTTGGTTTAGGTTTTGGGTGCATTTTTAATTTTATTGCTTAAATCGCATTGTCTGGACGAGCTGAGCACGTTTTCTGAAATGTGCTCCTCCCGTCACTCTGGTTGGGTGTGCATAGTAAAAAGTGCTCTTGGCAGCTAGAGAGTGCCGCGTTGACCACTGCGCATGAAGAAATGACCATCTGCAACGTTTGGTTTAGGTTTTAGGTGCATTTTTAATTTTTTTGCTTAAATCGCGTTTTCTGGACGAGCTGAGCACGTTTTCTGAAATGTGCTCCTCCCGTCAGTCTGGTTGGGTGCGCATAGTAAAAAGTGCTCTTGGCAGCTAGAGAGTGCCGCGTTGACCACTGCGCATGAAGAAATAACCACCTGCAACGTTTGGTTTAGGTTTTGGGTGCATTTTTAATTTTATTGCTTACATTGCATTTACTCGACGAGCTGAGCACGTTTTCTGAAATGTGCTCCTCCCGTCACTCTGGTTGGGTGCTCATAGTAAAAAGTGCTCTTGGCAGCTAGAGAGTGCCGCGTTGACTGCTGCGCACGAAGAAATAACCACCTGCAACGTTTGGTTTAGGTTTTAGGTGCATTTTTAATTTTATTGCTTAAATCGCATTTTCTCAACGAGCTGAGCACGTTTTCTGAAATGTGCTCCTCCCGTCACTCTGGTTGGGTGCGCATAGTAAAAAGTGCTCTTGGCAGCTAGAGAGTGCCGCGTTGACCACTGCGCATGAAGAAATAACCACCTGCAACGTTTGGTTTAGGTTTTAGGTGCATTTTTAATTTTATTGCTTAAATCGCATTTTCTCGACGAGCTGAGCACGTTTTCTGAAATGCGCTCCTCCCGTCACTCTGGTTGGGTGTCCATTGTAAAAAGTGCTCTTGGCAGCTAGAGAGTGCCGCGTTGACCACTGCACATGAAGAAATGACCATCTGCAACGTTTGGTTTAGGTTTTGGGTGCATTTTTAATTTTATTGCTTAAATCGCATTTTCTCGACGAGCTGAGCACGTTTTCTGAAATGTGCTCCTCCCGTCACTCTGGTTGGGTGCGCATAGTAAAATGTGCTCTTGGCAGCTAGAGAGTGCCGTGTTGACTGCTGCGCATGAAGAAATAACCACCTGCAACTTTTGGTTTAGGTTTTAGGTGCATTTTTAATTTTATTGCTTAAATCGCATTTTCTCGACGAGCTGAGCACGTTTTCTGAAATGTGCTCCTCCCGTCACTCTGGTTGGGTGCGCATAGTAAAAAGTGCTCTTGGCAGCTAGAGAGTGCCGCGTTGACTGCTGCATATGAATAAATAACCACCTGCAACGTTTGGTTTAGGTTTGAGGTGCATTTTTAATTTTATTGCTTAAATCGCATTTTCTCGACGAGCTGAGCACGTTTTCTGAAATGTGCTCCTCCCGTCACTCTGGTTGGGTGCGCATAGTAAAAAGTGCTCTTGGCAGCTAGAGAGTGCCGCGTTGA
The DNA here is from genome assembly GCF_024217435.2 of Syngnathus scovelli. Taxonomy (NCBI): domain Eukaryota; kingdom Metazoa; phylum Chordata; class Actinopteri; order Syngnathiformes; family Syngnathidae; genus Syngnathus; species Syngnathus scovelli. The sequence goes on along the minus strand of NW_026061466.1, from coordinate 189,536 downwards.
CTGCTGCGCATGAAGAAATAACCACCTGCAACGTTTGGTTTAGGTTTTAGGTGCATTTTTAATTTTATTGCTTAAATCGCATTTTCTCGACGAGCTGAGCACGTTTTCTGAAATGTGCTCCTCCCGTCACTCTGGTTGGGTGCGCATAGTAAAAAGTGCTCTTGGCAGCTAGAGAGTGCCGCGTTGACCACTGCACATGAAGAAATAACCACCTGCAACGTTTGGTTTAGGTTTTGGGTGCATTTTTAATTTTATTGCTTAAATCGCATTTTCTCGTCGAGCTGAGCACGTTTTCTGAAATGCGCTCCTCCCGTCACTCTGGTTGGGTGCGCATAGTAAAAAGTGCTCTTGGCAGCTAGAGAGTGCCGCGTTGACCACTGCGCATGAAGAAATAACCACCTGCAACGTTTGGTTTAGGTTTTGGGTGCATTTTTAATTTTATTGCTTAAATCGCATTTTCTCGTCGAGCTGAGCACGTTTTCTGAAATGCGCTCCTCCCGTCTCTCTGGTTGGGTGTGCATCGTAAAAAGTGGTCTTGGCAGCTAGAGAGTGCCGCGTTGACCACTGCGCATGAAGAAATAACCACCTGCAACGTTTGGTTTAGGTTTTGGGTGCATTTTTAATTTTATTGCTTAAATCGCATTTTCTCGTCGAGCTGAGCACGTTTTCTGAAATGTGCTCCTCCCGTCACTCTGGTTGGGTGCGCATAGTAAAAAATGCTCTTGGTAGCTAGAGAGTGCCGCGTTGACCACTGCGCATGAAGAAATAACCACCTGCAACGTTTGGTTTAATGTTTTGGGTGCATTTTTAATTTTATTGCTTAAATCGCATTTTCTCGACGAGCTGAGCACGTTTTCTGAACTGTGCTCCTCCCGTCACTCTGGTTGGGTGTGCATAGTAAAAAGTGCTCTTGGCAGCTAGAGAGTGCCGCGTTGACCACTGCGCATGAAGAAATGACCATCTGCAACGTTTGGTTTCGGTTTTGGGTGTATTTTTAATTTTATTGCTTAAATCGCATTTTCTCGACGAGTTGAGTACGTTTTCTGAAATGTGCTCCTCACGTTACTCTGGTTGGGTGCACATAGTAAAAAGTGCTCTTGGCAGCTAGAGAGTGCCGCGTTGACCAATTCGCATGAAGAAATAACCATCTGCAACGTTTGGTTTAGGTTTTTAGGTGCATTTTTAATTTTATTGCTTAAATCGCATTTTCTCGACGAGCTGAGCACGTTTTCTGAAATGTGCTCCTCCCGTCACTCTGGTTGGGTGCGCATAGTAAAAAGTGCTCTTGGCAGCTAGAGAGTGCCGCGTTGACTGCTACATATGAAGAAATAACCACCTGCAACGTTTGGTTTAGGTTTTAGGTGCATTTTTAATTTTATTGCTTAAATCGCATTTTCTCGACGAGCTGAGCACGTTTTCTGAAATGTGCTCCTCCCGTCACTCTGGTTGGGTGCGCATAGTAAAAAGTGCTCTTGGCAGCTAGAGAGTGCCGCGTTGACTGCTGCGCATGAAGAAATAACCACCTGCAACGTTTGGTTTAGGTTTTAGGTGCATTTTTAAATTTATTGCTTAAATCGCATTTTCTGGACGAGCTGAGCACGTTTTCTGAAATGTGCTCCTCCCGTCACTCTGGTTGGGTGCGCATCGTAAAAAGTGCTCTTGGCAGCTAGAGAGTGCCGCGTTGACCACTGCGCATGAAGAAAAAAACACCTGCAACGTTTGGTTTAGGTTTTGGGTGCATTTTTAATTTTATTGCTTAAATCGCATTTTCTCGTCGAGCTGAGCACGTTTTCTGAAATGCGCTCCTCCCGTCACTCTGGTTGGGTGTGCATAGTAAAAAGTGCTCTTGGCAGCTAGAGAGTGCCGCGTTGACCACTGCACATGAAGAAATGACCATCTGCAACGTTTGGTTTAGGTTTTGGGTGCATTTTTAATTTTATTGCTTAAATCGCATTGTCTCGACGAGCTGAGCACGTTTTCTGAAATGTGCTCCTCCCGTCACTCTGGTTGGGTGCGCATAGTAAAAAGTGCTCTTGGCAGCTAGAGAGTGCCGTGTTGACTGCTGCGCATGAAGAAATAACCACCTGCAACTTTTGGTTTAGGTTTTAGGTGCATTTTTAATTTTATTGCTTAAATCGCATTTTCTCGACGAGCTGAGCACGTTTTCTGAAATGCGCTCCTCCCGTCACTCTGGTTGGGTGCGCATAGTAAAAAGTGCTCTTGGCAGCTAGAGAGTGCCGCGTTGACCACTGCGCATGAAGAAATAACCATCTGCAACGTTTGGTTTAGGTTTTAGGTGCATTTTTAATTTTATTGCTTAAATCGCATTTTCTGGACGAGCTGAGCACGTTTTCTGAAATGTGCTCCTCCCGTCACTCTGGTTGGGTGCGCATAGTAAAAAGTGCTCTTGGCAGCTAGAGAGTGCCGCGTTGACCACTGCGCATGAAGAAATGACCATCTGCAACGTTTGGTTTAGGTTTTGGGTGCATTTTTAATTTTATTGCTTAAATCGCATTTTCTCGACGAGCTGAACACGTTTTCTGAAATGTGCTCCTCCCGTCACTCTGGTTGGGTGCGCATAATAAAAAGTGCTCTTGGCAGCTAGAGAGTGCCGCGTTGACCACTGCGCATGAAGAAATGACCATCTGCAACGTTTGGTTTAGGTTTTAGGTGCATTTTTAATTTGATTGCTTAAATCGCATTTTCTCGACGAGCTGAGCACGTTTTCTGAAATGTGCTCCTCCCGTTACTCTTGTTGGGTGCGCATAGTAAAAAGTGCTCTTGGCAGCTAGAGAGTGCCGCGTTGACCACTGCGCATGAAGAAATAACCACGTGCAACGTTTGGTTTAGGTTTTAGGTGCATTTTTAATTTTATTGCTTAAATCGCATTTTCTCGACGAGCTGAGCACGTTTTCTGAAATGTGCTCCTCCCGTCACTCTGGTTGGGTGCGCATAGTAAAAAGTGCTCTTGGCAGCTAGAGTGCCGCGTTAACCACTGCGCATGAAGAAATAACCACCTGTAACGTTTGGTTTAGGTTTTAGGTGCATTTTTAATTTTATTGCTTAAATAGCATTTTCTCGACGAGCTGAGCACGTTTTCTGAAATGTGCTCCTCCCGTCACTCTGGTTGGGTGCGCATAGTAAAAAGTGCTCTTGGCAGATAGAGAGTGCCGCGTTGACCACTGCGCATGAAGAAATAACCACCTGCAATGTTTGGTTTAGGTTTTAGGTGCATTTTTAATTTTATTGCTTAAATCGCATTTTCTCGACGAGCTGAGCACGTTTTTTGAAATGTCCTCCTCCCGTCACTCTGGTTGGGTGCGCATAGTAAAAAGTGCTCTTGGCAGCTAGAGAGTGCCGCGTTGACCACTGCGCATGAAGAAATAACCACCTGCAACGTTTGGTTTAGGTTTTGGGTGCATTTTTAATTTTATTGCTTAAATCGCATTTTCTCGTCGAGCTGAGCATATTTTCTGAAATGTGCTCCTCCCGTCACTCTGGTTGGGTGCGCATAGTAAAAAGTGCTCTTGGCAGCTAGAGTGCCGCGTTGACCACTGCGCATGAAGAAATGACCATCTGCAACGTTTGGTTTTTGTTTTATGTGCATTTTTAATTTGATTGCTTAAATCGCATTTTCTCGACGAGCCGAGCACGTTTTCTGAAATGTGCTCCTCCCGTCACTCTGGTTGGGTGCGCATAGTAAAAAGTGCTCTTGGCAGCTAGAGAGTGCCGCGTTGACCACTGCGCATGAAGAAATGACCATCTGCAACGTTTGGTTTAGGTTTTAGGTGCATTTTTAATTTGATTGCTTAAATCGCATTTTCTCGACGAGCTGAGCACGTTTTCTGAAATGTGCTCCTCCCGTCACTCTTGTTGGGTGCGCATAGCAAAAAGTGCTCTTGGCAGCTAGAGAGTGCCGCGTTGACCACTGCGCATGAAGAAATAACCACCTGCAACGTTTGGTTTAGGTTTTAGGTGCATTTTTAATTTCATTGCTTAAATTGCATTTTCTCGACGAGCTGAGCACGTTTTCTAAAATGTGCTCCTCCCGTCACTCTGGTTGGGTGTGCATAGTAAAAAGTGCTCTTGGCAGCTAGAGAGTGCCGCGTTGACTGCTGCGCATGAAGAAATAACCACCTGCAACGTTTGGTTTAGGTTTTAGGTGCATTTTTAATTTTATTGCTTAAATCGCATTTTCTCGACGAGCTGAGCAGGTTTTCTGAAATGTGCTCCTCCCGTCACTCTGGTTGGGTGCGCATAGTAAAAAGTCCTCTCGGCAGCTAGAGAGTGCCGCGTTGACAGCTGCGCATGAAGAAATAACCACCTGCAACGTTTGGTTTAGGTTTTAGGTGCATTTCTAATTTTATTGCTTAAATTGCATTTTCTCGACGAGCTGAGCACGTTTTCTGAAATGTGCTCCTCCCGTCACTCTGGTAGGGTGCGCATAGTAAAAAGTGCTCTTGGCAGCTAGAGAGTGCCGCGTTGACAACTGCGCATGAATAAATAACCACCTGCAACGTTTGGTTTAGGTTTTGGGTGCATTTTTAATTTTATTGCTTAAATCGCATTTTCTGGACGAGCTGAGCACGTTTTCTGAAATGTGCTCCTCCCGTCACTCTGGTTGGATGCGCATAGTAAAAAGTGTTCTTGGCAGCTAGAGAGTGCCGCGTTGACCACTGCGCATGAAGAAATAACCACCTGCAACGTTTGGTTTAGGTTTTGGGTGCATTTTTAATTTTATTGCTTAAATCGCATTTTCTCGACGAGCTGAGCACGTTTTCTGAAATGTGCTCCTCCCGTCACTCTGGTTGGGTGCGCATAGTAAAAAGTGCTCTTGGCAGCTAGAGAGTGCCGCGTTGACCACTGCGCATGAAGAAATAACCACCCGCAACGTTTGGTTTAGGTTTTAGGTGCATTTTTAATTTTATTGCTTAAATCGCATTTTCTCGACGAGCTGAGCACGTTTTCTGAAATGTGCTCCTAACGTCACTCTGGTTGGGTGCGCATAGTAAAAAGTGCTCTTGGCAGCTAGAGAGTGCCGCGTTGACCACTGCGCATGAAGAAATAACCACGTGCAACGTTTGTTTTAGGTTTTGGGTGAATTTTTAATTTTATTGCTTAAATCGCATTTTCTCGTCGAGCTGAGCACGTTTTCAGAAATGTGCTCCTCCCGTCACTCTGGTTGGGTGTGCATAGTAATAAGTGCTCTTGGCAGCTAGAGAGTGCCGCGTTGACCACTGCGCATGAAGAAATGACCATCTGCAACGTTTGGTTTTTGTTTCATGTGCATTTTTAATTTGATTGCTTAAATCGCATTTTCTCGACGAGCCGAGCACGTTTTCTGAAATGTGCTCCTCCCGTCACTCTGGTTGGGTGCGCATAGTAAAAAGTGCTCTTGGCAGCTAGAGAGTGCCGCGTTGACCACTGCGCATGAAGAAATAACCACCTGCAACGTTTGGTTTAGGTTTTAGGTGCATTTTTAATTTTATTGCTTAAATCGCATTTTCTCGACGAGCTGAGCACGTTTTCTGAAATGTGCTCCTCCCGTCACTCTGGTAGGGTGCGCATAGTAAAAAGTGCTCTTGGCAGCTAGAGAGTGCCGCGTTGACCACTGCGCATGAAGAAATGACCATCTGCAACGTTTGGTTTAGGTTTTAGGTGCATTTTTAATTTTATTGCTTAAATCGCATTTACTCGACGAGCTGAGCACGTTTTCTGAAATGTGCTCCTCCCGTCACTCTGGTTGGGTGCGCATAGTAAAAAGTGCTCTTGGCAGCTAGAGAGTGCCGCGTTGACTGCTGCGCATGAAGAAATAACCACGTGCAACGTTTGGTTTAGGTTTTAGGTGCATTTTTAATTTTATTGCTTAAATCGCATTTTCTCGACGAGCTGAGCACGTTTTCTGAAATGTGCTCCTCCCGTCACTCTGGTTGGGTGCGCATAGTAAAAAGTGCTCTTGGCAGCTAGAGAGCGCCGCGTTGACCACTGCGCATGAAGAAATAACCGCCTGCAACGTTTGGTTTAGGTTTTGGGTGCATTTTTAATTTTATTGCTTAAATCGCATTTTCTCGTCGAGCTGAGCACGTTTTCTGAAATGTGCTCCTCCCGTCACTCTGGTTGGGTGCGCATAGTAAAAAATGCTCTTGGCAGCTAGAGAGTGCCGCGTTGACCACTGCGCATGAAGAAATGACCATCTGCAACGTTTGGTTTAGGTTTTGGGTGCATTTTTAATTTTATTGCTTAAATCGCATTTTCTCGACGAGCTGAGCACGTTTTCTGAAATGTGCTCCTCCCGTCACTCTGGTTGGGTGCGCATAGTAAAAAGTGCTCTTGGCAGCTAGAGAGTGCCGCGTTGACCACTGCGCATGAAGAAATAACCACCTGCAACGTTTGGTTTAGGTTTTGGGTGCATTTTTAATTTTATTGCTTGAATCGCATTTTCTCGACGAGCTGAGCACGTTTTCTGAAATGTGCTCCTCCCGTCACTCTGGTTGGGTGCGCATAGTAAAAAGTGCTCTTGGCAGCTAGAGAGTGCCGCGTTGACCACTGCGCATGAAGAAATAACCACCTGCAACGTTTGGTTTAGGTTTTAGGTGCATTTTTAATTTTATTACTTAATTCGCATTTTCTCGACGAGCTGAGCACGTTTTCTGAAATGTGCTCCTCCCGTCACTCTGGTTGGGTGCGCATAGTAAAAAGTGCTCTTGGCAGCTAGAGAGTGCCGCGTTGACCACCGCGCATGAAGAAATAACCACGTGCAACGTTTGTTTTAGGTTTTGGGTGCATTTTTAATTTTATTGCTTAAATCGCATTTTTTCGTCGAGCTGAGCACGTTTTCAGAAATGTGCTCCTCCCGTCACTCTGGTTGGGTGTGCATAGTAAAAAGTGCTCTTGGCAGCTAGAGAGTGCCGCGTTGACCACTGCGCATGAAGAAATAACCACCTGCAACGTTTGGTTTAGGTCTTAGGTGCATCTTTAATTTTATTGCTTAAATCGCATTTTCTCGACGAGCTGAGCACGTTTTCTGAAATGTGCTCCTCCCGTCACTCTGGTTGGGTGCGCATAGTAAAAAGTGCTCTTGGCAGCTAGAGAGTGCCACGTTGACCACTGTGCATGAAGAAATGACCATCTGCAACGTTTGGTTTAGGTTTTAGGTGCATTTTTAATTTTATTGCTTAAATCGCATTTTCTCGACGAGCTGAGCACGTTTTCTGAAATGTGCTCCTCCCGTCACTCTGGTTGGGTGCGCATAGTAAAAAGTGCTCTTGGCAGCTAGAGAGTGCCGCGTTGACCATTGCGCATAAAGAAATAACCACCTGCAACGTTTGGTTTAGGTTTTAGGTGCATTTTTAATTGTATTGCTTAAATCGCATTTTCTCGACGAGCAGAGCACGTTTTCTGAAATGTGCTCCTCCCGTCACTCTGTTTGGGTGCGCATAGTAAAAAGTGCTCTTGGCAGCTAGAGAGTGCCGCGTTGACCACTGCACATGAAGAAATAACCACCTGCAACGTTTGGTTTAGGTTTTAGGTGCATTTTTAATTTTATTGCTTAAATCGCATTTTCTCGACGAGCTGAGCACGTTTTCTGAAATGTGCTCCTCCCGTCACTCTGGTTGGGTGCGCATAGTAAAAAGTGCTCTTGGCAGCTAGAGAGTGCCGCGTTGACCACTGCGCATGAAGAAATCACCACCTGCAACGTTTGGTTTAGGTTTTGGGTGCATTTTTAATTTTATTGCTTAAATCGCATTTTCTGGACGAGCTGAGCACGTTTTCTGAAATGTGCTCCTCCCGTCACTCTGGTTGGGTGCGCATAGTAAAAAGTGCTCTTGGCAGCTAGAGAGTGCCGCGTTGACCACTGCGCATGAAGAAATGACCATCTGCAACGTTTGGTTTAGGTTTTGGGTGCATTTTTAATTTTATTGCTTAAATCGCATTTTCTCGACGAGCTGAGCACGTTTTCTGAAATGTGCTCCTCCCGTCACTCTGGTTGGGTGCGCATAGTAAAAAGTGCTTTTGGCAGCTAGAGAGTGCCGCGTTGACCACTGCGCATGAAGAAATAACCACGTGCAACGTTTGTTTTAGGTTTTAGGTGCATTTTTAATTTGATTGCTTAAATCGCATTTTCTCGACGAGCTGAGCACGTTTTCTGAAATGTGCTCCTCCCGTCACTCTGGTTGGGTGCGCATAGTAAAAAGTGCTCTTGGCAGCTAGAGAGTGCCGCGTTGACCACTGCGCATGAAGAAATAACCACCTGCAACGTTTGGTTTAGGTTTTAGGTGCATTTTTAATTGTATTGCTTAAATCGCATTTTCTCGACGAGCTGAGCACGTTTTCTGAAATGTGCTCCTCCCGTCACTCTGGTTGGGTGCGCATAGTAAAAAGTGCTCCTGGCAGCTAGAAAGTGCCGCGTTGACCACTGCGCATGAAGAAATAACCACCTGCAACGTTTGGTTTAGGTTTTGGGTGCATTTTTAATTTTATTGTTTAAATCGCATTTTCTGGACGAGCTGAGCACGTTTTCTGAAATGTGCTCCTCCCGTCACTCTGGTTGGGTGCGCATAGTAAAAAGTGCTCTTGGCAGCTAGAGATTGCCGCGTTGACCACTGCGCATGAAGAAATGACCATCTGCAGCGTTTGGTTTAGGTTTTAGGTGCATTTTTAATTTTATTGCTTAAATCGCATTGTCTCGACGAGCTGAGCACGTTTTCTGAAATGTGCTCCTCCCGTCACTCTGGTTGGGTGCGCATAGTAAAAAGTGCTCTTGGCAGCTAGAGAGTGCCGCGTTGACCACTGCGCATGAAGAAATGACCATCTGCAACGTTTGGTTTAGGTTTTGGGTGCATTTTTAATTTTATTGCTTAAATCGCATTTTCTCGACGAGCTGAGCACGTTTTCTTAAATGTGCTCCTCCCGTCACTCTGGTTGGGTGCGCATAGTAAAAAGTGCTTTTGGCAGCTAGAGAGTGCCGCGTTGACCACTGCGCATGAATAAATAACCACGTGCAACGTTTGTTTTAGGTTTTAGGTGCATTTTTAATTTGATTGCTTAAATCGCATTTTCTCGACGAGCTGAGCACGTTTTCTGAAATGTGCTCCTCCCGTCACTCTGGTTGGGTGCGCATAGTAAAAAGTGCTCTTGGCAGCTAGAGAGTGCCGCGTTGACTGCTGCGCATGAAGAAATAACCACCTGCAACGTTTGGTTTAGGTTTTAGGTGCATTTATAATTTTATTGCTTAAATCGCATTTTCTCGACGAGCTGAGCACGTTTTCTGAAATGTGCTCCTCCCGTCACTCTGGTTGGGTGCGCATAGTAAAAAGTGCTCTTGGCAGCTAGAGAGTGCCGCGTTGACCATTGCGCATGAAGAAATAACCACCTGCAACGTTTGGTTTAGGTTTTAGGTGCATTTTTAATTTTATTGCTTAAATCGCATTTTCTCGACGAGCTGAGCACGTTTTCTGAAATGTGCTCCTCCCGTCACTCTGGTTGGGTGCGCATAGTAAAAAGTGCTCTTGGCAGCTAGAGAGTGCCGCGTTGACCACTGCGCATGAAGAAATAACCACCTGCAACGTTTGGTTTAGGTTTTGGGTGCATTTTTAATTTTATTGCTTAAATCGCATTTTCTCGTCGAGCTGAGCACGTTTTCTGAAATGTGCTCCTCCCGTCACTCTGGTTGGGTGCACATAGTAAAAAGTGCTCTTGGCAGCTAGAGAGTGCCGCGTTGACCACTGCGCATGAAGAAATAACCACCTTCAACGTTTGGTTTAGGTTTTGGGTGCATTTTTAATTTTATTGCTTAAATCGCATTTTCTCGACGAGCTGAGCACGTTTTCTGAAATGTGCTCCTCCCGTCACTCTGGTTGGCTGCGCATAGTAAAAAGTGCTCTTGGCAGCTAGAGAGTGCCGCGTTGACTGCTGCACATGAAGAAATAACCACCTGCAACGCTTGGTTTAGGTTTTACGTGCATTTTTAATTTTATTGCTTAAATCGCATTTTCTCGACGAGCTGAGCACGTTTTCTGAAATGTGCTCCTCCCGTCACTCTGGTTGGGTGCGCATAGTAAAAAGTGCTCTTGGCAGCTAGAGAGTGCCGCGTTGACCACTGCGCATGAACAAATAACCACCTGCAACGTTTGGTTTAGGTTTTGGGTGCATTTTTAATTGTATTGCTTAAATCGCATTTTCTCGTCGAGCTGAGCACGTTTTCTGAAATGTGCTCCCCCGTCACTCTGGTTGGGTGCGCATAGTAAAAAGTGCTCTTGGCAGCTAGAGAGTGCCGCGTTGACCACTGCGCATGAAGAAATAACCACCTGCAACGTTTGGTTTAGGTTTTGGGTGCATTTTTAATTTTATTGCTTAAATCGCATGTTCTCATCGAGCTGAGCACGTTTTCTGAAATGCGCTCCTCCCGTCACTCTTGTTGGGTGTGCATAGTAAAAAGTGCTCTTGGCAGCTAGAGAGTGCCGCGTTGACCACTGCGCATGAAGAAATGACCATCTGCAACGTTTGGTTTAGGTTTTAGGTGCATTTTTAATTTTATTGCTTAAATCGCATTTTCTCGACGAGCTGAGCACGTTTTCTGAAATGCGCTCCTCCGGTCACTCTGGTTGGGTGCGCATAGTAAAAAAGTGCTCTTGGCAGCTAGAGAGTGCCGCGTTGAACACTGCGCATGAAGAAATAACCACCTGCAACGTTTGGTTTAGGTTTTAGGTGCATTTTTAATTTTATTGCTTAAATCGCATTTTCTCGACGAGCTGAGCACGTTTTCTGAAATGTGCTCCTCCCGTCACTCTGGTTGGGTGCGCATAGTAAAAAGTGCTCTTGGCAGCTAGAGAGTGCCGCGTTGACTGCTGCGCACGAAGAAATAACCACCTGCAACGTTTGGTTTAGGTTTTGGGTGCATTTTTAATTTTATTGCTTAAATCGCATTTTCTCGACGAGCTGAGCACGTTTTCTGAAATGTGCTCCTCCCGTCACTCTGGTTGGGTGCGCATAGTAAAAAGTGCTCTTGGCAGCTAGAGAGTGCCGCGTTGACTGCTGCGCATGAAGAAATAACCACCTGCAACGTTTGGTTTAGGTTTTAGGTGCATTTATAATTTTATTGCTTAAATCGCATTTTCTCGACGAGCTGAGCACGTTTTCTGAAATGTGCTCCTCCCGTCACTCTGGTTGGGTGCGCATAGTAAAAAGTGCTCTTGGCAGCTAGAGAGTGCCGCGTTGACCACTGCGCATGAAGAAATAACCACCTGCAACGTTTGGTTTAGGTTTTAGGTGCATTTTTAATTGTATTGCTTAAATCGCATTTTCTCGACGAGCTGAGCACGTTTTCTGAAATGTGCTCCTCCCGTCACTCTGGTTGGGTGCGCATAGTAAAAAGTGCTCCTGGCAGCTAGAAAGTGCCGCGTTGACCACTGCGCATGAAGAAATAACCACCTGCAACGTTTGGTTTAGGTTTTGGGTGCATTTTTAATTTTATTGTTTAAATCGCATTTTCTGGACGAGCTGAGCACGTTTTCTGAAATGTGCTCCTCCCGTCACTCTGGTTGGGTGCGCATAGTAAAAAGTGCTCTTGGCAGCTAGAGATTGCCGCGTTGACCACTGCGCATGAAGAAATGACCATCTGCAGCGTTTGGTTTAGGTTTTAGGTGCATTTTTAATTTTATTGCTTAAATCGCATTGTCTCGACGAGCTGAGCACGTTTTCTGAAATGTGCTCCTCCCGTCACTCTGGTTGGGTGCGCATAGTAAAAAGTGCTCTTGGCAGCTAGAGAGTGCCGCGTTGACCACTGCGCATGAAGAAATGACCATCTGCAACGTTTGGTTTAGGTTTTGGGTGCATTTTTAATTTTATTGCTTAAATCGCATTTTCTCGACGAGCTGAGCACGTTTTCTTAAATGTGCTCCTCCCGTCACTCTGGTTGGGTGCGCATAGTAAAAAGTGCTTTTGGCAGCTAGAGAGTGCCGCGTTGACCACTGCGCATGAATAAATAACCACGTGCAACGTTTGTTTTAGGTTTTAGGTGCATTTTTAATTTGATTGCTTAAATCGCATTTTCTCGACGAGCTGAGCACGTTTTCTGAAATGTGCTCCTCCCGTCACTCTGGTTGGGTGCGCATAGTAAAAAGTGCTCTTGGCAGCTAGAGAGTGCCGCGTTGACTGCTGCGCATGAAGAAATAACCACCTGCAACGTTTGGTTTAGGTTTTAGGTGCATTTATAATTTTATTGCTTAAATCGCATTTTCTCGACGAGCTGAGCACGTTTTCTGAAATGTGCTCCTCCCGTCACTCTGGTTGGGTGCGCATAGTAAAAAGTGCTCTTGGCAGCTAGAGAGTGCCGCGTTGACCATTGCGCATGAAGAAATAACCACCTGCAACGTTTGGTTTAGGTTTTAGGTGCATTTTTAATTTTATTGCTTAAATCGCATTTTCTCGACGAGCTGAGCACGTTTTCTGAAATGTGCTCCTCCCGTCACTCTGGTTGGGTGCGCATAGTAAAAAGTGCTCTTGGCAGCTAGAGAGTGCCGCGTTGACCACTGCGCATGAAGAAATAACCACCTGCAACGTTTGGTTTAGGTTTTGGGTGCATTTTTAATTTTATTGCTTAAATCGCATTTTCTCGTCGAGCTGAGCACGTTTTCTGAAATGTGCTCCTCCCGTCACTCTGGTTGGGTGCACATAGTAAAAAGTGCTCTTGGCAGCTAGAGAGTGCCGCGTTGACCACTGCGCATGAAGAAATAACCACCTTCAACGTTTGGTTTAGGTTTTGGGTGCATTTTTAATTTTATTGCTTAAATCGCATTTTCTCGACGAGCTGAGCACGTTTTCTGAAATGTGCTCCTCCCGTCACTCTGGTTGGCTGCGCATAGTAAAAAGTGCTCTTGGCAGCTAGAGAGTGCCGCGTTGACTGCTGCACATGAAGAAATAACCACCTGCAACGCTTGGTTTAGGTTTTACGTGCATTTTTAATTTTATTGCTTAAATCGCATTTTCTCGACGAGCTGAGCACGTTTTCTGAAATGTGCTCCTCCCGTCACTCTGGTTGGGTGCGCATAGTAAAAAGTGCTCTTGGCAGCTAGAGAGTGCCGCGTTGACCACTGCGCATGAACAAATAACCACCTGCAACGTTTGGTTTAGGTTTTGGGTGCATTTTTAATTGTATTGCTTAAATCGCATTTTCTCGTCGAGCTGAGCACGTTTTCTGAAATGTGCTCCCCCGTCACTCTGGTTGGGTGCGCATAGTAAAAAGTGCTCTTGGCAGCTAGAGAGTGCCGCGTTGACCACTGCGCATGAAGAAATAACCACCTGCAACGTTTGGTTTAGGTTTTGGGTGCATTTTTAATTTTATTGCTTAAATCGCATGTTCTCATCGAGCTGAGCACGTTTTCTGAAATGCGCTCCTCCCGTCACTCTTGTTGGGTGTGCATAGTAAAAAGTGCTCTTGGCAGCTAGAGAGTGCCGCGTTGACCACTGCGCATGAAGAAATGACCATCTGCAACGTTTGGTTTAGGTTTTAGGTGCATTTTTAATTTTATTGCTTAAATCGCATTTTCTCGACGAGCTGAGCACGTTTTCTGAAATGCGCTCCTCCGGTCACTCTGGTTGGGTGCGCATAGTAAAAAAGTGCTCTTGGCAGCTAGAGAGTGCCGCGTTGAACACTGCGCATGAAGAAATAACCACCTGCAACGTTTGGTTTAGGTTTTAGGTGCATTTTTAATTGTATTGCTTAAATCGCATTTTCTCGACGAGCTGAGCACGTTTTCTGAAATGTGCTCCTCCCGTCACTCTGGTTGGGTGCGCATAGTAAAAAGTGCTCTTGGCAGCTAGAGAGTGCCGCGTTGACTGCTGCGCACGAAGAAATAACCACCTGCAACGTTTGGTTTAGGTTTTGGGTGCATTTTTAATTTTATTGCTTAAATCGCATTTTCCCGACGAGCTGAGCACGTTTTCTGAAATGTGCTCCTCCCGTTACTCTGGTTGGATGCGCATAGTAAAAAGTGCCCTTGGCAGCTAGAGAGTGCCGCGTTGACTGCTGCGCATGAAGAAATAACCACCTGCAACGTTTGGTTTAGGTTTTGGGTGCATTTTTAATTTTATTGCTTAAATCGCATTTTCTCGACGAGCTGAGCACGTTTTCTGGAATGTGCTCCTCCCGTCACTCTAGTTGGGTGTGTATAGTAAAAAGTGCTCTTGGCAGCTAGAGAGTGCCGCGTTAACCACTGCGCATGAAGAAATAACCACCTGCAACGTTTGGTTTAGGTTTTGGGTGCATTTTTAATTTTATTGCTTAAATCGCATTTTCTCGTCGAGCTGAGCACGTTTTCTGAAATGCGCTCCTCCCGTCACTCTGGTTGGGTGTGCATAGTAAAAAGTGCTCTTGGCAGCTAGAGAGTGCCGCGTTGACTGATGCGCATGAAGAAATAACCACCTGCAACGTTTGGTTTAGGTTTTGGGTGCATTTTTAATTTTACTGCTTAAATCGCATTTTCTCGACGAGCTGAGCACGTTTTCTGAAATGTGCTCCTCCCGTCACTCTGGTTGGGTGCACATAGTAAAAAGTGCTCTTGGCAGCTAGAGAGTGCCGCGTTGACTGCTGCGCATGAAGAAATAACCACCTGCAACGTTTGGTTTAGGTTTTGGGTGCATTTTTAATTTTATTTCTTAAATCGCATTTTCTCGACGAGCTGAGCACGTTTACTGAAATGTGCTCCTCCCGTCACTCTGGCTGGGTGCGCATAGTAAAAATTGCTCTTGGCAGCTAGAGAGTGCCGCGTTGACCACTGCGCATGAAGAAATAACCACATGCAACGTTTGGTTTAGGTTTTAGGTGCATTTTTAATTTTATTGCTTAAATCGCATTTTCTGGACGAGCTGAGCACGTTTTCTGAAATGTGCTCCTCCCGTCACTCTGGTTGGGTGCGCATAGTAAAAAGTGCTCTTGGCAGCTAGAGAGCTCCGCGTTGACCACTGCATATGAAGAAATAACCACCTGCAACGTTTGGTTTAGGTTTTGGGTGCATTTTTAATTTTATTGCTTAAATCGCATTTTCTGGACGAGCTGAGCACGTTTTCTGAAATGTGCTCCTCCCGTCACTCTGGTTGGGTGCGCATAGTAAAAAGTGCTCTTGGCAGCTAGAGAGTGCCGCGTTGACCTCTGCGAATAAAGAAATAACCACCTGCAACGTTTGGTTTAGGTTTTAGGTGCATTTTTAATTTTATTGCTTAAATCGCATTTTCTGGACGAGCTGAGCACGTTTTCTGAAATGTGCTCCTCCCGTCACTCTTGTTGGGTGCGCATAGTAAAAAGTGCTCTTGGCAGCTAGAGAGTGCCGCGTTGACCACTGTGCATGAAGAAATGACCTTCTGCAACGTTTGGTTTAGGTTTTAGGTGCATTTTTTTATTTTAATGCTTAAATAGCATTTTCTGGACGAGCTGAGCACGTTTTCTGAAATGTGCTCCCCCGTCACTCTGGTTGGGTGCGCATAGTAAAAAGTGCTCTTGGCAGCTAGAGAGTGCCGCGTTGACCACTGCGCATGAAGAAATAACCACCTGCAACGTTTGGTTTAGGTTTTGGGTGCATTTTTAATTTTATTGCTTAAATCGCATGTTCTCATCGAGCTGAGCACGTTTTCTGAAATGCGCTCCTCCCGTCACTCTTGTTGGGTGTGCATAGTAAAAAGTGCTCTTGGCAGCTAGAGAGTGCCGCGTTGACCACTGCGCATGAAGAAATGACCATCTGCAACGTTTGGTTTAGGTTTTGGGTGCATTTTTAATTTTATTGCTTAAATCGCATTTTCTCGACGAGCTGAGCACGTTTTCTGAAATGTGCTCCTCCCGTCACTCTGGTTGGGTGCGCATAGTAAAAAGTGCTCTTGGCAGCTAGAGAGTGCCGCGTTGACCACTGCGCATGAAGAAATAACCACCTGCAACGTTTGGTTTAGGTTTTGGGTGCATTTTTAATTTTATTGCTTAAATCGCATTTTCTCGACGAGCTGAGCACGTTTTCTGAAATGCGCTCCTCCCGTCACTCTGGTTGGGTGTGCATAGTAAAAAGTGCTCTTGGAAGCTAGAGAGTGCCGCGTTGACCACTGCACATGAAGAAATGACCATCTGCAACGTTTGGTTTAGGTTTTGGGTGCATTTTTAATTTTATTGCTTAAATCGCATTTTCTCGACGAGCTGAGCACGTTTTCTGGAATGTGCTCCTCCCGTCACTCTGGTTGGGTGCGCATAGTAAAAAGTGCTCTTGGCAGCTAGAGAGTGCCACGTTGACCACTGCGCATGAAGAAACAACGACCTGCAACGTTTGGTTTAGGTTTTAGGTGCATTTTAAATTTTATTGCTTGAATCGCATTTTCTCGACGAGCTGAGCACGTTTTCTGAAATGTGCTCCTCCCGTCACTCTGGTTGGGTGCACATAGTAAAAAGTGCTCTTGGCAGCTAGAGAGTGCCGCTTTGACTGCTGCGCATGAAGAAATAACCACCTGCAACGTTTGGTTTAGGTTTTGTGTGCATTTTTAATTTTATTGCTTAAATCGCATTTTCTCGACGAGCTGAGCACGTTTTCTGAAATGTGCTCCTCCCGTCACTCTGGTTGGCTGCGCATAGTAAAAAGTGCTCTTGGCAGCTAGAGAGTGCCGCGTTCACCACTGCGCATGAAGAAATAACCACCTGCAACGTTTGGTTTAGGTTTTGGGTGCATTTTTAATTTTATTGCTTAAATCGCATTTTCTCGACGAGCTGAGCACGTTTTCTGAAATGTGCTCCTCCCGTCACTCTGGTTGGGTGCGCATAGTAAAAAGTGCTCTTGGCAGCTAGAGAGTGCCGCGTTGACCACTGCGCATGAAGAAATGACCATCTGCAACGTTTGGTTTAGGTTTGGGGTGCATTTTTAATTTTATTGCTTAAATCGCATTTTCTCGACGAGCTGAGCACGTTTTCTGGAATGTGCTCCTCCCGTCACTCTGGTTGGGTGTGCATAGTAAAAAGTGCTCTTGGCAGCGAGAGAGTGCCGCGTTGACCACTGCACATGAAGAAATGACCATCTGCAACGTTTGGTTTAGGTTTTGGGTGCATTTTTAATGTTATTGCTTAAATCGCATTTTCCCGACGAGCTGAGCACGTTTTCTGGAATGTGCTCCTCCCGTCACTCTGGTTGGGTGTGTATAGTAAAAAGTGCTCTTGGCAGCTAGAGAGTGCCGCGTTGACCACTGCGCATGAAGAAATGACCATCTGCAGCGTTTGGTTTAGGTTTTAGGTGCATTTTTAATTTTATTGCTTAAATCGCATTTTCTCGACGAGCTGAGCACGTTTTCTGAAATGTGCTCCTCCCGTCACTCTGGTTGGGTGCGCATAGTAAAAAGTGCTCTTGGCAGCTAGAGAGTGCCGCGTTCACCACTGCGCATGAAGAAATAACCACCTGCAACGTTTGGTTTAGGTTTTGGGTGCATTTTTAATTTTATTGCTTAAATCGCATTTACTCGACGAGCTGAGCACGTTTTCTGAAATGTGCTCCTCCCGTCACTCTGGTTGGGTGCGCATAGTAAAAAGTGCTCTTGGCAGCTAGAGAGTGCCGCGTTGACTGCTGCGCACGAAGAAATAACCACCTGCAACGTTTGGTTTAGGTTTTAGGTGCATTTTTAATTTTATTGCTTAAATCGCATTTTTCTCGACGAGCTGAGCACGTTTTCTGGAATGTGCTCCTCCCGTCACTCTGGTTGGGTGCGCATAGTAAAAACTGCTCTTGGCAGCTAGAGAGTGCCGCGTTGACCACTGCATATGAAGAAATAACCACCTGCGACGTTTGGTATAGATTTTAGGTGCATTTTTAATTTTATTGCTTAAATCGCATTTTCTCGACGAGCTGAGCACGTTTTCTGAAATGTGCTCCTCCCGTCACTCTGGGTGGGTGCGCATAGTAAAAAGTGCTCTTGGCAGCTAGAGAGTGCCGCGTTGACCACTGCACATGAAGAAATAACCACCTGCAACGTTTGGTTTAGGTTTTAGGTGCATTTTTAATTGTATTGCTTAAATCGCATTTTCTCGGCGAACTGAGCACGTTTTCTGAAATGTGCTCGTCCCGTCACTCTGGTTGGGTGCGCATAGTAAAAAGTGCTCTTGGCAGCTAGAGAGTGCCGCGTTGACTGCTGCGCACGAAGAAATAACCACCTGCAACGTTTGGTTTAGGTTTTAGGTGCATTTTTAATTTTATTGCTTAAATCGCATTTTCTCGAAGAGCTGAGCACGTTTTCTGAAATGTGCTCCTCCCGTCACTCTGGTTGGGTGCGCATAGTAAAAAGTGCTCTTGGCAGCTAGAGAGTGCTGCGTTGACCACTGCGCATGAAGAAATGAAAATCTGCAACGTTTGTTTTAGGTTTTGGGTGCATTTTTAATTTTATTGCTTAAATCGCATTTTCTCGACGAGCTGAGCACGTTTTCTGAAATGTGCTCCTCCCGTCATTCTGGTTAGGTGCGCATAGTAAAAAGTGCTCTTGGCAGCTAGAGAGTGCCGCGTTGACCACTGCGCATGAAGAAATAACCACCTGCAACGTTTGGTTTAGGTTTTAGGTGCATTTTTAATTTTATTGCTTAAATCGCATTTTCTCGACGAGCTGAGCACGTTTTCTGAAATGTGCTCCTCCCGTCACTCTGGTTGGGTGCGCATAGTAAAAAGTGCTCTTGGCAGCTAGAGAGTGCCGCGTTGACTGCTACATATGAAGAAATAACCACCTGCAACGTTTGGTTTAGGTTTTAGGTGCATTTTTAATTTTATTGCTTAAATCGCATTTTCTCGACGAGCTGAGCACGTTTTCTGAAATGTGCTCCTCCCGTCACTCTGGTTGGGTGCGCATAGTAAAAAGTGCTCTTGGCAGCTAGAGAATGCCGCGTTGACCACTGCGCACGAAGAAATAACCACCTGCAACGTTTGGTTTAGGTTTTGGGTGCATTTTTAATTTTATTGCTTAAATCGCATTTTCTCGACGAGCTGAGCACGTTTTCTGGAATGTGCTCCTCCCGTCACTCTGGTTGGGTGCGCATAGTAAAAAGTGCTCTTGGCAGCTAGAGAATGCCGCGTTGACCACTGCGCACGAAGAAATAACCACCTGCAACGTTTGGTTTAGGTTTTGGGTGCATTTTTAATTTTATTGCTTAAATCGCATTGTCTGGACGAGCTGAGCACGTTTTCTGAAATGTGCTCCTCCCGTCACTCTGGTTGGGTGTGCATAGTAAAAAGTGCTCTTGGCAGCTAGAGAGTGCCGCGTTGACCACTGCGCATGAAGAAATGACCATCTGCAACGTTTGGTTTAGGTTTTAGGTGCATTTTTAATTTTATTGCTTAAATCGCATTTTCTCGACGAGCTGAGCACGTTTTCTGAAATGCGCTCCTCCCGTCGCTCTGGTTGGGTGTGCATAGTAAAAAGTGCTCTTGGCAGCTAGAGAGTGCTGCGTTGACCACTGCACATGAAGAAATGACCATCTGCAACGTTTGGTTTAGGTTTTGGGTGCATTTTTAATTTTATTGCTTAAATCGCATTGTCTGGACGAGCTGAGCACGTTTTCTGAAATGTGCTCCTCCCGTCACTCTGGTTGGGTGTGCATAGTAAAAAGTGCTCTTGGCAGCTAGAGAGTGCCGCGTTGACCACTGCGCATGAAGAAATGACCATCTGCAACGTTTGGTTTAGGTTTTAGGTGCATTTTTAATTTTATTGCTTAAATCGCATTTTCTGGACGAGCTGAGCACGTTTTCTGAAATGTGCTCCTCCCGTCACTCTGGTTGGGTGCGCATAGTAAAAAGTGCTCTTGGCAGCTAGAGAGTGCCGTGTTGACTGCTGCGCACGAAGAAATAACCACCTGCAACTTTTGGTTTAGGTTTTAGGTGCATTTTTAATTTTATTGCTTAAATCGCATTTTCTCGACGAGCTGAGCACGTTTTCTGAAATGCGCTCCTCCCGTCACTCTGGTTGGGTGCGCATAGTAAAAAGTGCTCTTGGCAGCTAGAGAGTGCCGCGTTGACCACTGCGTATGAAGAAATAACCACCTGCAACGTTTGGTTTAGGTTTTGGGTGCATTTTTAATTTTATTGCTTAAATCGCATTGTCTGGACGAGCTGAGCACGTTTTCTGAAATGTGCTCCTCCCGTCACTCTGGTTGGGTGTGCATAGTAAAAAGTGCTCTTGGCAGCTAGAGAGTGCCGCGTTGACCACTGCGCATGAAGAAATGACCATCTGCAACGTTTGGTTTCGGTTTTGGGTGCATTTTTAATTTTATTGCTTAAATCGCATTTTCTTGACGAGTTGAGCACGTTTTCTGAAATGTGCTCCTCACGTCACTCTGGTTGGGTGCACATAGTAAAAAGTGCTCTTGGCAGCTAGAGAGTGCCAGGTTGACCACTGCGCATTAAGAAATAACCACCTGCAACGTTTGGTTTAGGTTTTTAGGTGCATTTTTAATTTTATTGCTTAAATCGCATTTTCTCGTCGAGCTGAGCACGTTTTCTAAAATGCGCTCCTCCCGTCACTCTGGTTGGGTGTGCATAGTAAAAAGTGCTCTTGGCAGCTAGAGAGTGCCGCGTTGACCACTGCGCATGAAGAAATGACCATCTGCAACGTTTGGTTTAGGTTTTAGGTGCATTTTTAATTTTATTGCTTAAATCGCATTTTCTGGACGAGCTGAGCACGTTTTCTGAAATGTGGCCCTCCCGTCACTCCGGTTGGGTGCGCATAGTAAAAAGTGCTCTTGGCAGCTAGAGAGTGCCGCGTTGACCACTGCGCATGAAGAAATAACCACCTGCAACGTTTGGTTTAGGTTTTGGGTGCATTTTTAATTTTATTGCTTGAATCGCATTTTCTCGACGAGCTGAGCACGTTTTTTGAAATGTGCTCCTCCCGTCACTCTGGTTGGGTTTGCATAGTAAAAAGTGCTCTTGGCAGCTAGAGAGTGCCGCGTTGACCACTGCACATGAAGAAATGACCATCTGCAACGTTTGGTTTAGGTTTTGGGTGCAGTTTTAATTTTATTGCTTAAATCGCATTTTCTCGACGAGCTGAGCACGTTTTCTGAAATGTGCTCCTCCCGTAACTCTGGTTTGGTGCGCATAGTAAAAAGTGCTCTTGGCAGCTAGAGAGTGCCGCATTGACCACTGCGCATGAAGAAATGACCATCTGCAACGTTTGGTTTAGGTTTTAGGTGCATTTTTTATTTTATTGCTTAAATAGCCTTTTCTGGACGAGCTGAGCACGTTTTCTGAAATGTGCTCCTCCCGTCACTCTGGTTGGGTGCGCATAGTAAAAAGTGCTCTTGGCAGCTAGAGAGTGCCGCGTTGACAACTGCGCATGAAGAAATAACCACCTGCAACGTTTGGTTTAGGTTTTGGGTGCATTTTTAATTTTATTGCTTAAATCGCATTTTCTCGACGAGCTGAGCACGTTTTCTGAAATGTGCTCCTCCCGTCACTCTGGTTGGGTGCGCAAAGTAAAAAGTGCTCTTGGCAGCTAGAGAGTGCCGCGTTGACCAATGCGCATGAAGAAATAACCACCTGCAACGTTTGGTTTAGGTTTTAGGTGCATTTTAAATTTTATTGCTTGAATCGCATTTTCTCGACGAGCTGAGCACGTTTTCTGAAATGTGCTCCTCCCGTCACTCTGGTTGGGTGCACATAGTAAAAAGTGCTCTTGGCAGCTAGAGAGTGCCGCTTTGACTGCTGCGCATGATGAAATAACCAGAAATAACCACCTGCAACGTTTGGTATAGATTTTAGGTGCATTTTTAATTTTATTGCTTAAATCGCATTTTCTCGACGAGCTGAGCACGTTTTCTGAAATGTGCTCCTCCCGTCACTCTGGGTGGGTGCGCATAGTAAAAAGTGCTCTTGGCAGCTAGAGAGTGCCGCGTTGACCACTGCGCATGAAGAAATAACCATCTGCAACGTTTGGTTTAGGTTTTGGGTGCATTTTTAATTTTATTGCTTAAATCGCATTTTCTCGACGAGCTGAGCACGTTTTCTGAAATATGCTCCTCCCGTCACTCTGGGTGGGTGCGCATAGTAAAAAGTGCTCTTGGCAGCTAGAGAGTGCCGTGTTGACTGCTGCGCATGAAGAAATAACCACCTGCAACTTTTGGTTTAGGTTTTAGGTGCATTTTTAATTTTATTGCTTCAATCGCATTTTCTCGACGAGCTGAGCACGTTTTCTTAAATGTGCTCCTCCCGTCACTCTGGTTGGGTGTGCATAGTAAAAAGTGCTCTTGGCAGCTAGAGAGTGCCGCGTTGACCACTGCGCATGAAGAAATAACCACCTGCAACGTTTGGTTTAGGTTTTGGGTGCATTTTAAATTTTATTGCCTAAATCGCATTTTCTGGACGAGCTGAGCACGTTTTCTGAAATGTGCTCCTCCCGTCACTCTGGTTGGGTGCGCATAGTAAAAAGTGCTCTTGGCAGCTAGAGAGTGCCGCGTTGACCACTGCGCATGAAGAAATAACCACCTGCAACGTTTGGTTTAGGTTTTGGGTGCATTTTTAATTTTATTGCTTAAATCGCATTGTCTGGACGAGCTGAGCACGTTTTCTGAAATGTGCTCCTCCCGTCACTCTGGTTGGGTGTGCATAGTAAAAAGTGCTCTTGGCAGCTAGAGAGTGCCGCGTTGACCACTGCGCATGAAGAAATGACCATCTGCAACGTTTGGTTTAGGTTTTAGGTGCATTTTTAATTTTTTTGCTTAAATCGCGTTTTCTGGACGAGCTGAGCACGTTTTCTGAAATGTGCTCCTCCCGTCAGTCTGGTTGGGTGCGCATAGTAAAAAGTGCTCTTGGCAGCTAGAGAGTGCCGCGTTGACCACTGCGCATGAAGAAATAACCACCTGCAACGTTTGGTTTAGGTTTTGGGTGCATTTTTAATTTTATTGCTTAAATTGCATTTACTCGACGAGCTGAGCACGTTTTCTTAAATGTGCTCCTCCCGTCACTCTGGTTGGGTGCTCATAGTAAAAAGTGCTCTTGGCAGCTAGAGAGTGCCGCGTTGACTGCTGCGCACGAAGAAATAACCACCTGCAACGTTTGGTTTAGGTTTTAGGTGCATTTTTAATTTTATTGCTTAAATCGCATTTTCTCAACGAGCTGAGCACGTTTTCTGAAATGTGCTCCTCCCGTCACTCTGGTTGGGTGCGCATAGTAAAAAGTGCTCTTGGCAGCTAGAGAGTGCCGCGTTGACCACTGCGCATGAAGAAATAACCACCTGCAACGTTTGGTTTAGGTTTTAGGTGCATTTTTAATTTTATTGCTTAAATCGCATTTTCTCGACGAGCTGAGCACGTTTTCTGAAATGTGCTCCTCCCGTCACTCTGGTTGGGTGCGCATAGTAAAAAATGCTCTTGGCAGCTAGAGAGTGCCGCGTTGACCACTGCGCATGAAGAAATAACCACCTGCAACGTTTGGTTTAATGTTTTGGGTGCATTTTTAATTTTATTGCTTAAATCGCATTTTCTCGACGAGCTGAGCACGTTTTCTGAAATGTGCTCCTCCCGTCACTCTGGTTGGGTGCGCATAGTAAAAAGTGCTCTTGGCAGCTAGAGAGTGCCGCGTTGACTGCTGCGCATAAAGAAATAACCACCTGCAACGTTTGGTTTAGGTTTTAGGTGCATTTTTAATTTTATTGCTTAAATCGCATTTTCTCGACGAGCTGAGCACGTTTTCTGAAATGTGCTCCTCCCGTCACTCTGGTTGGGTGCGCATAGTAAAAAGTGCTCTTGGCAGCTAGAGAGTGCCGCGTTGACCACTGCACATGAAGAAATAACCACCTGCAACGTTTGGTTTAGGTTTTGGGTGCATTTTTAATTTTATTGCTTAAATCGCATTGTCTCGTCGAGCTGAGCACGTTTTCTAAAATGCGCTCCTCCCGTCACTCTGGTTGGGTGTGCATAGTAAAAGGTGCTCTTGGCAGCTACAGAGTGCCGCGTTGACCACTGCGCATGAAGAAATGACCATCTGCAATGTTTGGTTTAGGTTTTAGGTGCATTTTTAATTTTATTGCTTAAATCGCATTATCTGGACGAGCTGAGCACGTTTTCTGAAATATGCTCCTCCCGTCACTCTGGGTGGGTGCGCATAGTAAAAAGTGCTCTTGGCAGCTAGAGAGTGCCGTGTTGACTGCTGCGCATGAAGAAATAACCACCTGCAACTTTTGGTTTAGGTTTTAGGTGCATTTTTAATTTTATTGCTTAAATCGCATTTTCTCGACGAGCTGAGCACGTTTTCTGAAATGCGCTCCTCCCGTCACTCTGGTTGGGTGCGCATAGTAGAAAGTGCTCTTGGCAGCTAGAGAGTGCCGCGTTGACCACTGCGCATGAAGAAATAACCACCTGCAACGTTTGGTTTAGGTTTTGGGTGCATTTTTAATTTTATTGCTTAAATCGCATTTTCTCGTCGAGCTGAGCACGTTTTCTGAAATGCGCTCCTCCCGTCTCTCTGGTTGGGTGTGCATCGTAAAAAGTGCTCTTGGCAGCTAGAGAGTGCCGCGTTGACCACTGCGCATGAAGAAATGACCATCTGCAACGTTTGGTTTAGGTTTTGGGTGCATTTTTAATTTTATTGCTTAAATCGCATTTTCTCGACGAGCTGAGCACGTTTTCTGGAATGTGCTCCTCCCGTCACTCTGGTTGGGTGCGCATAGTAAAAAGTGCTCTTGGCAGCTAGAGAGTGCCGCGTTGACTGCTGCGCACGAAGAAATAACCACCTGCAACGTTTGGTTTAGGTTTTAGGTGTATTTTTAATTTTATTGCTTAAATCGCATTTTCTCGACGAGCTGAGCACGTTTTCTGAAATGTGCTCCTCCCGTCACTCTGGTTGGGTGCGCATAGTAAAAAGTGCTCTTGGCAGCTAGAGAGTGCCGCGTTGACCACTGCGCATGAAGAAATAACCACCTGCAACGTTTGGTTTAGGTTTTAGGTGCATTTTTAATTTTATTGCTTAAATCGCATTTTCTCGACGAGCTGAGCACGTTTTCTGAAATGTGCTCCTCCCGTCACTCTGGTTGGGTGCGCAAAGGAAAAAATGCTCTTGGCAGCTAGAGAGTGCCGCGTTGACCTTTGCGCATGAAGAAATAACCACCTGCAACGTTTGGTTTAATGTTTTGGGTGCATTTTTAATTTTATTGCTTAAATCGCATTTTCTCGACGAGCTGAGCACGTTTTCTGAAATGTGCTCCTCCCGTCACTCTGGTTGGGTGCACATAGTAAAATGTGCTCTTGGCAGCTAGAGAGTGCCGTGTTGACTGCTGCGCATGAAGAAATAACCACCTGCAACTTTTGGTTTAGGTTTTAGGTGCATTTTTAATTTTATTGCTTAAATCGCATTTTCTCGACGAGCTGAGCACGTTTTCTGAAATGTGCTCCTCCCGTCACTCTGGTTGGGTGCGCATAGTAAAAAGTGCTCTTGGCAGCTAGAGAGTGCCGCGTTGACTGCTGAATATGAAGAAATAACCACCTGCAACGTTTGGTTTAGGTTTGAGGTGCATTTTTAATTTTATTGCTTAAATCGCATTTTCTCGACGAGCTGAGCACGTTTTCTGAAATGTGCTCCTCCCGTCACTCTGGTTGGGTGCGCATAGTAAAAAGTGCTCTTGGCAGCTAGAGAGTGCCACGTTGACTGCTGCGCATGAAGAAATAACCACCTGCAACGTTTGGTTTAGGTTTTAGGTGCATTTTTAATTTTATTGCTTAAATCGCATTTTCTCGACGAGCTGAGCACGTTTTCTGAAATGTGCTCCTCCCGTCACTCTGGTTGGGTGCGCATAGTAAAAAGTGCTCTTGGCAGCTAGAGAGTGCCGCGTTGACCACTGCACATGAAGAAATAACCACCTGCAACGTTTGGTTTAGGTTTTGGGTGCATTTTTAATTTTATTGCTTAAATCGCATTTTCTCGTCGAGCTGAGCACGTTTTCTAAAATGCGCTCCTCCCGTCACTCTGGTTGGGTGTGCATAGTAAAAGGTGCTCTTGGCAGCTACAGAGTGCCGCGTTGACCACTGCGCATGAAGAAATGACCATCTGCAACGTTTGGTTTAGGTTTTAGGTGCATTTTTAATTTTATTGCTTAAATCGCATTATCTGGACGAGCTGAGCACGTTTTCTGAAATATGCTCCTCCCGTCACTCTGGGTGGGTGCGCATAGTAAAAAGTGCTCTTGGCAGCTAGAGAGTGCCGTGTTGACTGCTGCGCATGAAGAAATAACCACCTGCAACTTTTGGTTTAGGTTTTAGGTGCATTTTTAATTTTATTGCTTAAATCGCATTTTCTCGACGAGCTGAGCACGTTTTCTGAAATGCGCTCCTCCCGTCACTCTGGTTGGGTGCGCATAGTAAAAAGTGCTCTTGGCAGCTAGAGAGTGCCGCGTTGACCACTGCGCATGAAGAAATAACCACCTGCAACGTTTGGTTTAGGTTTTGGGTGCATTTTTAATTTTATTGCTTAGATTGCATTTACTCGACGAGCTGAGCACGTTTTCTGAAATGTGCTCCTCCCGTCACTCTGGTTGGGTGCTCATAGTAAAAAGTGCTCTTGGCAGCTAGAGAGTGCCGCGTTGACTGCTGCGCACGAAGAAATAACCACCTGCAACGTTTGGTTTAGGTTTTAGGTGCATTTTTAATTTTATTGCTTAAATCGCATTTTCTCAACGAGCTGAGCACGTTTTCTGAAATGTGCTCCTCCCGTCACTCTGGTTGGGTGCGCATAGTAAAAAGTGCTCTTGACAGCTAGAGAGTGCCGCGTTGACCACTGCGCATGAAGAAATAACCACCTGCAACGTTTGGTTTAGGTTTTAGGTGCATTTTTAATTTTATTGCTTAAATCGCATTTTCTCGACGAGCTGAGCACGTTTTCTGAAATGTGCTCCTCCCGTCACTCTGGTTGGGTGCGCATAGTAAAAAATGCTCTTGGCAGCTAGAGAGTGCCGCGTTGACCACTGCGCATGAAGAAATAACCACCTGCAACGTTTGGTTTAATGTTTTGGGTGCATTTTTAATTTTATTGCTTAAATCGCATTTTCTCGTCGAGCTGAGCACGTTTTCTGAAATGTGCTCCTCCCGTCACTCTGGTTGGGTGCGCATAGTAAAAAGTGCTCTTGGCAGCTAGAGAGTGCCGCGTTGACTGCTGCGCATGAAGAAATAACCACCTGCAACGTTTTGTTTAGGTTTTAGGTGCATTTTTAATTTTATTGCTTAAATCGCATTTTCTCGACGAGCTGAGCACGTTTTCTGAAATGTGCTCCTCACGTCACTCTGGTTGGGTGCACATAGTAAAAAGTGCTCTTGGCAGCTAGAGAGTGCCGCGTTGACCAATGCGCATGAAGAAATAACCACCTGCAACGTTTGGTTTAGGTTTTTAGGTGCATTTTTAATTTTATTGCTTAAATCGCATTTTCTCGACGAGCTGAGCACGTTTTCTGAAATGCGCTCCTCCCGTCACTCTGGTTGGGTGTCCATTGTAAAAAGTGCTCTTGGCAGCTAGAGAGTGCCGCGTTGACCACTGCACATGAAGAAATGACCATCTGCAACGTTTGGTTTAGGTTTTGGGTGCATTTTTAATTTTATTGCTTAAATCGCATTTTCTCGACGAGCTGAGCACGTTTTCTGAAATGTGCTCCTCCCGTCACTCTGGTTGGGTGCGCATAGTAAAACGTGCTCTTGGCAGCTAGAGAGTGCCGTGTTGACTGCTGCGCATGAAGAAATAACCACCTGCAACTTTTGGTTTAGGTTTTAGGTGCATTTTTAATTTTATTGCTTAAATCGCATTTTCTCGACGAGCTGAGCACGTTTTCTGGAATGTGCTCCTCCCGTCACTCTGGTTGGGTGCGCATAGTAAAAAGTGCTCTTGGCAGCTAGAGAGTGCCGCGTTGACCACTGCATATGAAGAAATAACCACCTGCAACGTTTGGTATAGATTTTCGGTGCATTTTTAATTTTATTGCTTAAATCGCATTTTCTCGACGAGCTGAGCACGTTTTCTGAAATGTGCTCCTCCCGTCACTCTGGGTGGGTGCGCATAGTAAAAAGTGCTCTTGGCAGCTAGAGAGTGCCGCGTTGACCACTGCACATGAAGAAATAACCACCTGCAACGTTTGGTTTAGGTTTTAGGTGCATTTTTAATTGTATTGCTTAAATCGCATTTTCTCGGCGAGCTGAGCACGTTTTCTGAAATGTGCTCGTCCCGTCACTCTGGTTGGGTGCGCATAGTAAAAAGTGCTCTTGGCAGCTAGAGAGTGCCGCGTTGACTGCTGCGCACGAAGAAATAACCACCTGCAACGTTTGGTTTAGGTTTTGGGTGCATTTTTAATTTTATTGCTTAAATCGCATTTTCTCGACGAGCTGAGCACGTTTTCTGGAATGTGCTCCTCCCGTCACTCTGGTTGGGTGCGCATAGTAAAAAGTTCTCTTGGCAGCGAGAGAGTGCCGCGTTGACCACTGCGCATCAAGAAATAACCACCTGCAACGTTTGGTTTAGGTTTTAGGTGCATTTTTAATGTTATTGCTTAAATCGCATTTTCTCGACGAGCTGAGCACGTTTTCTGAAATGTGCTCCTCCCGTCACTCTGGTTGGGTGTGCATAGTAAAAGGTGCTCTTGGCAGCTACAGAGTGCCGCGTTGACCACTGCGCATGAAGAAATAACCACCTGCAACGTTTGGTTTAGGTTTTTAGGTGCATTTTTAATTTTATTGCTTAAATCGCATTTTCTCGACGAGCTGAGCACGTTTTCTGAAATGCGCTCCTCCCGTCACTCTGGTTGGGTGTCCATTGTAAAAAGTGCTCTTGGCAGCTAGAGAGTGCCGCGTTGACCACTGCACATGAAGAAATGACCATCTGCAACGTTTGGTTTAGGTTTTGGGTGCATTTTTAATTTTATTGCTTAAATCGCATTTTCTCGACGAGCTGAGCACGTTTTCTGAAATGTGCTCCTCCCGTCACTCTGGTTGGGTGCGCATAGTAAAACGTGCTCTTGGCAGCTAGAGAGTGCCGTGTTGACTGCTGCGCATGAAGAAATAACCACCTGCAACTTTTGGTTTAGGTTTTAGGTGCATTTTTAATTTTATTGCTTAAATCGCATTTTCTCGACGAGCTGAGCACGTTTTCTGGAATGTGCTCCTCCCGTCACTCTGGTTGGGTGCGCATAGTAAAAAGTGCTCTTGGCAGCTAGAGAGTGCCGCGTTGACCACTGCATATGAAGAAATAACCACCTGCAACGTTTGGTATAGATTTTCGGTGCATTTTTAATTTTATTGCTTAAATCGCATTTTCTCGACGAGCTGAGCACGTTTTCTGAAATGTGCTCCTCCCGTCACTCTGGGTGGGTGCGCATAGTAAAAAGTGCTCTTGGCAGCTAGAGAGTGCCGCGTTGACCACTGCACATGAAGAAATAACCACCTGCAACGTTTGGTTTAGGTTTTAGGTGCATTTTTAATTGTATTGCTTAAATCGCATTTTCTCGGCGAGCTGAGCACGTTTTCTGAAATGTGCTCGTCCCGTCACTCTGGTTGGGTGCGCATAGTAAAAAGTGCTCTTGGCAGCTAGAGAGTGCCGCGTTGACTGCTGCGCACGAAGAAATAACCACCTGCAACGTTTGGTTTAGGTTTTGGGTGCATTTTTAATTTTATTGCTTAAATCGCATTTTCTCGACGAGCTGAGCACGTTTTCTGGAATGTGCTCCTCCCGTCACTCTGGTTGGGTGCGCATAGTAAAAAGTTCTCTTGGCAGCGAGAGAGTGCCGCGTTGACCACTGCGCATCAAGAAATAACCACCTGCAACGTTTGGTTTAGGTTTTAGGTGCATTTTTAATGTTATTGCTTAAATCGCATTTTCTCGACGAGCTGAGCACGTTTTCTGAAATGTGCTCCTCCCGTCACTCTGGTTGGATGCGCATAGTAAAAAGTGCTCTTGGCAGCTAGAGAGTGCCGCGTTGACCACTGCGCATGAAGAAATATCCACCTGCAACGTTTGGTTTAGGTTTTAGGTGCATTTTTTATTTTATTGCTTAAATCGCATTTTCTCGACGAGCTGAGCACGTTTTCTGAAATGTGCTCCTCCCGTCGCTCTGGTTGGGTGCGCATAGTAAAAAGTGCTCTTTGCAGCTAGAGAGTGCCGCGTTGACTGCTGCATATGAAGAAATAACCACCTGCAACGTTTGGTTTAGGTTTTGGGTGCATTTTTAATTTTATTGCTTAAATCGCATTTTCTCGACGAGCTGAGCACGTTTTCTGAAATGTGCTCCTCCCGTCACTCTGGTTGGGTGCGCATAGTAAAAAGTGCTCTTGGCAGCTAGAGAGTGCCGCGTTGACCACTGCGCATGAAGAAATAACCACCTGCAACGTTTGGTTTAGGTTTTGGGTGCATTTTTAATTTTATTGCTTAAATCGCATTTTCTCGACGAGCTGAGCACGTTTTCTGAAATGCGCTCCTCCCGTCACTCTGGTTGGGTGTGCATAGTAAACAGTGCTCTTGGCAGCTAGAGAGTGCCGCGTTGACCACTGCGCATGAAGAAATGACCATCTGCAACGTTTGGTTTAGGTTTTAGGTGCATTTTTAATTTTATTGCTTAAATCGCATTTTCTCGACGAGCTGAGCACGTTTTCTGAAATGTGCTCCTCCCGTCACTCTGGTTGGGTGCGCATAGTAAAAAGTGCTCTTTGCAGCTAGAGAGTGCCGCGTTGACTGCTGCATATGAAGAAATAACCACCTGCAACGTTTGGTTTAGGTTTTGGGTGCATTTTTAATTTTATTGCTTAAATCGCATTTTCTCGACGAGCTGAGCACGTTTTCTGAAATGTGCTCCTCCCGTCACTCTGGTTGGGTGCGCATAGTAAAAAGTGCTCTTGGCAGCTAGAGAGTGCCGCGTTGACCACTGCGCATGAAGAAATAACCACCTGCAACGTTTGGTTTAGGTTTTGGGTGCATTTTTAATTTTATTGCTTAAATCGCATTTTCTCGACGAGCTGAGAACGTTTTCTGAAATGCGCTCCTCCCGTCACTCTGGTTGGGTGTGCATAGTAAACAGTGCTCTTGGCAGCTAGAGAGTGCCGCGTTGACCACTGCGCATGAAGAAATGACCATCTGCAACGTTTGGTTTAGGTTTTAGGTGCATTTTTAATTTTATTGCTTAAATCGCATTTTCTCGACGAGCTGAGCACGTTTTCTGAAATGTGCTCCTCCCGTCACTCTGGTTGGGTGCGCATAGTAAAAAGTGCTCTTGGCAACTAGAGAGTGCCGCGTTGACCACTGCGCATGAAGAAATGACCATTTGCAACGTTTGGTTTAGGTTTTAGGTGCATTGTTAATTTTATTGCTTAAATTGCATTTTCTCGACGAGCTGAGCACGTTTTCTGAAATGTGCTCCTCCCGTCACTCTGGTTGGGTGCGCATAGTAAAAAGTGCTCTCGGCAGCTAAAGAGTGCCGCGTTGACTGCTGCGCATGAAGAAATAACCACCTGCAACGTTTGGTTTAGGTTTTAGGTGCATTTTTAATTTTAATGCTTAAATCGCATTTTCTCGACGAGCTGAGCACGTTTTCTGAAATGTGCTCCTCCCGTCACTCTGGTAGGGTGCGCATAGTAAAAAGTGCTCTTGGCAGCTAGAGAGTGCCGCGTTGACCACTGCGCATGAAGAAATAACCACCTGCAACGTTTGGTTTAGGTTGTGGGTGCATTTTTAATTTTATTGCTTAAATCGCAGTTTCTCGTCGAGCTGAGCACGTTTTCTAAAATGCGCTCCTCCCGTCACTCTGGTTGGGTGTGCATAGTAAAAAGTGCTCTTGGCAGCTAGAGAGTGCCGCGTTGACCACTGCGCATGAAGAAATGACCATCTGCAACGTTTGGTTTAGGTTTTAGGTGCATTTTTAAATTTATTGCTTAAATCGCATTTTCTGGACGAGCTGAGCACGTTTTCTGAAATGTGCTCCTCCCGTCACTCTGGTTAGGTGCGCATAGTAAAAAGTGCTCTTGGCAGCTAGAGAGTGCCGCGTTGACCACTGCGCATGAAGAAATTACCACCTGCAACGTTTGGTTTAGGTTTTGGGTGCATTTTTAATTTTATTGCTTAAATCGCATTTTCTCGTCGAGCTGAGCACGTTTTCTGAAATGCGCTCCTCCCGTCTCTCTGGTTGGGTGTGCATCGTAAAAAGTGCTCTTGGCAGCTAGAGAGTGCCGCGTTGACCACTGCACATGAAGAAATAACCACCTGCAACGTTTGGTTTAGGTTTTGGGTGCATTTTTAATTTTATTGCTTAAATCGCATTTTCTCGTCGAGCTGAGCACGTTTTCTAAAATGCGCTCTTCCCGTCACTCTGGTTGGGTGTGCATAGTAAAAAGTGCTCTTGGCAGTTAGAGAGTGCCGCGTTGACCACTGCGCATGAAGAAATGACCATCTGCAACGTTTGGTTTAGGTTTTGGGTGTATTTTTAATTTTATTGCTTAAATCGCATTTTCTCGACGAGCTGAGCACGTTTTCTGAAATGTGCTCCTCCCGTCACTCTGGTTGGGTTCGCATAGTAAAAAGTGCTCTTGGCAGCTAGAGAGTGCCGCGTTGACCACTGCGCATGAAGAAATAACCACCTGCAACGTTTGGTTTAGGTTTTGGGTGCATTTTTAATTTTATTGCTTAAATCGCATTTTCTCGACGAGCTGAGCACGTTTTCTGAAATGTGCTCCTCCCGTCACTCTGGTTGGGTGCGCATAGTAAAAAGTGCTCTTGGCAGCTAGAGAGTGCCGCGTTGACCACTGCGCATGAAGAAATGACCATCTGGACCGTTTGGTTTAGGTTTTGGGTGCATTTTTAATTTTATTGCTTAAATCACATTTTCTCGACGAGCTGAGCACGTTTTCTGGAATGTGCTCCTCCCGTCACTCTGGTTGGGTGCGCATAGTAAAAAGTGCTCTTGGCAGCTAGAGAGTGCCGCGTTGACCACTGCATTTGAAGAAATAACCACCTGCAACGTTTGGTTTAGGTTTTGGGTGCATTTTTAATTTTATTGCTTAAATCGCATTTTCTCGACGAGCTGAGCACGTTTTCTGGAATGTGCTCCTCCCGTCACTCTGGTTGGGTGCGCATAGTAAAAAGTGCTCTTGGCAGCTAGAGAATGCCGCGTTGACCACTGCGCACGAAGAAACAACCACCTGCAACGTTTGGTTTAGGTTTTGGGTGCATTTTTAATTTTATTGCTTAAATCGCATTGTCTGGACGAGCTGAGCACGTTTTCTGAAATGTGCTCCTCCCGTCACTCTGGTTGGGTGTGCATAGTAAAAAGTGCTCTTGGCAGCTAGAGAGTGCCGCGTTGACCACTGCGCATGAAGAAATGACCATCTGCAACGTTTGGTTTAGGTTTTAGGTGCATTTTTAATTTTTTTGCTTAAATCGCGTTTTCTGGACGAGCTGAGCACGTTTTCTGAAATGTGCTCCTCCCGTCAGTCTGGTTGGGTGCGCATAGTAAAAAGTGCTCTTGGCAGCTAGAGAGTGCCGCGTTGACCACTGCGCATGAAGAAATAACCACCTGCAACGTTTTTTTAGGTTTTGGGTGCATTTTTAATTTTATTGCTTAGATTGCATTTACTCGACGAGCTGAGCACGTTTTCTGAAATGTGCTCCTCCCGTCACTCTGGTTGGGTGCTCATAGTAAAAAGTGCTCTTGGCAGCTAGAGAGTGCCGCGTTGACTGCTGCGCACGAAGAAATAACCACCTGCAACGTTTGGTTTAGGTTTTAGGTGCATTTTTAATTTTATTGCTTAAATCGCATTTTCTCAACGAGCTGAGCACGTTTTCTGAAATGTGCTCCTCCCGTCACTCTGGTTGGGTGCGCATAGTAAAAAGTGCTCTTGGCAGCTAGAGAGTGCCGCGTTGACCACTGCGCATGAAGAAATAACCACCTGCAACGTTTGGTTTAGGTTTTAGGTGCATTTTTAATTTTATTGCTTAAATCGCATTTTCTCGACGAGCTGAGCACGTTTTCTGAAATGTGCTCCTCCCGTCACTCTGGTTGGGTGCGCATAGTAAAAAATGCTCTTGGCAGCTAGAGAGTGCCGCGTTGACCACTGCGCATGAAGAAATAACCACCTGCAACGTTTGGTTTAATGTTTTGGGTGCATTTTTAATTTTATTGCTTAAATCGCATTTTCTCGACGAGCTGAGCACGTTTTCTGAAATGTGCTCCTCCCGTCACTCTGGTTGGGTGCGCATAGTAAAAAGTGCTCTTGGCAGCTAGAGAGTGCCGCGTTGACTGCTGCGCATGAAGAAATAACCACCTGCAACGTTTGGTTTAGGTTTTAGGTGCATTTTTAATTTTATTGCTTAAATCGCATTTTCTCGACGAGCTGAGCACGTTTTCTGAAATGTGCTCCTCACGTCACTCTGGTTGGGTGCACATAGTAAAAAGTGCTCTTGGCAGCTAGAGAGTGCCGCGTTGACCAATGCGCATGAAGAAATAACCACCTGCAACGTTTGGTTTAGGTTTTTAGGTGCATTTTTAATTTTATTGCTTAAATCGCATTTTCTCGACGAGCTGAGCACGTTTTCTGAAATGCGCTCCTCCCGTCACTCTGGTTGGGTGTCCATTGTAAAAAGTGCTCTTGGCAGCTAGAGAGTGCCGCGTTGACCACTGCACATGAAGAAATGACCATCTGCAACGTTTGGTTTAGGTTTTTGGTGCATTTTTAATTTTATTGCTTAAATCGCATTTTCTCGACGAGCTGAGCACGTTTTCTGAAATGTGCTCCTCCCGTCACTCTGGTTGGGTGCGCATAGTAAAATGTGCTCTTGGCAGCTAGAGAGTGCCGTGTTGACTGCTGCGCATGAAGAAATAACCACCTGCAACTTTTGGTTTAGGTTTTAGGTGCATTTTTAATTTTATTGCTTAAATCGCATTTTCTCGACGAGCTGAGCACGTTTTCTGAAATGTGCTCCTCCCGTCACTCTGGTTGGGTGCGCATAGTAAAAAGTGCTCTTGGCAGCTAGAGAGTGCCGCGTTGACTGCTGCATATGAAGAAATAACCACCTGCAACGTTTGGTTTAGGTTTGAGGTGCATTTTTAATTTTATTGCTTAAATCGCATTTTCTCGACGAGCTGAGCACGTTTTCTGAAATGTGCTCCTCCCGTCACTCTGGTTGGGTGCGCATAGTAAAAAGTGCTCTTGGCAGCTAGAGAGTGCCGCGTTGACTGCTGCGCATGAAGAAATAACCACCTGCAACGTTTGGTTTAGGTTTTAGGTGCATTTTTAATTTTATTGCTTAAATCGCATTTTCTCGACGAGCTGAGCACGTTTTCTGAAATGTGCTCCTCCCGTCACTCTGGTTGGGTGCGCATAGTAAAAAGTGCTCTTGGCAGCTAGAGAGTGCCGCGTTGACCACTGCACATGAAGAAATAACCACCTGCAACGTTTGGTTTAGGTTTTGGGTGCATTTTTAATTTTATTGCTTAAATCGCATTTTCTCGTCGAGCTGAGCACGTTTTCTAAAATGCGCTCCTCCCGTCACTCTGGTTGGGTGTGCATAGTAAAAGGTGCTCTTGGCAGCTACAGAGTGCCGCGTTGACCACTGCGCATGAAGAAATGACCATCTGCAACGTTTGGTTTAGGTTTTAGGCGCATTTTTAATTTTATTGCTTAAATCGCATTATCTGGACGAGCTGAGCACGTTTTCTGAAATATGCTCCTCCCGTCACTCTGGGTGGGTGCGCATAGTAAAAAGTGCTCTTGGCAGCTAGAGAGTGCCGTGTTGACTGCTGCGCATGAAGAAATAACCACCTGCAACTTTTGGTTTAGGTTTTAGGTGCATTTTTAATTTTATTGCTTAAATCGCATTTTCTCGACGAGCTGAGCACGTTTTCTGAAATGCGCTCCTCCCGTCACTCTGGTTGGGTGCGCATAGTAAAAAGTGCTCTTGGCAGCTAGAGAGTGCCGCGTTGACCACTGCGCATGAAGAAATAACCACCTGCAACGTTTGGTTTAGGTTTTGGGTGCATTTTTAATTTTATTGCTTAAATCGCATTTTCTCGTCGAGCTGAGCACGTTTTCTGAAATGCGCTCCTCCCGTCTCTCTGGTTGGGTGTGCATCGTAAAAAGTGGTCTTGGCAGCTAGAGAGTGCCGCGTTGACCACTGCGCATGAAGAAATAACCACCTGCAACGTTTGGTTTAGGTTTTGGGTGCATTTTTAATTTTATTGCTTAAATCGCATTTTCTCGTCGAGCTGAGCACGTTTTCTGAAATGTGCTCCTCCCGTCACTCTGGTTGGGTGCGCATAGTAAAAAATGCTCTTGGTAGCTAGAGAGTGCCGCGTTGACCACTGCGCATGAAGAAATAACCACCTGCAACGTTTGGTTTAATGTTTTGGGTGCATTTTTAATTTTATTGCTTAAATCGCATTTTCTCGACGAGCTGAGCACGTTTTCTGAACTGTGCTCCTCCCGTCACTCTGGTTGGGTGTGCATAGTAAAAAGTGCTCTTGGCAGCTAGAGAGTGCCGCGTTGACCACTGCGCATGAAGAAATGACCATCTGCAACGTTTGGTTTAGGTTTTAGGTGCATTTTTAAATTTATTGCTTAAATCGCATTTTCTGGACGAGCTGAGCACGTTTTCTGAAATGTGCTCCTCCCGTCACTCTGGTTGGGTGCGCATCGTAAAAAGTGCTCTTGGCAGCTAGAGAGTGCCGCGTTGACCACTGCGCATGAAGAAATAACCACCTGCAACGTTTGGTTTAGGTTTTGGGTGCATTTTTAATTTTATTGCTTAAATCGCATTTTCTCGTCGAGCTGAGCACGTTTTCTGAAATGCGCTCCTCCCGTCACTCTGGTTGGGTGTGCATAGTAAAAAGTGCTCTTGGCAGCTAGAGAGTGCCGCGTTGACCACTGCACATGAAGAAATGACCATCTGCAACGTTTGGTTTAGGTTTTGGGTGCATTTTTAATTTTATTGCTTAAATCGCATTTTCTCGACGAGCTGAGCACGTTTTCTGAAATGTGCTCCTCCCGTCACTCTGGTTGGGTGCGCATAGTAAAAAGTGCTCTTGGCAGCTAGAGAGTGCCGCGTTGACCACTGCGCATGAAGAAATAACCATCTGCAACGTTTGGTTTAGGTTTTAGGTGCATTTTTAATTTTATTGCTTAAATCGCATTTTCTGGACGAGCTGAGCACGTTTTCTGAAATGTGCTCCTCCCGTCACTCTGGTTGGGTGCGCATAGTAAAAAGTGCTCTTGGCAGCTAGAGAGTGCCGCGTTGACCACTGCGCATGAAGAAATAACCACCTGCAACGTTTGGTTTAGGTTTTGGGTGCATTTTTAATTTTATTGCTTAAATTGCATTTACTCGACGAGCTGAGCACGTTTTCTGAAATGTGCTCCTCCCGTCACTCTGGTTGGGTGCGCATAGTAAAAAGTGCTCTTCGCAGCTAGAGAGTGCCGCGTTGACTGCTGCGCACGAAGAAATAACCACCTGCAACGTTTGGTTTAGGTTTTAGGTGCATTTTTAATTTTATTGCTTAAATCGCATTTTCTCGACGATCTGAGCACGTTTTCTGAAATGTGCTCCTCCCGTCACTCTGGGTGGGTGCGCATAGTAAAAAGTGCTCTTGGCAGCTAGAGAGTGCCGCGTTGACCACTGCGCATGAAGAAATAACCACCTGCAACGTTTGGTTTAGGTTTTAGGTGCATTTTTAATTTTATTGCTTAAATCGCATTTTCTCGACGAGCTGAGCACGTTTTCTGAAATGTGCTCCTCCCGTACTCTGGTTGGGTGCGCATAGTAAAAAGTGCTCTTGGCAGCTAGAGAGTGCCGCGTTGACCACTGCGCATGAAGAAATAACCACCTGCAACGTTTGGTTTAGGTTTTAGGTGCATTTTTAATTTTATTGCTTAAATCGCATTTTCTCGACGAGCTGAGCACGTTTTCTGAAATGTGCTCCTCCCGTCACTCTGGTTGGGTGCGCATAGTAAAAAGTGCTCTTGGCAGCTAGAGAGTGCCGCGTTGACCACTGCACATGAAGAAATAACCACCTGCAACGTTTGGTTTAGGT
Organism: Syngnathus scovelli; assembly: GCF_024217435.2. Classification (NCBI taxonomy): domain Eukaryota; kingdom Metazoa; phylum Chordata; class Actinopteri; order Syngnathiformes; family Syngnathidae; genus Syngnathus; species Syngnathus scovelli. The sequence continues at coordinate 151,514 of NW_026061466.1, read as the reverse complement.
TTTGGGTGCATTTTTAATTTTATTGCTTAAATCGCATTTTCTCGTCGAGCTGAGCACGTTTTCTAAAATGCGCTCCTCCCGTCACTCTGGTTGGGTGTGCATAGTAAAAGGTGCTCTTGGCAGCTACAGAGTGCCGCGTTGACCACTGCGCATGAAGAAATGACCATCTGCAACGTTTGGTTTAGGTTTTAGGCGCATTTTTAATTTTATTGCTTAAATCGCATTATCTGGACGAGCTGAGCACGTTTTCTGAAATATGCTCCTCCCGTCACTCTGGGTGGGTGCGCATAGTAAAAAGTGCTCTTGGCAGCTAGAGAGTGCCGTGTTGACTGCTGCGCATGAAGAAATAACCACCTGCAACTTTTGGTTTAGGTTTTAGGTGCATTTTTAATTTTATTGCTTAAATCGCATTTTCTCGACGAGCTGAGCACGTTTTCTGAAATGCGCTCCTCCCGTCACTCTGGTTGGGTGCGCATAGTAAAAAGTGCTCTTGGCAGCTAGAGAGTGCCGCGTTGACCACTGCGCATGAAGAAATAACCACCTGCAACGTTTGGTTTAGGTTTTGGGTGCATTTTTAATTTTATTGCTTAAATCGCATTTTCTCGTCGAGCTGAGCACGTTTTCTGAAATGCGCTCCTCCCGTCTCTCTGGTTGGGTGTGCATCGTAAAAAGTGGTCTTGGCAGCTAGAGAGTGCCGCGTTGACCACTGCGCATGAAGAAATAACCACCTGCAACGTTTGGTTTAGGTTTTGGGTGCATTTTTAATTTTATTGCTTAAATCGCATTTTCTCGTCGAGCTGAGCACGTTTTCTGAAATGTGCTCCTCCCGTCACTCTGGTTGGGTGCGCATAGTAAAAAATGCTCTTGGTAGCTAGAGAGTGCCGCGTTGACCACTGCGCATGAAGAAATAACCACCTGCAACGTTTGGTTTAATGTTTTGGGTGCATTTTTAATTTTATTGCTTAAATCGCATTTTCTCGACGAGCTGAGCACGTTTTCTGAACTGTGCTCCTCCCGTCACTCTGGTTGGGTGTGCATAGTAAAAAGTGCTCTTGGCAGCTAGAGAGTGCCGCGTTGACCACTGCGCATGAAGAAATGACCATCTGCAACGTTTGGTTTAGGTTTTAGGTCCATTTTTAAATTTATTGCTTAAATCGCATTTTCTGGACGAGCTGAGCACGTTTTCTGAAATGTGCTCCTCCCGTCACTCTGGTTGGGTGCGCATCGTAAAAAGTGCTCTTGGCAGCTAGAGAGTGCCGCGTTGACCACTGCGCATGAAGAAATAACCACCTGCAACGTTTGGTTTAGGTTTTGGGTGCATTTTTAATTTTATTGCTTAAATCGCATTTTCTCGTCGAGCTGAGCACGTTTTCTGAAATGCGCTCCTCCCGTCACTCTGGTTGGGTGTGCATAGTAAAAAGTGCTCTTGGCAGCTAGAGAGTGCCGCGTTGACCACTGCACATGAAGAAATGACCATCTGCAACGTTTGGTTTAGGTTTTGGGTGCATTTTTAATTTTATTGCTTAAATCGCATTTTCTCGACGAGCTGAGCACGTTTTCTGAAATGTGCTCCTCCCGTCACTCTGGTTGGGTGCGCATAGTAAAAAGTGCTCTTGGCAGCTAGAGAGTGCCGCGTTGACCACTGCGCATGAAGAAATAACCATCTGCAACGTTTGGTTTAGGTTTTAGGTGCATTTTTAATTTTATTGCTTAAATCGCATTTTCTGGACGAGCTGAGCACGTTTTCTGAAATGTGCTCCTCCCGTCACTCTGGTTGGGTGCGCATAGTAAAAAGTGCTCTTGGCAGCTAGAGAGTGCCGCGTTGACCACTGCGCATGAAGAAATAACCACCTGCAACGTTTGGTTTAGGTTTTGGGTGCATTTTTAATTTTATTGCTTAAATTGCATTTACTCGACGAGCTGAGCACGTTTTCTGAAATGTGCTCCTCCCGTCACTCTGGTTGGGTGCGCATAGTAAAAAGTGCTCTTCGCAGCTAGAGAGTGCCGCGTTGACTGCTGCGCACGAAGAAATAACCACCTGCAACGTTTGGTTTAGGTTTTAGGTGCATTTTTAATTTTATTGCTTAAATCGCATTTTCTCGACGATCTGAGCACGTTTTCTGAAATGTGCTCCTCCCGTCACTCTGGGTGGGTGCGCATAGTAAAAAGTGCTCTTGGCAGCTAGAGAGTGCCGCGTTGACCACTGCGCATGAAGAAATAACCACCTGCAACGTTTGGTTTAGGTTTTAGGTGCATTTTTAATTTTATTGCTTAAATCGCATTTTCTCGACGAGCTGAGCACGTTTTCTGAAATGTGCTCCTCCCGTACTCTGGTTGGGTGCGCATAGTAAAAAGTGCTCTTGGCAGCTAGAGAGTGCCGCGTTGACCACTGCGCATGAAGAAATAACCACCTGCAACGTTTGGTTTAGGTTTTGGGTGCATTTTTAATTTTATTGCTTAAATCGCATTTTCTCGACGAGCTGAGCACGTTTTCTGAAATGTGCTCCTCCCGTCACTCTGGTTGGGTGCGCATAGTAAAAAGTGCTCTTGGCAGCTAGAGAGTGCCGCGTTGACCACTGCGCATGAAGAAATGACCATCTGCAACGTTTGGTTTAGGTTTTGGGTGCATTTTTAATTTTATTGCTTAAATCGCATTTTCTCGACGAGCTGAGCACGTTTTCTGGAATGTGCTCCTCCCGTCACTCTGGTTGGGTGCGCATAGTAAAAAGTGCTCTTGGCAGCTAGAGAGTGCCGCGTTGACCACTGCATTTGAAGAAATAACCACCTGCAACGTTTGGTTTAGGTTTTGGGTGCATTTTTAATTTTATTGCTTAAATCGCATTTTCTCGACGAGCTGAGCACGTTTTCTGAAATGCGCTCCTCCCGTCACTCTGGTTGGGTGTGCATAGTAAACAGTGCTCTTGGCAGCTAGAGAGTGCCGCGTTGACCACTGCGCATGAAGAAATGACCATCTGCAACGTTTGGTTTAGGTTTTAGGTGCATTTTTAATTTTATTGCTTAAATCGCATTTTCTCGACGAGCTGAGCACGTTTTCTGGAATGTGCTCCTCCCGTCACTCTGGTTGGGTGCGCATAGTAAAAAGTGCTCTTGGCAGCTAGAGAATGCCGCGTTGACCACTGCGCATGAAGAAATAACTACCTGCACCGTTTGGTTTAGGTTTTAGATGCAATTTTAATTGTATTGCTTAAATCGCATTTTCTCGACGAGCTGAGCACGTTTTCTGAAATGTGCTCCTCCCGTCACTCTGGTTGGGTGCACATAGTAAAAAGTGCTCTTGGCAGCTAGAGAGTGCCTCGTTGACCACTGCGCATGAAGAAATAACCATCTGCAACGTTTGGTTTAGGTTTTGGGTGCATTTTTAATTTTATTGCTTAAATCGCATTTTCTCGACGAGCTGAGCACGTTTTCTGGAATGTGCTCCTCCCGTCACTCTGGTTGGGTGCGCATAGTAAAAAGTGCTCTTGGCAGCTAGAGAATGCCGCGTTGACCACTGCGCATGAAGAAATAACTACCTGCAACCTTTGGTTTAGGTTTTAGATGCAATTTTAATTGTATTGCTTAAATCGCATTTTCTCGACGAGCTGAGCACGTTTTCTGAAATGTGCTCCTCCCGTCACTCTGGTTGGGTGCACATAGTAAAAAGTGCTCTTGGCAGCTAGAGAGTGCCGCGTTGACCACTGCGCATGAAGAAATAACCATCTGCAACGTTTGGTTTAGGTTTTAGGTGCATTTTTAATTTTATTGCTTAAATCGCATTTTCTGGACGAGCTGAGCACGTTTTCTTAAATGTGCTCCTCCCGTCACTCTGGTTGGGTGCGCATAGTAAAAAGTGCTCTTGGCAGCTAGAGAGTGCCGCGTTGACCACTGCGCATGAAGAAATAACCACCAGCAACGTTTGGTTTAGGTTTTGGGTGCATTTTTAATTGTATTGCTTAAATTGCATTTACTCGACGAGCTGAGCACGTTTTCTGAAATGTGCTCCTCCCGTCACTCTGGTTGGGTGCGCATAGTAAAAAGTGCTCTTGGCAGCTAGAGAGTGCCGCGTTGACCACTGCGCATGAAGAAATGACCATCTGCAACGTTTGGTTTAGGTTTTAGGTGCATTTTTAATTGTATTGCTTAAATCGCATTTTCTGGACGAGCTGAGCACGTTTTCTGAAATGTGCTCCTCCCGTCACTCTGGTTGGGTGCGCATAGTAAAAAGTGCTCTTGGCAGCTAGAGAGTGCCGCGTTGACCACTGCGCATGAAGAAATAACCACCTGCAACGTTTGGTTTAGGTTTTGGGTGCATTTTTAATTTTTATTGCTTAAATTGCATTTACTCGACGACCTGAGCACGTTTTCTGAAATGTGCTCCTCCCGTCACTCTGGTTGGGTGCGCATAGTAAAAAGTGCTCTTGGCAGCTAGAGAGTGCCGCGTTGACTGCTGCGCACGAAGAAATAACCACCTGCAACGTTTGGTTTAGGTTTTAGGTGCATTTTTAATTTTATTGCTTAAATCGCATTTTCTCGACGAGCTGAGCACGTTTTCTGAAATGTGCTCCTCCCGTCACTCTGGTTGGGTGCGCATAGTAAAAAGTGCTCTTGGCAGCTAGAGAGTGCCGCGTTGACCACTGCGCATGAAGAAATAACCACCTGCAACGTTTGGTTTAGGTTTTGGGTGCATTTTTAATTTTATTGCTAAAATCGCATTGTCTGGACGAGCTGAGCACGTTTTCTGAAATGTGCTCCTCCCGTCACTCTGGTTGGGTGCGCATAGTAAAAAATGCTCTTGGCAGCTAGAGAGTGCTGCGTTGACTGCTGCGCACGAAGAAATAACCACCTGCAACGTTTGGTTTAGGTTTTGGGTGCATTTTTAATTTTATTGCTTAAATCGCATTTTCTCGACGAGCTGAGCACGTTTTCTGAAATGTGCTCCTCCCGTCACTCTGGTTGGGTGCGCATAGTAAAAAGTGCTCTTGGCAGCTAGAGAGTGCTGCGTTGACCACTGCGCATGAAGAAATGACCATCTGCAACGTTTGGTTTAGGTTTTGGGTGCATTTTTAATTTTATTGCTTAAATCGCATTTTCTCGACGAGCTGAGCACGTTTTCTGGAATGTGCTCCTCCCGTCACTCTGGTTGGGTGTGCATAGTAAAAAGTGCTCTTGGCAGCGAGAGAGTGCCGCGTTGACCACTGCACATGAAGAAATGACCATCTGCAACGTTTGGTTTAGGTTTTGGGTGCATTTTTAATGTTATTGCTTAAATCGCATTTTCCCGACGAGCTGAGCACGTTTTCTGGAATGTGCTCCTCCCGTCACTCTGGTTGGGTGTGTATAGTAAAAAGTGCTCTTGGCAGCTAGAGAGTGCCGCGTTGACCACTGCGCATGAAGAAATGACCATCTGCAGCGTTTGGTTTAGGTTTTAGGTGCATTTTTAATTTTATTGCTTAAATCGCATTTTCTCGACGAGCTGAGCACGTTTTCTGAAATGTGCTCCTCCCGTCACTCTGGTTGGGTGCGCATAGTAAAAAGTGCTCTTGGCAGCTAGAGAGTGCCGCGTTCACCACTGCGCATGAAGAAATAACCACCTGCAACGTTTGGTTTAGGTTTTGGGTGCATTTTTAATTTTATTGCTTAAATCGCATTTACTCGACGAGCTGAGCACGTTTTCTGAAATGTGCTCCTCCCGTCACTCTGGTTGGGTGCGCATAGTAAAAAGTGCTCTTGGCAGCTAGAGAGTGCCGCGTTGACTGCTGCGCACGAAGAAATAACCACCTGCAACGTTTGGTTTAGGTTTTAGGTGCATTTTTTATTTTATTGCTTAAATCGCATTTTTCTCGACGAGCTGAGCACGTTTTCTGAAATGTGCTCCTCCCGTCGCTCTGGTTGGGTGCGCATAGTAAAAAGTGCTCTTTGCAGCTAGAGAGTGCCGCGTTGACTGCTGCATATGAAGAAATAACCACCTGCAACGTTTGGTTTAGGTTTTGGGTGCATTTTTAATTTTATTGCTTAAATCGCATTTTCTCGACGAGCTGAGCACGTTTTCTGAAATGTGCTCCTCCCGTCACTCTGGTTGGGTGCGCATAGTAAAAAGTGCTCTTGGTAGCTAGAGAGTGCCGCGTTGACCACTGCGCATGAAGAAATAACCACCTGCAACGTTTGGTTTAGGTTTTGGGTGCATTTTTAATTTTATTGCTTAAATCGCATTTTCTCGACGAGCTGAGCACGTTTTCTGAAATGCGCTCCTCCCGTCACTCTGGTTGGGTGTGCATAGTAAACAGTGCTCTTGGCAGCTAGAGAGTGCCGCGTTGACCACTGCGCATGAAGAAATGACCATCTGCAACGTTTGGTTTAGGTTTTAGGTGCATTTTTAATTTTATTGCTTAAATCGCATTTTCTCGACGAGCTGAGCACGTTTTCTGAAATGTGCTCCTCCCGTCACTCTGGTTGGGTGCGCATAGTAAAAAGTGCTCTTGGCAACTAGAGAGTGCCGCGTTGACCACTGCGCATGAAGAAATGACCATTTGCAACGTTTGGTTTAGGTTTTAGGTGCATTGTTAATTTTATTGCTTAAATTGCATTTTCTCGACGAGCTGAGCACGTTTTCTGAAATGTGCTCCTCCCGTCACTCTGGTTGGGTGCGCATAGTAAAAAGTGCTCTCGGCAGCTAGAGAGTGCCGCGTTGACTGCTGCGCATGAAGAAATAACCACCTGCAACGTTTGGTTTAGGTTTTAGGTGCATTTTTAATTTTAATGCTTAAATCGCATTTTCTCGACGAGCTGAGCACGTTTTCTGAAATGTGCTCCTCCCGTCACTCTGGTAGGGTGCGCATAGTAAAAAGTGCTCTTGGCAGCTAGAGAGTGCCGCGTTGACCACTGCGCATGAAGAAATAACCACCTGCAACGTTTAGTTTAGGTTTTGGGTGCATTTTTAATTTTATTGCTTAAATCGCATTTTCTCGACGAGCTGAGCACGTTTTCTGAAATGTGCTCCTCCCTTCACTCTGGTTGGGTGCGCATAGTAAAAAGTGCTCTTGGCAGCTAGAGAGTGCCGCGTTGACTGCTGCGCATGAAGAAATAACCACCTGCAACGTTTGGTTTAGGTTTTAGGTGCATTTTTAATTTTATTGCTTAAATCGCATTTTCTTGACGAGCTGAGCACGTTTTCTGAAATGTGCTCCTCCCGTCACTCTGGTTGGGTGCGCATAGTAAAAAGTGCTCTTGGCAGCTAGAGAGTGCCGCGTTGACCACTGCGCATGAAGAAATAACCGCCTGCAACGTTTGGTTTAGGTTTTGGGTGCATTTTTAATTTTATTGCTTAAATCGCATTTTCTTGTCGAGCTGAGCACGTTTTCTGAAATGTGCTCCTCCCGTCACTCTGGTTGGGTGCGCATAGTAAAAAGTGCTCTTGGCAGCTAGAGAGTGCTGCGTTGACCACTGCGCATGAAGAAATGAAAATCTGCAACGTTTGTTTTAGGTTTTGGGTGCATTTTTAATTTTATTGCTTAAATCGCATTTTCTCGACGAGCTGAGCACGTTTTCTGAAATGTGCTCCTCCCGTCATTCTGGTTGGGTGCGCATAGTAAAAAGTGCTCTTGGCAGCTAGAGAGTGCCGCGTTGACCACTGCGCATGAAGAAATAACCACCTGCAACGTTTGGTTTAGGTTTTAGGTGCATTTTTAATTTTATTGCTTAAATCGCATTTTCTCGACGAGCTGAGCACGTTTTCTGAAATGTGCTCCTCCCGTCACTCTGGTTGGGTGCGCATAGTAAAAAGTGCTCTTGGCAGCTAGAGAGTGCCGCGTTGACTGCTACATATGAAGAAATAACCACCTGCAACGTTTGGTTTAGGTTTTAGGTGCATTTTTAATTTTATTGCTTAAATCGCATTTTCTCGACGAGCTGAGCACGTTTTCTGAAATGTGCTCCTCCCGTCACTCTGGTTGGGTGCGCATAGTAAAAAGTGCTCTTGGCAGCTAGAGAGTGCCGCGTTGACCACTGCGCATGAAGAAATAACCACCTGCAACGTTTGGTTTAGGTTTTGGGTGCATTTTTAATTTTATTGCTTAAATCGCATTTTCTCGACGAGCTGAGCACGTTTTCTGAAATGTGCTCCTCCCGTCACTCTGGTTGGGTGCGCATAGTAAAAAGTGCTCTTGGCAGCTAGAGAGTGCCGCGTTGACCACTGCGCATGAAGAAATGACCATCTGGACCGTTTGGTTTAGGTTTTGGGTGCATTTTTAATTTTATTGCTTAAATCGCATTTTCTCGACGAGCTGAGCACGTTTTCTGGAATGTGCTCCTCCCGTCACTCTGGTTGGGTGCGCATAGTAAAAAGTGCTCTTGGCAGCTAGAGAGTGCCGCGTTGACCACTGCATTTGAAGAAATAACCACCTGCAACGTTTGGTTTAGGTTTTGGGTGCATTTTTAATTTTATTGCTTAAATCGCATTTTCTCGACGAGCTGAGCACGTTTTCTGAAATGTGCTCCTCCCGTCACTCTGGGTGGGTGCGCATAGTAAAAAGTGCTCTTGGCAGCTAGAGAGTGCCTTGTTGACCACTGCGCATGAAGAAATAACCATCTGCAACGTTTGGTTTAGGTTTTGGGTGCATTTTTAATTTTATTGCCTAAATCGCATTTTCTCGACGAGCTGAGCACGTTTTCTGGAATGTGCTCCTCCCGTCACTCTGGTTGGGTGCGCATAGTAAAAAGTGCTCTTGGCAGCTAGAGAATGCCGCGTTGACCACTGCGCACGAAGAAATAACCACCTGCAACGTTTGGTTTAGGTTTTGGGTGCATTTTTAATTTTATTGCTTAAATCGCATTGTCTGGACGAGCTGAGCACGTTTTCTGAAATGTGCTCCTCCCGTCACTCTGGTTGGGTGTGCATAGTAAAAAGTGCTCTTGGCAGCTAGAGAGTGCCGCGTTGACCACTGCGCATGAAGAAATGACCATCTGCAACGTTTGGTTTAGGTTTTAGGTGCATTTTTAATTTTTTTGCTTAAATCGCGTTTTCTGGACGAGCTGAGCACGTTTTCTGAAATGTGCTCCTCCCGTCAGTCTGGTTGGGTGCGCATAGTAAAAAGTGCTCTTGGCAGCTAGAGAGTGCCGCGTTGACCACTGCGCATGAAGAAATAACCACCTGCAACGTTTGGTTTAGGTTTTGGGTGCATTTTTAATTTTATTGCTTACATTGCATTTACTCGACGAGCTGAGCACGTTTTCTGAAATGTGCTCCTCCCGTCACTCTGGTTGGGTGCTCATAGTAAAAAGTGCTCTTGGCAGCTAGAGAGTGCCGCGTTGACTGCTGCGCACGAAGAAATAACCACCTGCAACGTTTGGTTTAGGTTTTAGGTGCATTTTTAATTTTATTGCTTAAATCGCATTTTCTCGACGAGCTGAGCACGTTTTCTGGAATGTGCTCCTCCCGTCACTCTGGTTGGGTGCGCATAGTAAAAAGTTCTCTTGGCAGCGAGAGAGTGCCGCGTTGACCACTGCGCATCAAGAAATAACCACCTGCAACGTTTGGTTTAGGTTTTAGGTGCATTTTTAATGTTATTGCTTAAATCGCATTTTCTCGACGAGCTGAGCACGTTTTCTGAAATGTGCTCCTCCCGTCACTCTGGTTGGGTGCGCATAGTAAAAAGTGCTCTTGGCAGCTAGAGAGTGCCGCGTTGACTGCTGCATATGAAGAAATAACCACCTGCAACGTTTGGTTTAGGTTTGAGGTGCATTTTTAATTTTATTGCTTAAATCGCATTTTCTCGACGAGCTGAGCACGTTTTCTGAAATGTGCTCCTCCCGTCACTCTGGTTGGGTGCGCATAGTAAAAAGTGCTCTTGGCAGCTAGAGAGTGCCGCGTTGACTGCTGCGCATGAAGAAATAACCACCTGCAACGTTTGGTTTAGGTTTTAGGTGCATTTTTAATTTTATTGCTTAAATCGCATTTTCTCGACGAGCTGAGCACGTTTTCTGAAATGTGCTCCTCCCGTCACTCTGGTTGGGTGCGCATAGTAAAAAATGCTCTTGGCAGCTAGAGAGTGCCGCGTTGACCACTGCGCATAAAGAAATAACCACCTGCAACGTTTGGTTTAGGTTTTGGGTGCATTTTTAATTTTATTGCTTAAATCGCATTTTCTCGTCGAGCTGAGCACGTTTTCTGAAATGCGCTCCTCCCGTCTCTCTGGTTGGGTGTGCATCGTAAAAAGTGGTCTTGGCAGCTAGAGAGTGCCGCGTTGACCACTGCGCATGAAGAAATAACCACCTGCAACGTTTAGTTTAGGTTTTGGGTGCATTTTTAATTTTATTGCTTAAATCGCATTTTCTCGTCGAGCTGAGCACGTTTTCTGAAATGTGCTCCTCCCGTCACTCTGGTTGGGTGCGCATAGTAAAAAATGCTCTTGGTAGCTAGAGAGTGCCGCGTTGACCACTGCGCATGAAGAAATAACCACCTGCAACGTTTGGTTTAATGTTTTGGGTGCATTTTTAATTTTATTGCTTAAATCGCATTTTCTCGACGAGCTGAGCACGTTTTCTGAACTGTGCTCCTCCCGTCACTCTGGTTGGGTATGCATAGTAAAAAGTGCTCTTGGCAGCTAGAGAGTGCCGCGTTGACCACTGCGCATGAAGAAATGACCATCTGCAACGTTTGGTTTCGGTTTTGGGTGTATTTTTAATTTTATTGCTTAAATCGCATTTTCTCGACGAGTTGAGCACGTTTTCTGAAATGTGCTCCTCACGTCACTCTGGTTGGGTGCACATAGTAAAAAGTGCTCTTGGCAGCTAGAGAGTGCCGCGTTGACCAATGCGCATGAAGAAATAACCACCTGCAACGTTTGGTTTAGGTTTTTAGGTGCATTTTTAATTTTATTGCTTAAATCGCATTTTCTCGACGAGCTGAGCACGTTTTCTGAAATGTGCTCCTCCCGTCACTCTGGTTGGGTGCGCATAGTAAAAAGTGCTCTTGGCAGCTAGAGAGTGCCGCGTTGACTGCTACATATGAAGAAATAACCACCTGCAACGTTTGGATTAGGTTTTAGGTGCATTTTTAATTTTATTGCTTAAATCGCATTTTCTCGACGAGCTGAGCACGTTTTCTGAAATGTGCTCCTCCCGTCACTCTGGTTGGGTGCGCATAGTAAAAAATGCTCTTGGCAGCTAGAGAGTGCCGCGTTGACCACTGCGCATGAAGAAATAACAACCTGCAACGTTTGGTTTAATGTTTTGGGTGCATTTTTAATTTTATTGCTTAAATCGCATTTTCTCGACGAGCTGAGCACGTTTTCTGAAATGTGCTCCTCCCGTCACTCTGGTTGGGTGCACATAGTAAAAAGTGCTCTTGGCAGCTAGAGAGTGCCGCGTTAACCAATGTGCATGAAGAAATAACCACCTGCAACGTTTGGTTTAGGTTTTTAGGTGCATTTTTAATTTTATTGCTTAAATCGCATTTTCTCGACGAGCTGAGCACGTTTTCTGAAATGTGCTCCTCCCGTCACTCTGGTTGGGTGCGCATAGTAAAAAGTGCTCTTGGCAGCTAGAGAGTGCCGCGTTCACCACTGCACATGAAGAAATGACCATCTGCAACGTTTGGTTTAGGTTTTGGGTGCATTTTTAATTTTATTGCTTAAATCGCATTTTCTCAACGAGCTGAGCACGTTTTCTGGAATGTGCTCCTCCCGTCACTCTGGTTGGGTGCGCATAGTAAAAAGTGCTCTTGGCAGCTAGAGAGTGCCGCGTTGACCACTGCGCATGAAGAAATAACCACCTGCAACGTTTGGTTTAGGTTTTAGGTGCATTTTAAATTTTATTGCTTAAATCGCATTTTCTCGACGAGCTGAGCACGTTTTCTGAAATGTGCTCCTCCCGTCACTCTGGTTGGGTGCGCATAGTAAAAAGTGCTCTTGGCAGCTAGAGAGTGCCGCGTTGACCACTGCGCATGAAGAAATAACCACCTGCAACGTTTGGTTTAGGTTTTGGGTGCATTTTTAATTTTATTGCTTAAATCGCATTTTCTGGACAAGCTGAGCACGTTTTCTGAAATGTGCTCCTCCCGTCACTCTGGTTGGGTGCGCATAGTAAAAAGTGCTCTTGGCAGGTAGAGAGTGCCGCGTTGACCACTGCGCATGGAGAAATGACCATCTGCAACGTTTGGTTTAGGTTTTAGGTGCATTTTTAATTTTATTGCTTAAATCGCATTTTCTCGACGAGCTGAGCACGTTTTCTTAAATGTGCTCCTCCCGTCACTCTGGTTGGGTGCGCATAGTAAAAAGTGCTCTTGGCAGCTAGAGAGTGCCGCGTTGACCACTGCGCATGAAGAAATAACCACCTGCAACGTTTGGTTTAGGTTTTGGGTGCATTTTTAATTGTATTGCTTAAATTGCATTTACTCGACGAGCTGAGCACGTTTTCTGAAATGTGCTCCTCCCGTCACTCTGGTTGGGTGCGCATAGTAAAAAGTGCTCTTGGCAGCTAGAGAGTGCCGCGTTGACCACTGCGCATGAAGAAATGACCATCTGCAACGTTTGGTTTAGGTTTTAGGTGCATTTTTAATTTTATTGCTTAAATCGCATTTTCTGGACGAGCTGAGCACGTTTTCTGAAATGTGCTCCTCCCGTCACTCTGGTTGGGTGCGCATAGTAAAAAGTGCTCTTGGCAGCTAGAGAGTGCCGCGTTGACCACTGCGCATGAAGAAATAACCACCTGCAACGTTTGGTTTAGGTTTTGGGTGCATTTTTAATTTTTATTGCTTAAATTGCATTTACTCGACGAGCTGAGCACGTTTTCTGAAATGTGCTCCTCCCGTCACTCTGGTTGGGTGCGCATAGTAAAAAGTGCTCTTGGCAGCTAGAGAGTGCCGCGTTGACTGCTGCGCACGAAGAAATAACCACCTGCAACGTTTGGTTTAGGTTTTAGGTGCATTTTTAATTTTATTGCTTAAATCGCATTTTCTCGACGAGCTGAGCACGTTTTCTGAAATGTGCTCCTCCCGTCACTCTGGTTGGGTGCGCATAGTAAAAAGTGCTCTTGGCAGCTAGAGAGTGCCGCGTTGACCACTGCGCATGAAGAAATAACCACCTGCAACGTTTGGTTTAGGTTTTAGGTGCATTTTTAATTTTATTGCTTAAATCGCATTTTCTCGACGAGCTGAGCACGTTTTCTGAAATGTGCTCCTCCCGTCACTCTGGTTGGGTGCGCATAGTAAAAAATGCTCTTGGCAGCTAGAGAGTGCTGCGTTGACTGCTGCGCACGAAGAAATAACCACCTGCAACGTTTGGTTTAGGTTTTGGGTGCATTTTTAATTTTATTGCTTAAATCGCATTTTCTCGACGAGCTGAGCACGTTTTCTGAAATGTGCTCCTCCCGTCACTCTGGTTGGGTGCGCATAGTAAAAAGTGCTCTTGGCAGCTAGAGAGTGCTGCGTTGACCACTGCGCATGAAGAAATGACCATCTGCAACGTTTGGTTTAGGTTTTGGGTGCATTTTTAATTTTATTGCTTAAATCGCATTTTCTCGACGAGCTGAGCACGTTTTCTGGAATGTGCTCCTCCCGTCACTCTGGTTGGGTGTGCATAGTAAAAAGTGCTCTTGGCAGCGAGAGAGTGCCGCGTTGACCACTGCACATGAAGAAATGACCATCTGCAACGTTTGGTTTAGGTTTTGGGTGCATTTTTAATGTTATTGCTTAAATCGCATTTTCCCGACGAGCTGAGCACGTTTTCTGGAATGTGCTCCTCCCGTCACTCTGGTTGGGTGTGTATAGTTAAAAGTGCTCTTGGCATCTAGAGAGTGCCGCGTTGACCACTGCGCATGAAGAAATGACCATCTGCAGCGTTTGGTTTAGGTTTTAGGTGCATTTTTAATTTTATTGCTTAAATCGCATTTTCTCGACGAGCTGAGCACGTTTTCTGAAATGTGCTCCTCCCGTCACTCTGGTTGGGTGCGCATAGTAAAAAGTGCTCTTGGCAGCTAGAGAGTGCCGCGTTCACCACTGCGCATGAAGAAATAACCACCTGCAACGTTTGGTTTAGGTTTTGGGTGCATTTTTAATTTTATTGCTTAAATCGCATTTACTCGACGAGCTGAGCACGTTTTCTGAAATGTGCTCCTCCCGTCACTCTGGTTGGGTGCGCATAGTAAAAAGTGCTCTTGGCAGCTAGAGAGTGCCGCGTTGACTGCTGCGCACGAAGAAATAACCACCTGCAACGTTTGGTTTAGGTTTTAGGTGCATTTTTAATTTTATTGCTTAAATCGCATTTTTCTCGACGAGCTGAGCACGTTTTCTGGAATGTGCTCCTCCCGTCACTCTGGTTGGGTGCGCATAGTAAAAAGTGCTCTTGGCAGCTAGAGAGTGCCGCGTTGACCACTGCATATGAAGAAATAACCACCTGCAACGTTTGGTATAGATTTTAGGTGCATTTTTAATTTTATTGCTTAAATCGCATTTTCTCGACGAGCTGAGCACGTTTTCTGAAATGTGCTCCTCCCGTCACTCTGGGTGGGTGCGCATAGTAAAAAGTGCTCTTGGCAGCTAGAGAGTGCCGCGTTGACCACTGCACATGAAGAAATAACCACCTGCAACGTTTGGTTTAGGTTTTAGGTGCATTTTTAATTTTATTGCTTAAATCGCATTTTCTTGACGAGCTGAGCACGTTTTCTGAAATGTGCTCCTCCCGTCACTCTGGTTGGGTGCGCATAGTAAAAAGTGCTCTTGGCAGCTAGAGAGTGCCGCGTTGACCACTGCGCATGAAGAAATAACCGCCTGCAACGTTTGGTTTAGGTTTTGGGTGCATTTTTAATTTTATTGCTTAAATCGCATTTTCTTGTCGAGCTGAGCACGTTTTCTGAAATGTGCTCCTCCCGTCACTCTGGTTGGGTGCGCATAGTAAAAAGTGCTCTTGGCAGCTAGAGAGTGCCGCGTTGACCACTGCGCATGAAGAAATGAAAATCTGCAACGTTTGTTTTAGGTTTTGGGTGCATTTTTAATTTTATTGCTTAAATCGCATTTTCTCGACGAGCTGAGCACGTTTTCTGAAATGTGCTCCTCCCGTCATTCTGGTTGGGTGCGCATAGTAAAAAGTGCTCTTGGCAGCTAGAGAGTGCCGCGTTGACCACTGCGCATGAAGAAATAACCACCTGCAACGTTTGGTTTAGGTTTTAGGTGCATTTTTAATTTTATTGCTTAAATCGCATTTTCTCGACGAGCTGAGCACGTTTTCTGAAATGTGCTCCTCCCGTCACTCTGGTTGGGTGCGCATAGTTAAAAGTCCTCTTGGCAGCTAGAGAGTGCCGTGTTGACCACTGCGCATGAAGAAATAACCACCTGCAAGTTTGGTTTAGGTTTTAGGTGCATTTTTAATTTTATTGCTTAAATCGCATTTTCTCGACGAGCTGAGCACGTTTTCTGAAATGTGCTCCTCCCGTCACTCTTGTTGGGTGCGCATAGTAAAAAGTGCTCTTGGCAGCTAGAGAGTGCCGCGTTGACCACTGCGCATGAAGAAATAACCTCCTGCAACGTTTGGTTTAGGTTTTAGGTGCATTTTTAATTTTATTGCTTAAATCGCATTTTCTCGACGAGCTGAGCACGTTTTCTGAAATGTGCTCCTCCCGTCACTCTGGTTGGGTGCGCATAGTAAAAAGTGCTCTTGGCAGCTAGAGAGTGCCGCGTTGACCACTGCGCATGAAGAAATAACCACCTGCAACGTTTGGTTTAGGTTTTGGGTGCATTTTTAATTTTATTGCTTAAATCGCATTTTCTGGACAAGCTGAGCACGTTTTCTGAAATGTGCTCCTCCCGTCACTCTGGTTGGGTGCGCATAGTAAAAAGTGCTCTTGGCAGGTAGAGAGTGCCGCGTTGACCACTGCGCATGGAGAAATGACCATCTGCAACGTTTGGTTTAGGTTTTAGGTGCATTTTTAATTTTATTGCTTAAATCGCATTTTCTCGACGAGCTGAGCACGTTTTCTGAAATGTGCTCCTCCCGTCACTCTGGTTGGGTGCGCATAGTAAAAAGTACTCTTGGCAACTAGAGAGTGCCGCGTTGACCACTGCGCATGAAGAAATGACCATTTGCAACGTTTGGTTTAGGTTTTAGGTGCATTTTTAATTTGATTGCTTAAATTGCATTTTCTCGACGAGCTGAGCACGTTTTCTGAAATGTGCTCCTCCCGTCACTCTGGTTGGGTGCGCATAGTAAAAAGTGCTCTTGGCAGCTAGAGAGTGCCGCGTTGACCACTGCGCATGAAGAAATAACCACCTGCAACGTTTGGTTTAGGTTTTGGGTGCATTTTTAATTTTATTGCTTAAATCGCATTTTCTGGACGAGCTGAGCACGTTTTCTGAAATGTGCTCCTCCCGTCACTCTGGTTGGGTGCGCATAGTAAAAAGTGCTCTTGGCAGCTAGAGAGTGCCGCGTTGACCACTGCGCATGAAGAAATAACCACCTGCAACGTTTGGTTTAGGTTTTAGGTGCATTTTTAATTTTATTGCTTAAATTGCATTTTCTCGACGAGCTGAGCACGTTTTCTAAAATGTGCTCCTCTCGTCACTCTGGTTGGGTGTGCATAGTAAAAAGTGCTCTTGGCAGCTAGAGAGTGCCGCGTTGACTGCTGCGCATGAAGAAATAACCACCTGCAACGTTTGGTTTAGGTTTTAGGTGCATTTTTAATTTTATTGCTTAAATCGCATTTTCTCGACGAGCTGAGCAGGTTTTCTGAAATGTGCTCCTCCCGTCACTCTGGTTGGGTGCGCATAGTAAAAAGTGCTCTCGGCAGCTAGAGAGTTCCGCGTTGACAGCTGCGCATGAAGAAATAACCACCTGCAACGTTTGGTTTAGGTTTTAGGTGCATTTTTAATTTTATTGCTTAAATCGCATTTTCTCGACGAGCTGAGCACGTTTTCTGAAATGTGCTCCTCCCGTCACTCTGGTAGGGTGCGCATAGTAAAAAGTGCTCTTGGCAGCTAGAGAGTGCCGCGTTGACAACTGCGCATGAAGAAATAACCACCTGCAACGTTTGGTTTAGGTTTTGGGTGCATTTTTAATTTTATTGCTTAAATCGCATTTTCTCGTCGAGCTGAGCACGTTTTCTAAAATGCGCTCCTCCCGTCACTCTGGTTGGGTGTGCATAGTAAAAAGTGCTCTTGGCAGCTAGAGAGTGCCGCGTTGACCACTGCGCATGAAGAAATGACCATCTGCAACGTTTGGTTTAGGTTTTAGGTGCATTTTTAAATTTATTGCTTAAATCGCATTTTCTGGACGAGCTGAGCACGTTTTCTGAAATGTGCTCCTCCCGTCACTCTGGTTGGGTGCGCATCGTAAAAAGTGCTCTTGGCAGCTAGAGAGTGCCGCGTTGACCACTGCGCATGAAGAAATAACCACCTGCAACGTTTGGTTTAGGTTTTGGGTGCATTTTTAATTTTATTGCTTAAATCGCATTTTCTCGTCGAGCTGAGCACGTTTTCTGAAATGCGCTCCTCCCGTCACTCTGGTTGGGTGTGCATAGTAAAAAGTGCTCTTGGCAGCTAGAGAGTGCCGCGTTGACCACTGCACATGAAGAAATGACCATCTGCAACGTTTGGTTTAGGTTTTGGGTGCATTTTTAATTTTATTGCTTAAATCGCATTTTCTCGACGAGCTGAGCACGTTTTCTGAAATGTGCTCCTCCCGTCACTCTGGTTGGGTGCGCATAGTAAAAAGTGCTCTTGGCAGCTAGAGAGTGCCGCGTTGACCACTGCGCATGAAGAAATAACCATCTGCAACGTTTGGTTTAGGTTTTAGGTGCATTTTTAATTTTATTGCTTAAATCGCATTTTCTGGACGAGCTGAGCACGTTTTCTGAAATGTGCTCCTCCCGTCACTCTGGTTGGGTGCGCATAGTAAAAAGTGCTCTTGGCAGCTAGAGAGTGCCGCGTTGACCACTGCGCATGAAGAAATAACCACCTGCAACGTTTGGTTTAGGTTTTGGGTGCATTTTTAATTTTATTTCTTAAATCGCATTTTCTCGACGAGCTGAGCATGGTTTCTGAAATGTGCTCCTCCCGTCACTTTGATTGGGTGCGCATAGTAAAAAGTGCTCTTGGCAGCTAGAGAGTGCCGCGTTGACCACTGCGCATGAAGAAATAACCACCTGCAACGTTTGGTTTAGGTTTTAGGTGCATTTTTAATTTTATTGCTTAAATCGCATTTTCTCGACGAGCTGAGCACGTTTTCTGAAATGTGCTCCTCCCGTCACTCTGGTTGGGTGCGCATAGTAAAAAGTGCTCTTGGCAGCTAGAGAGTGCCGCGTTGACCACTGCGCATGAAGAAATGACCATCTGCAACGTTTGGTTTAGGTTTTGGGTGCATTTTTAATTTTATTGCTTAAATCGCATTTTCTCGACGAGCTGAGCACGTTTTCTGAAATGTGCTCCTCCCGTCACTCTGGTTGGGTGCGCATAGTAAAAAGTGCTCTTGGCAGCTAGAGAGTGCCGCGTTGACCACTGCGCATGAAGAAATAACCACCTGCAACGTTTGGTTTAGGTTTTGGGTGCATTTTTAATTTTATTGCTTAAATCGCATTTTCTCGTCGAGCTGAGCACGTTTTCTAAAATGCGCTCTTCCCGTCACTCTGGTTGGGTGTGCATAGTAAAAAGTGCTCTTGGCAGCTAGAGAGTGCCGCGTTGACCACTGCGCATGAAGAAATAACCATCTGCAACGTTTGGTTTAGGTTTTGGGTGTATTTTTAATTTTATTGCTTAAATCGCATTTTCTCGACGAGCTGAGCACGTTTTCTGAAATGTGCTCCTCCCGTACTCTGGTTGGGTGCGCATAGTAAAAAGTGCTCTTGGCAGCTAGAGAGTGCCGCGTTGACCACTGCGCATGAAGAAATAACCACCTGCAACGTTTGGTTTAGGTTTTGGGTGCATTTTTAATTTTATTGCTTAAATCGCATTTTCTCGACGAGCTGAGCACGTTTTCTGAAATGTGCTCCTCCCGTCACTCTGGTTGGGTGCGCATAGTAAAAAGTGCTCTTGGCAGCTAGAGAGTGCCGCGTTGACCACTACGCATGAAGAAATGACCATCTGCAACGTTTGGTTTAGGTTTTGGGTGCATTTTTAATTTTATTGCTTAAATCGCATTTTCTCGACGAGCTGAGCACGTTTTCTGGAATGTGCTCCTCCCGTACTCTGGTTGGGTGCGCATAGTAAAAAGTGCTCTTGGCAGCTAGAGAGTGCCTCGTTGACCACTGCGCATGAAGAAATAACCATCTGCAACGTTTGGTTTAGGTTTTGGGTGCATTTTTAATTTTATTGCTTAAATCGCATTTTCTCGACGAGCTGAGCACGTTTTCTGGAATGTGCTCCTCCCGTCACTCTGGTTGGGTGCGCATAGTAAAAAGTGCTCTTGGCAGCTAGAGAATGCCGCGTTGACCACTGCGCATGAAGAAATAACTACCTGCAACGTTTGGTTTAGGTTTTGGGTGCATTTTTAATTTTTATTGCTTAAATTGCATTTACTCGACGAGCTGAGCACGTTTTCTGAAATGTGCTCCTCCCGTCACTCTGGTTGGGTGCGCATAGTAAAAAGTGCTCTTGGCAGCTAGAGAGTGCCGCGTTGACTGCTGCGCACGAAGAAATAACCACCTGCAACGTTTGGTTTAGGTTTTAGGTGCATTTTTAATTTTATTGCTTAAATCGCATTTTCTCGACGAGCTGAGCACGTTTTCTGAAATGTGCTCCTCCCGTCACTCTGGTTGGGTGCGCATAGTAAAAAGTGCTCTTGGCAGCTAGAGAGTGCCGCGTTGACCACTGCGCATGAAGAAATAACCACCTGCAACGTTTGGTTTAGGTTTTGGGTGCATTTTTAATTTTATTGCTTAAATCGCATTGTCTGGACGAGCTGAGCACGTTTTCTGAAATGTGCTCCTCCCGTCACTCTGGTTGGGTGTGCATAGTAAAAAGTGCTCTTGGCAGCTAGAGAGTGCCGCGTTGACCACTGCGCATGAAGAAATGACCATCTGCAACGTTTGGTTTAGGTTTTAGGTGCATTTTTAATTTTTTTGCTTAAATCGCGTTTTCTGGACGAGCTGAGCACGTTTTCTGAAATGTGCTCCTCCCGTCAGTCTGGTTGGGTGCGCATAGTAAAAAGTGCTCTTGGCAGCTAGAGAGTGCCGCGTTGACCACTGCGCATGAAGAAATAACCACCTGCAACGTTTGGTTTAGGTTTTGGGTGCATTTTTAATTTTATTGCTTAAATTGCATTTACTCGACGAGCTGAGCACGTTTTCTGAAATGTGCTCCTCCCGTCACTCTGGTTGGGTGCGCATAGTAAAAAGTGCTCTTGGCAGCTAGAGAGTGCCGCGTTGACTGCTGCGCACGAAGAAATAACCACCTGCAACGTTTGGTTTAGGTTTTAGGTGCATTTTTAATTTTATTGCTTAAATCGCATTTTCTCAACGAGCTGAGCACGTTTTCTGAAATGTGCTCCTCCCGTCACTCTGGTTGGGTGCGCATAGTAAAAATTGCTCTTGGCAGCTAGAGAGTGCCGCGTTGACCACTGCGCATGAAGAAATAACCACCTGCAACGTTTGGTTTAGGTTTTAGGTGCATTTTTAATTTTATTGCTTAAATCGCATTTTCTCGACGAGCTGAGCACGTTTTCTGAAATGTGCTCCTCCCGTCACTCTGGTTGGGTGCGCATAGTAAAAAATGCTCTTGGCAGCTAGAGAGTGCCGCGTTGACCACTGCGCATGAAGAAATAACCACCTGCAACGTTTGGTTTAATGTTTTGGGTGCATTTTTAATTTTATTGCTTAAATCGCATTTTCTCGACGAGCTGAGCACGTTTTCTGAAATGTGCTCCTCCCGTCACTCTGGTTGGGTGCGCATAGTAAAAAGTGCTCTTGGCAGCTAGAGAGTGCCGCGTTGACTGCTGCGCATGAAGAAATAACCACCTGCAACGTTTGGTTTAGGTTTTAGGTGCATTTTTAATTTTATTGCTTAAATCGCATTTTCTCGACGAGCTGAGCACGTTTTCTGAAATGTGCTCCTCACGTCACTCTGGTTGGGTGCACATAGTAAAAAGTGCTCTTGGCAGCTAGAGAGTGCCGCGTTGACCAATGCGCATGAAGAAATAACCACCTGCAACGTTTGGTTTAGGTTTTTAGGTGAATTTTTAATTTTATTGCTTAAATCGCATTTTCTCGACGAGCTGAGCACGTTTTCTGAAATGCGCTCCTCCCGTCACTCTGGTTGGGTGTCCATTGTAAAAAGTGCTCTTGGCAGCTAGAGAGTGCCGCGTTGACCACTGCACATGAAGAAATGACCATCTGCAACGTTTGGTTTAGGTTTTGGGTGCATTTTTAATTTTATTGCTTAAATCGCATTTTCTCGACGAGCTGAGCACGTTTTCTGAAATGTGCTCCTCCCGTCACTCTGGTTGGGTGCGCATAGTAAAATGTGCTCTTGGCAGCTAGAGAGTGCCGTGTTGACTGCTGCGCATGAAGAAATAACCACCTGCAACTTTTGGTTTAGGTTTTAGGTGCATTTTTAATTTTATTGCTTAAATCGCATTTTCTCGACGAGCTGAGCACGTTTTCTGAAATGTGCTCCTCCCGTCACTCTGGTTGGGTGCGCATAGTAAAAAGTGCTCTTGGCAGCTAGAGAGTGCCGCGTTGACCACTGCGCATGAAGAAATGACCATCTGCAACGTTTGGTTTAGGTTTTAGGTGCATTTTTAAATTTATTGCTTAAATCGCATTTTCTGGACGAGCTGAGCACGTTTTCTGAAATGTGCTCCTCCCGTCACTCTGGTTAGGTGCGCATAGTAAAAAGTGCTCTTGGCAGCTAGAGAGTGCCGCGTTGACTGCTGCGCATGAAGAAATAACCACCTGCAACGTTTGGTTTAGGTTTTGGGTGCATTTGTAATTTTATTGCTTAAATCGCATTTTCTCGTCGAGCTGAGCACGTTTTCTAAAATGCGCTCCTCCCGTCACTCTGGTTGGGTGCGCATAGTAAAAAGTGCTCTTGGCAGCTAGAGAGTGCCGCGTTGACCACTGCGCATGAAGAAATAACCACCTGCAACGTTTGGTTTAGGTTTTAGGTGCATTTTAAATTTTATTGCTTAAATCGCATTTTCTCGACGAGCTGAGCACGTTTTCTGAAATGCGCTCCTCCCGTCACTCTGGTTGGGTGTGCATAGTAAAAAGTGCTCTTGGCAGCTAGAGAGTGCCGCGTTGACCACTGCACATGAAGAAATGACCATCTGCAACGTTTGGTTTAGGTTTTGGGTGCATTTTTAATTTTATTGCTTAAATCGCATTTTCCCGACGAGCTGAGCACGTTTTCTGGAATGTGCTCCTCCCGTCACTCTGGTTGGGTGTGTATAGTAAAAAGTGCTCTTGGCAGCTAGAAAGTGCCGCGTTGACCAATGCGCATGAAGAAATGACCATCTGCAGCGTTTGGTTTAGGTTTTAGGTGCATTTTTAATTTTATTGCTTAAATCGCATTTTCTCGACGAGCTGAGCACGTTTTCTGAAATGTGCTCCTCCCGTCACTCTGGTTGGGTGCGCATAATAAAAAGTGCTCTTGGCAGCTAGAGAGTGCCGCGTTGACCACTGCGCATGAAGAAATAACCACCTGCAACGTTTTGTTTAGGTTTTGGGTGCATTTTTAATTTTATTGCTTAAATCGCATTTTTTCGACGAGCTGAGCACGTTTTCTGAAATGCGCTCCTCCCGTCACTCTGGTTGGGTGTGCATAGTAAAAAGTGCTCTTGGCAGCTAGAGAGTGCCGCGTTGACCACTGCACATGAAGAAATGACCATCTGCAACGTTTGGTTTAGGTTTTGGGTGCATTTTTGATTTTATTGCTTAAATCGCATTTTCTCGACGAGCTGAGCACGTTTTCTGAAATGTGATCCTCCCGTCACTCTGGTTGGGTGCGCATAGTAAAAAGTGCTCTTGGCAGCTAGAGAGTGCCGTGTTGACTGCTGCGCATGAAGAAATAACCACCTGAAACTTTTGGTTTAGGTTTTAGGTGCATTTTTAATTTTATTGCTTAAATCGCATTTTCTCGACGAGCTGAGCACGTTTTCTGAAATGCGCTCCTCCCGTCACTCTGGTTGGGTGCGCATAGTAAAAAGTGCTCTTGGCAGCTAGAGAGTGCCGCGTTGACCACTGCGCATGAAGAAATAACCACCTGCAACGTTTGGTTTAGGTTTTGGGTGCATTTTTAATTTTATTGCTTAAATTGCATTTACTCGACGAGCTGAGCACGTTTTCTGAAATGTGCTCCTCCCGTCACTCTGGTTGGGTGCGCATAGTAAAAAGTGCTCTTGGCAGCTAGAGAGTGCCGCGTTGACTGCTGCGCACGAAGAAATAACCACCTGCAACGTTTGGTTTAGGTTTTAGGTGCATTTTTAATTTTATTGCTTAAATCGCATTTTCTCGACGAGCTGAGCACGTTTTCTGAAATGTGCTCCTCCCGTCACTCTGGTTGGGTGCGCATAGTAAAAAGTGCTCTTGGCAGCTAGAGAGTGCCGCGTTGACCACTGCGCATGAAGAAATAACCACCTGCAACGTTTGGTTTAGGTTTTAGGTGCATTTTAAATTTTATTGCTTAAATCGCATTTTCTCGACGAGCTGAGCACGTTTTCTGAAATGTGCTCCTCCCGTCATTCTGGTTGGGTGCGCATAGTAAAAAATGCTCTTGGCAGCTAGAGAGTGCCGCGTTGACCACTGCGCATGAAGAAATAACCACCTGCAACCTTTGGTTTAATGTTTTGGGTGCATTTTTAATTTTATTGCTTAAATCGCATTTTCTCGACGAGCTGAGCACGTTTTCTGAAATGTGCTCCTCCCGTCACTCTGGTTGGGTGCGCATAGTAAAAAGTGCTTTTGGCAGCTAGAGAGTGCCGCGTTGACCACTGCGCATGAAGAAATAACCACGTGCAACGTTTGTTTTAGGTTTTAGGTGCATTTTTAATTTTATTGCTTAAATCGCATTTTCTCGACGAGCTGAGTACGTTTTCTGAAATGTGCTCCTCCCGTCACTCTGTTTGGGTGCGCATAGTAAAAAGTGCTCTTGGCAGCTAGAGAGTGCCGCGTTGACCACTGCACATGAAGAAATAACCACCTGCAACGTTTGGTTTAGGTTTTAGGTGCATTTTTAATTTTATTGCTTAAATCGCATTTTCTCGACGAGCTGAGCACGTTTTCTGAAATGTGCTCCTCCCGTCACTCTGGTTGGGTGCGCATAGTAAAAAGTGCTCTTGGCAGCTAGAGAGTGCCGCGTTGACCACTGCGCATGAAGAAATCACCACCTGCAACGTTTGGTTTAGGTTTTGGGTGCATTTTTAATTTTATTGCTTAAATCGCATTTTCTGGACGAGCTGAGCACGTTTTCTGAAATGTGCTCCTCCCGTCACTCTGGTTGGGTGCGCATAGTAAAAAGTGCTCTTGGCAGCTAGAGAGTGCCGCGTTGACCACTGCGCATGAAGAAATAACGATCTGCAGCGTTTGGTTTAGGTTTTAGGTGCATTTTTAATTTTATTGCTTAAATCGCATTTTCTCGACGAGCTGAGCACGTTTTCTGAAATGTGCTCCTCCCGTCACTCTGGTTGGGTGCGCATAGTAAAAAGTGCTCTTGGCAGCTAGAGAGTGCCGCGTTGACCACTGCGCATGAAGAAATGACCATCTGCAACGTTTGGTTTAGGTTTTGGGTGCATTTTTAATTTTATTGCTTAAATCGCATTTTCTCGTCGAGCTGAGCACGTTTTCTGAAATGTGCTCCTCCCGTCACTCTGGTTGGGTGCGCATAGTAAAAAGTGCTCTTGGTAGCTAGATAGTGCCGCGTTGACCACTGCGCATGAAGAAATAACCGCCTGCAACGTTTGGTTTAGGTTTTGGGTGCATTTTTAATTTTATTGCTTAAATCGCATTTTCTCGTCGAGCTGAGCACGTTTTCTGAAATGTGCTCCTCCCGTCACTCTGGTTGGGTGCGCATAGTAAAAAGTGCTCTTGGCAGCTAGAGAGTGCCGCGTTGACCACTGCGCACGAAGAAATAACCACCTGCAACGTTTGTTTTAGGTTTTGGGTGCATTTTTAATTTTATTGCTTAAATCGCATTTTCTCGTCGAGCTGAGCACGTTTTCAGAAATGTGCTCCTCCCGTCACTCTGGTTGGGTGCGCATAGTAAAAAGTGCTCTTGGCAGCTAGAGAGTGCCGCGTTGACCACTGCGCATGAAGAAATAACCACCTGCAACGTTTGGTTTAGGTTTTGGGTGCATTTTTAATTTTATTGCTTAAATCGCATTTTCTCGTCGAACTGAGCACGTTTTCTGAAATGTGCTCCTCCCGTCACTCTGGTTGGGTGCGCATAGTAAAAAGTGCTCTTGGCAGCTAGAGAGTGCCGCGTTGACCACTGCGCATGAAGAAATAACCACCTGCAACGTTTGGTTTAGGTTTTAGGTGCATTTTTAATTTTATTTCTTAAATCGCATTTTCTCGACGAGCTGAGCATGGTTTCTGAAATGTGCTCCTCCCGTCACTTTGATTGGGTGCGCATAGTAAAAAGTGCTCTTGGCAGCTAGAGAGTGCCGCGTTGACCACTGCGCATGAAGAAATAACCACCTGCAACGTTTGGTTTAGGTTTTAGGTGCATTTTTAATTTTATTGCTTAAATCGCATTTTCTCGACGAGCTGAGCACGTTTTCTGAAATGTGCTCCTCCCGTCACTCTGGTTGGGTGCGCATAGTAAAAAGTGCTCTTGGCAGCTAGAGAGTGCCGCGTTG
The DNA here is from genome assembly GCF_024217435.2 of Syngnathus scovelli. Taxonomy (NCBI): domain Eukaryota; kingdom Metazoa; phylum Chordata; class Actinopteri; order Syngnathiformes; family Syngnathidae; genus Syngnathus; species Syngnathus scovelli. The sequence goes on along the minus strand of NW_026061466.1, from coordinate 125,745 downwards.
ACCACTGCGCATGAAGAAATGACCATCTGCAACGTTTGGTTTAGGTTTTGGGTGCATTTTTAATTTTATTGCTTAAATCGCATTTTCTCGACGAGCTGAGCACGTTTTCTGAAATGTGCTCCTCCCGTCACTCTGGTTGGGTGCGCATAGTAAAAAGTGCTCTTGGCAGCTAGAGAGTGCCGCGTTGACCACTGCGCATGAAGAAATAACCACCTGCAACGTTTGGTTTAGGTTTTAGGTGCATTTTTAATTGTATTGCTTAAATCGCATTTTCTCGACGAGCTGAGCACGTTTTCTGAAATGTGCTCCTCCCGTCACTCTGGTTGGGTGCGCATAGTAAAAAGTGCTCCTGGCAGCTAGAGAGTGCCGCGTTGACCACTGCGCATGAAGAAATAACCACCTGCAACGTTTGGTTTAGATTTTGGGTGCATTTTTAATTTTATTGTTTAAATCGCATTTTCTGGACGAGCTGAGCACGTTTTCTGAAATGTGCTCCTCCCGTCACTCTGGTTGGGTGCGCATAGTAAAAAGTGCTCTTGGCAGCTAGAGAGTGCCGCGTTGACTGCTGCATATGAAGAAATAACCACCTGCAACGTTTGGTTTAGGTCTTAGGTGCATCTTTAATTTTATTGCTTAAATCGCATTTTCTCGACGAGCTGAGCACGTTTTCTGAAATGTGCTCCTCCCGTCACTCTGGTTGGGTGCGCATAGTAAAAAGTGCTCTTGGCAGCTAGAGAGTGCCACGTTGACCACTGTGCATGAAGAAATGACCATCTGCAACGTTTGGTTTAGGTTTTAGGTGCATTTTTAATTTTATTGCTTAAATCGCATTTTCTCGACGAGCTGAGCACGTTTTCTGAAATGTGCTCCTCCCGTCACTCTGGTTGGGTGCGCATAGTAAAAAGTTCTCTTGGCAGCTAGAGAGTGCCGCGTTGACCATTGCGCATAAAGAAATAACCACCTGCAACGTTTGGTTTAGGTTTTAGGTGCATTTTTAATTGTATTGCTTAAATCGCATTTTCTCGACGAGCAGAGCACGTTTTCTGAAATGTGCTCCTCCCGTCACTCTGTTTGGGTGCGCATAGTAAAAAGTGCTCTTGGCAGCTAGAGAGTGCCGCGTTGACCACTGCACATGAAGAAATAACCACCTGCAACGTTTGGTTTAGGTTTTAGGTGCATTTTTAATTTTATTGCTTAAATCGCATTTTCTCGACGAGCTGAGCACGTTTTCTGAAATGTGCTCCGCCCGTCACTCTGGTTGGGTGCGCATAGTAAAAAGTGCTCTTGGCAGCTAGAGAGTGCCGCGTTGACCACTGCGCATGAAGAAATCACCACCTGCAACGTTTGGTTTAGGTTTTGGGTGCATTTTTAATTTTATTGCTTAAATCGCATTTTCTGGACGAGCTGAGCACGTTTTCTGAAATGTGCTCCTCCCGTCACTCTGGTTGGGTGCGCATAGTAAAAAGTGCTCTTGGCAGCTAGAGAGTGCCGCGTTGACCACTGCGCATGAAGAAATAACCATCTGCAGCGTTTGGTTTAGGTTTTAGGTGCATTTTTAATTTTATTGCTTAAATCGCATTTTCTCGACGAGCTGAGCACGTTTTCTGAAATGTGCTCCTCCCGTCACTCTGGTTGGGTGCGCATAGTAAAAAGTGCTCTTGGCAGCTAGAGAGTGCCGCGTTGACCACTGCGCATGAAGAAATGACCATCTGCAACGTTTGGTTTAGGTTTTGGGTGCATTTTTAATTTTATTGCTTAAATCGCATTTTCTCGTCGAGCTGAGCACGTTTTCTGAAATGTGCTCCTCCCGTCACTCTGGTTGGGTGCGCATAGTAAAAAGTGCTCTTGGTAGCTAGATAGTGCCGCGTTGACCACTGCGCATGAAGAAATAACCGCCTGCAACGTTTGGTTTAGGTTTTGGGTGCATTTTTAATTTTATTGCTTAAATCGCATTTTCTCGTCGAGCTGAGCACGTTTTCTGAAATGTGCTCCTCCCGTCACTCTGGTTGGGTGCGCATAGTAAAAAGTGCTCTTGGCAGCTAGAGAGTGCCGCGTTGACCACTGCGCACGAAGAAATAACCACCTGCAACGTTTGTTTTAGGTTTTGGGTGCATTTTTAATTTTATTGCTTAAATCGCATTTTCTCGTCGAGCTGAGCACGTTTTCAGAAATGTGCTCCTCCCGTCACTCTGGTTGGGTGCGCATAGTAAAAAGTGCTCTTGGCAGCTAGAGAGTGCCGCGTTGACCACTGCGCATGAAGAAATAACCACCTGCAACGTTTGGTTTAGGTTTTGGGTGCATTTTTAATTTTATTGCTTAAATCGCATTTTCTCGTCGAACTGAGCACGTTTTCTGAAATGTGCTCCTCCCGTCACTCTGGTTGGGTGCGCATAGTAAAAAGTGCTCTTGGCAGCTAGAGAGTGCCGCGTTGACCACTGCGCATGAAGAAATAACCACCTGCAACGTTTGGTTTAGGTTTTAGGTGCATTTTTAATTTTATTTCTTAAATCGCATTTTCTCGACCAGCTGAGCATGGTTTCTGAAATGTGCTCCTCCCGTCACTTTGATTGGGTGCGCATAGTAAAAAGTGCTCTTGGCAGCTAGAGAGTGCCGCGTTGACCACTGCGCATGAACAAATAACCACCTGCAACGTTTGGTTTAGGTTTTAGGTGCATTTTTAATTTTATTGCTTAAATCGCATTTTCCCGACGAGCTGAGCACGTTTTCTGGAATGTGCTCCTCCCGTCACTCTGGTTGGGTGTGTATAGTAAAAAGTGCTCTTGGCAGCTAGAGAGTGCCGCGTTGACCAATGCGCATGAAGAAATGACCATCTGCAGCGTTTGGTTTAGGTTTTAGGTGCATTTTTAATTTTATTGCTTAAATCGCATTTTCTCGACGAGCTGAGCACGTTTTCTGAAATGTGCTCCTCCCGTCACTCTGGTTGGGTGCGCATAGTAAAAAGTGCTCTTGGCAGCTAGAGAGTGCCGCGTTGACCACTGCGCATGAAGAAATAACCACCTGCAACGTTTTGTTTAGGTTTTGGGTGCATTTTTAATTTTATTGCTTAAATCGCATTTTTTCGACGAGCTGAGCACGTTTTCTGAAATGCGCTCCTCCCGTCACTCTGGTTGGGTGTGCATAGTAAAAAGTGCTCTTGGCAGCTAGAGAGTGCCGCGTTGACCACTGCACATGAAGAAATGACCATCTGCAACGTTTGGTTTAGGTTTTGGGTGCATTTTTGATTTTATTGCTTAAATCGCATTTTCTCGACGAGCTGAGCACGTTTTCTGAAATGTGATCCTCCCGTCACTCTGGTTGGGTGCGCATAGTAAAAAGTGCTCTTGGCAGCTAGAGAGTGCCGTGTTGACTGCTGCGCATGAAGAAATAACCACCTGAAACTTTTGGTTTAGGTTTTAGGTGCATTTTTAATTTTATTGCTTAAATCGCATTTTCTCGACGAGCTGAGCACGTTTTCTGAAATGCGCTCCTCCCGTCACTCTGGTTGGGTGCGCATAGTAAAAAGTGCTCTTGGCAGCTAGAGAGTGCCGCGTTGACCACTGCGCATGAAGAAATAACCACCTGCAACGTTTGGTTTAGGTTTTGGGTGCATTTTTAATTTTATTGCTTAAATTGCATTTACTCGACGAGCTGAGCACGTTTTCTGAAATGTGCTCCTCCCGTCACTCTGGTTGGGTGCGCATAGTAAAAAGTGCTCTTGGCAGCTAGAGAGTGCCGCGTTGACCACTGCACATGAAGAAATGACCATCTGCAACGTTGGGTTTAGGTTTTGGGTGCATTTTTGATTTTATTGCTTAAATCGCATTTTCTCGACGAGCTGAGCACGTTTTCTGAAATGTGCTTCTCCCGTCACTCTGGTTGGGTGCGCATAGTAAAAAGTGCTCTTGGCAGCTAGAGAGTGCCGTGTTGACTGCTGCGCATGAAGAAATAACCACCTGCAACTTTTGGTTTAGGTTTTAGGTGCATTTTTAATTTTATTGCTTAAATCGCATTTTCTCGACGAGCTGAGCACGTTTTCTGAAATGCGCTCCTCCCGTCACTCTGGTTGGGTGCGCATAGTAAAAAGTGCTCTTGGCAGCTAGAGAGTGCCGCGTTGACCACTGCGCATGAAGAAATAACCACCTGCAACGTTTGGTTTAGGTTTTGGGTGCATTTTTAATTTTATTGCTTAAATCGCATTGTCTGGACGAGCTGAGCACGTTTTCTGAAATGTGCTCCTCCCGTCACTCTGGTTGGGTGCGCATAGTAAAAAGTGCACTTGGCAGCTAGAGAGTGCCGCGTTGACCACTGCGCATGAAGAAATGACCATCTGCAACGTTTGGTTTAGGTTTTAGGTGCATTTTTAATTTTATTGCTTAAATCGCATTTTCTGGACGAGCTGAGCACGTTTTCTGAAATGTGCTCCTCCCGTCACTCTGGTTGGGTGCGCGTAGTAAAAAGTGCTCTTGGCAGCTAGAGAGTGCCGCGTTGACCACTGCGCATGAAGAAATAACCACCTGCAACGTTTGGTTTAGGTTTTGGGTGCATTTTTTATTTTATTGCTTAAATTGCATTGACTCGACGAGCTGAGCACGTTTTCTGAAATGTGCTCCTCCCGTCACTCTGGTTGGGTGCGCATAGTAAAAAGCGCTCTTGGCAGCTAGAGAGTGCCGCGTTGACTGCTGCGCACGAAGAAATAACCACCTGCAACGTTTGGTTTAGGTTTTAGGTGCATTTTTAATTTTATTGCTTAAATCGCATTTTTCTCGACGAGCTGAGCACGTTTTCTGAAATGTGCTCCTCCCGTCACTCTGGTTGGGAGCGCATAGTAAAAAGTGCTCTTGGCAGCTAGAGAGTGCCGCGTTGACCACTGCGCATGAAGAAATGACCATCTGCAACGTTTGGTTTAGGTTTTGGGTGCATTTTTAATTTTATTGCTTAAATCGCATTTTGTCAACGAGCTGAGCACGTTTTCTGAAATGTGCTCCTCCTGTCACTCTGGTTGGGTGCGCATAGTAAAAAGTGCTCTTGGCAGCTAGAGAGTGCCGCGTTCACCACTGCACATGAAGAAATGACCATCTGCAACGTTTGGTTTAGGTTTTGGGTGCATTTTTAATTTTATTGCTTAAATCAAATTTTCTCGACGAGCTGAGCACGTTTTCTGAAATGTGCTCCTCCCGTCACTCTGGTTGGGTGCACATAGTAAAAAGTGCTCTTGGCAGCTAGAGAGTGCCGCGTTGACCACTGCGCATGAAGAAATAACCACCTGCAACGTTTGGTTTAGGTTTTAGGTGCATTTTAAATTTTATTGCTTAAATCGCATTTTCTCGACGAGCTGAGCACGTTTTCTGAAATGTGCTCCTCCCGTCACTCTGGTTGGGTGCGCATAGTAAAAAGTGCTCTTGGCAGCTAGAGAGTGCCGCGTTGACCACTGCGCATAAAGAAATAACCACCTGCAACGTTTGGTTTAGGTTTTGGGTGCATTTTTAATTTTATTGCTTAAATCGCATTTTCTCGACGAGCTGAGCACGTTTTCTGAAATGCGCTCCTCCCGTCGCTCTGGTTGGGTGTGCATAGTAAAAAGTGCTCTTGGCAGCTAGAGAGTGCCGCGTTGACCACTGCACATGAATAAATGACCATCTGCAACGTTTGGTTTAGGTTTTGGGTGCATTTTTAATTTTATTGCTTAAATCGCATTGTCTGGACGAGCTGAGCACGTTTTCTGAAATGTGCTCCTCCCGTCACTCTGGTTGGGTGTGCATAGTAAAAAGTGCTCTTGGCAGCTAGAGAGTGCCGCGTTGACCACTGCGCATGAAGAAATGACCATCTGCAACGTTTGGTTTAGGTTTTAGGTGCATTTTTAATTTTATTGCTTAAATCGCATTTTCTGGACGAGCTGAGCACGTTTTCTGAAATGTGCTCCTCCCGTCACTCTGGTTGGGTGCGCATAGTAAAAAGTGCCCTTGGCAGCTAGAGAGTGCCGTGTTGACTGCTGCGCATGAAGAAATAACCACCTGCAACTTTTGGTTTAGGTTTTAGGTGCATTTTTAATTTTATTGCTTAAATCGCATTTTCTCGACGAGCTGAGCACGTTTTCTGAAATGCGCTCCTCCCGTCACTCTGGTTGGGTGCGCATAGTAAAAAGTGCTCTTGGCAGCTAGAGAGTGCCGCGTTGACCACTGCGCATGAAGAAATAACCACCTGCAACGTTTGGTTTAGGTTTTGGGTGCATTTTTAATTTTATTGCTTAAATCGCATTGTCTGGACGAGCTGAGCACGTTTTCTGAAATGTGCTCCTCCCGTCACTCTGGTTGGGTGTGCATAGTAAAAAGTGCTCTTGGCAGCTAGAGAGTGCCGCGTTGACCACTGCGCATGAAGAAATGACCATCTGCAACGTTTGGTTTCGGTTTTGGGTGCATTTTTAATTTTATTGCTTAAATCGCATTTTCTCGACGAGTTGAGCACGTTTTCTGAAATGTGCTCCTCACGTCACTCTGGTTGGGTGCACATAGTAAAAAGTCCTCTTGGCAGCTAGAGAGTGCCGCGTTGACCAATGCGCATGAAGAAATAACCACCTGCAACGTTTGGTTTAGGTTTTTAGGTGCATTTTTAATTTTATTGCTTAAATCGCATTTTCTCGACGAGCTGAGCACGTTTTCTGAAATGTGCTCCTCCCGTCACTCTGGTTGGGTGCGCATAGTAAAAAGTGCTACGGCAGCTAGAGAGTGCCGCGTTGACTGCTGCGCATGAAGAAATAACCACCTGCAACGTTTGGTTTAGGTTTTAGGTGCATTTTTAATTTTATTGCTTAAATCGCATTTTCTCGACGAGCTGAGCACGTTTTCTGAAATGTGCTCCTCCAGTCACTCTGGTTGGGTGCGCATAGTAAAAAGTGCTCTTGGCAGCTAGAGAGTGCCGCGTTGACCACTGCGCATGAAGAAATAACCACCTGCAACGTTTGGTTTAGGTTTTAGGTGCATTTTTAATTTTATTGCTTAAATCGCATTTTCTCGACGAGCTGAGCACGTTTTCTGAAATGTGCTCCTCCCGTCATTCTGGTTGGGTGCGCATAGTAAAAAGTGCTCTTGGCAGCTAGAGAGTGCCGCGTTGACCACTGCGCATGAAGAAATAACCACCTGCAACGTTTGGTTTAGGTTTTAGGTGCATTTTTAATTTTATTGCTTAAATCGCATTTTCTCGACGAGCTGAGCACGTTTTCTGAAATGTGCTCCTCCCGTCACTCTGGTTGGGTGCGCATAGTAAAAAGTGCTCTTGGCAGCTAGAGAGTGCCGCGTTGACCACTGCGCATGAAGAAATAACCACCTGCAACGTTTGGTTTAGGTTGTGGGTGCATTTTTAATTTTATTGCTTAAATCGCATTTTCTCGTCGAGCTGAGCACGTTTTCTAAAATGCGCTCCTCCCGTCACTCTGGTTGGGTGTGCATAGTAAAAAGTGCTCTTGGCAGCTAGAGAGTGCCGCGTTGACCACTGCGCATGAAGAAATGACCATCTGCAACGTTTGGTTTAGGTTTTAGGTGCATTTTTAAATTTATTGCTTAAATCGCATTTGCTGGACGAGCTGAGCACGTTTTCTGAAATGTGCTCCTCCCGTCACTCTGGTTAGGTGCGCATAGTAAAAAGTGCTCTTGGCAGCTAGAGAGTGCCGCGTTGACCACTGCGCATGAAGAAATTACCACCTGCAACGTTTGGTTTAGGTTTTGGGTGCATTTTTAATTTTATTGCTTAAATCGCATTTTCTCGTCGAGCTGAGCACGTTTTCTGAAATGCGCTCCTCCCGTCTCTCTGGTTGGGTGTGCATCGTGAAAAGTGCTCTTGGCAGCTAGAGAGTGCCGCGTTGACCACTGCGCATGAAGAAATAACCACCTGCAACGTTTGGTTTAGGTTTTGGGTGCATTTTTAATTTTATTGCTTAAATCGCATTTTCTCGTCGAGCTGAGCACGTTTTCTAAAATGCGCTCTTCCCGTCACTCTGGTTGGGTGTGCATAGTAAAAAGTGCTCTTGGCAGCTAGAGAGTGCCGCGTTGACCACTGCGCATGAAGAAATGACCATCTGCAACGTTTGGTTTAGGTTTTGGGTGTATTTTTAATTTTATTGCTTAAATCGCATTTTCTCGACGAGCTGAGCACGTTTTCTGAAATGTGCTCCTCCCGTCACTCTGGTTGGGTTCGCATAGTAAAAAGTGCTCTTGGCAGCTAGAGAGTGCCGCGTTGACCACTGCGCATGAAGAAATAACCACCTGCAACGTTTGGTTTAGGTTTTGGGTGCATTTTTAATTTTATTGCTTAAATCGCATTTTCTCGACGAGCTGAGCACGTTTTCTGAAATGTGCTCCTCCCGTCACTCTGGTTGGGTGCGCATAGTAAAAAGTGCTCTTGGCAGCTAGAGAGTGCCGCGTTGACCACTGCGCATGAAGAAATGACCATCTGGACCGTTTGGTTTAGGTTTTGGGTGCATTTTTAATTTTATTGCTTAAATCGCATTTTCTCGACGAGCTGAGCACGTTTTCTGGAATGTGCTCCTCCCGTCACTCTGGTTGGGTGCGCATAGTAAAAAGTGCTCTTGGCAGCTAGAGAGTGCCGCGTTGACCACTGCATTTGAAGAAATAACCACCTGCAACGTTTGGTTTAGGTTTTGGGTGCATTTTTAATTTTTTTGCTTAAATCGCGTTTTCTGGACGAGCTGAGCACGTTTTCTGAAATGTGCTCCTCCCGTCAGTCTGGTTGGGTGCGCATAGTAAAAAGTGCTCTTGGCAGCTAGAGAGTGCCGCGTTGACCACTGCGCATGAAGAAATAACCACCTGCAACGTTTGGTTTAGGTTTTGGGTGCATTTTTAATTTTATTGCTTACATTGCATTTACTCGACGAGCTGAGCACGTTTTCTGAAATGTGCTCCTCCCGTCACTCTGGTTGGGTGCTCATAGTAAAAAGTGCTCTTGGCAGCTAGAGAGTGCCGCGTTGACTGCTGCGCACGAAGAAATAACCACCTGCAACGTTTGGTTTAGGTTTTAGGTGCATTTTTAATTTTATTGCTTAAATCGCATTTTCTCAACGAGCTGAGCACGTTTTCTGAAATGTGCTCCTCCCGTCACTCTGGTTGGGTGCGCATAGTAAAAGGTGCTCTTGGCAGCTACAGAGTGCCGCGTTGACCACTGCGCATGAAGAAATGACCATCTGCAATGTTTGGTTTAGGTTTTAGGTGCATTTTTAATTTTATTGCTTAAATCGCATTATCTGGACGAACTGAGCACGTTTTCTGAAATATGCTCCTCCCGTCACTCTGGGTGGGTGCGCATAGTAAAAAGTGCTCTTGGCAGCTAGAGAGTGCCGTGTTGACTGCTGCGCATGAAGAAATAACCACCTGCAACGTTTGGTTTAGGTTTTAGGTGCATTTTTAATTTTATTGCTTAAATCGCATTTTCTCGACGAGCTGAGCACGTTTTCTGAAATGTGCTCCTCCCGTCACTCTGGTTGGGTGCGCATAGTAAAAAGTGCTCTTGGCAGCTAGAGAGTGCCGCGTTGACCACTGCGCATGAAGAAATAACCACCTGCAACGTTTGGTTTAGGTTGTGGGTGCATTTTTAATTTTATTGCTTAAATCGCATTTTCTCGTCGAGCTGAGCACGTTTTCTAAAATGCGCTCCTCCCGTCACTCTGGTTGGGTGTGCATAGTAAAAAGTGCTCTTGGCAGCTAGAGAGTGCCGCGTTGACCACTGCGCATGAAGAAATGACCATCTGCAACGTTTGGTTTAGGTTTTAGGTGCATTTTTAAATTTATTGCTTAAATCGCATTTTCTGGACGAGCTGAGCACGTTTTCTGAAATGTGCTCCTCCCGTCACTCTGGTTAGGTGCGCATAGTAAAAAGTGCTTTTGGCAGCTAGAGAGTGCCGCGTTGACCACTGCGCATGAAGAAATTACCACCTGCAACGTTTGGTTTAGGTTTTGGGTGCATTTTTAATTTTATTGCTTAAATCGCATTTTCTCGTCGAGCTGAGCACGTTTTCTGAAATGCGCTCCTCCCGTCTCTCTGGTTGGGTGTGCATCGTAAAAAGTGCTCTTGGCAGCTAGAGAGTGCCCCGTTGACCACTGCGCATGAAGAAATAACCACCTGCAACGTTTGGTTTAGGTTTTGGGTGCATTTTTAATTTTATTGCTTTAATCGCATTTTCTCGTCGAGCTGAGCACGTTTTCTAAAATGCGCTCTTCCCGTCACTCTGGTTGGGTGTGCATAGTAAAAAGTGCTCTTGGCAGCTAGAGAGTGCCGCGTTGACCACTGCGCATGAAGAAATGACCATCTGCAACGTTTGGTTTAGGTTTTGGGTGTATTTTTAATTTTATTGCTTAAATCGCATTTTCTCGACGAGCTGAGCACGTTTTCTGAAATGTGCTCCTCCCGTCACTCTGGTTGGGTTCGCATAGTAAAAAGTGCTCTTGGCAGCTAGAGAGTGCCGCGTTGACCACTGCGCATGAAGAAATAACCACCTGCAACGTTTGGTTTAGGTTTTGGGTGCATTTTTAATTTTATTGCTTAAATCGCATTTTCTCGACGAGCTGAGCACGTTTTCTGAAATGTGCTCCTCCCGTCACTCTGGTTGGGTGCGCATAGTAAAATGTGCTCTTGGCAGCTAGAGAGTGCCGCGTTGACCACTGCGCATGAAGAAATGACCATCTGGACCGTTTGGTTTAGGTTTTGGGTGCATTTTTAATTTTATTGCTTAAATCGCATTTTCTCGACGAGCTGAGCACGTTTTCTGGAATGTGCTCCTCCCGTCACTCTGGTTGGGTGCGCATAGTAAAAAGTGCTCTTGGCAGCTAGAGAGTGCCGCGTTGACCACTGCATTTGAAGAAATAACCACCTGCAACGTTTGGTTTAGGTTTTGGGTGCATTTTTAATTTTATTGCTTAAATCGCATTTTCTCGACGAGCTGAGCACGTTTTCTGAAATGTGCTCCTCCCGTAACTCTGGGTGGTTGCGCATAGTAAAAAGTGCTCTTGGCAGCTAGAGAGTGCCTTGTTGACCACTGCGCATGAAGAAATAACCATCTGCAACGTTTGGTTTAGGTTTTGGGTGCATTTTTAATTTTATTGCTTAAATCGCATTTTCTCGACGAGCTGAGCACGTTTTCTGGAATGTGCTCCTCCCGTCACTCTGGTTGGGTGCGCATAGTAAAAAGTGCTCTTGGCAGCTAGAGAATGCCGCGTTGACCACTGCGCACGAAGAAATAACCACCTGCAACGTTTGGTTTAGGTTTTGGGTGCATTTTTAATTTTATTGCTTAAATCGCATTGTCTGGACGAGCTGAGCACGTTTTCTGAAATGTGCTCCTCCCGTCACTCTGGTTGGGTGTGCATAGTAAAAAGTGCTCTTGGCAGCTAGAGAGTGCCGCGTTGACCACTGCGCATGAAGAAATGACCATCTGCAACGTTTGGTTTAGGTTTTAGGTGCATTTTTAATTTTTTTGCTTAAATCGCGTTTTCTGGACGAGCTGAGCACGTTTTCTGAAATGTGCTCCTCCCGTCAGTCTGGTTGGGTGCGCATAGTAAAAAGTGCTCTTGGCAGCTAGAGAGTGCCGCGTTGACCACTGCGCATGAAGAAATAACCACCTGCAACGTTTGGTTTAGGTTTTGGGTGCATTTTTAATTTTATTGCTTACATTGCATTTACTCGACGAGCTGAGCACGTTTTCTGAAATGTGCTCCTCCCGTCACTCTGGTTGGGTGCTCATAGTAAAAAGTGCTCTTGGCAGCTAGAGAGTGCCGCGTTGACTGCTGCGCACGAAGAAATAACCACCTGCAACGTTTGGTTTAGGTTTTAGGTGCATTTTTAATTTTATTGCTTAAATCGCATTTTCTCAACGAGCTGAGCACGTTTTCTGAAATGTGCTCCTCCCGTCACTCTGGTTGGGTGCGCATAGTAAAAAGTGCTCTTGGCAGCTAGAGAGTGCCGCGTTGACCACTGCGCATGAAGAAATATCCACCTGCAACGTTTGTTTTAGGTTTTAGGTGCATTTTTTATTTTATTGCTTAAATCGCATTTTCTCGACGAGCTGAGCACGTTTTCTGAAATGTGCTCCTCCCGTCGCTCTGGTTGGGTGCGCATAGTAAAAAGTGCTCTTTGCAGCTAGAGAGTGCCGCGTTGACTGCTGCATATGAAGAAATAACCACCTGCAACGTTTGGTTTAGGTTTTGGGTGCATTTTTAATTTTATTGCTTAAATCGCATTTTCTCGACGAGCTGAGCACGTTTTCTGAAATGTGCTCCTCCCGTCACTCTGGTTGGGTGCGCATAGTAAAAAGTGCTCTTGGCAGCTAGAGAGTGCCGCGTTGACCACTGCGCATGAAGAAATAACCACCTGCAACGTTTGGTTTAGGTTTTGGGTGCATTTTTAATTTTATTGCTTAAATCGCATTTTCTCGACGAGCTGAGCACGTTTTCTGAAATGCGCTCCTCCCGTCACTCTGGTTGGGTGTGCATAGTAAACAGTGCTCTTGGCAGCTAGAGAGTGCCGCGTTGACCACTGCGCATGAAGAAATGACCATCTGCAACGTTTGGTTTAGGTTTTAGGTGCATTTTTAATTTTATTGCTTAAATCGCATTTTCTCGACGAGCTGAGCACGTTTTCTGAAATGTGCTCCTCCCGTCACTATGGTTGGGTGCGCATAGTAAAAAGTGCTCTTGGCAACTAGAGAGTGCCGCGTTGACCACTGCGCATGAAGAAATGACCATTTGCAACGTTTGGTTTAGGTTTTAGGTGCATTGTTAATTTTATTGCTTAAATTGCATTTTCTCGACGAGCTGAGCACGTTTTCTGAAATGTGCTCCTCCCGTCACTCTGGTTGGGTGCGCATAGTAAAAAGTGCTCTCGGCAGCTAGAGAGTGCCGCGTTGACTGCTGCGCATGAAGAAATAACCACCTGCAACGTTTGGTTTAGGTTTTGGGTGCATTTTTAATTTTATTGCTTTAATCGCATTTTCTCGTCGAGCTGAGCACGTTTTCTAAAATGCGCTCTTCCCGTCACTCTGGTTGGGTGTGCATAGTAAAAAGTGCTCTTGGCAGCTAGAGAGTGCCGCGTTGACCACTGCGCATGAAGAAATGACCATCTGCAACGTTTGGTTTAGGTTTTGGGTGTATTTTTAATTTTATTGCTTAAATCGCATTTTCTCGACGAGCTGAGCACGTTTTCTGAAATGTGCTCCTCCCGTCACTCTGGTTGGGTTCGCATAGTAAAAAGTGCTCTTGGCAGCTAGAGAGTGCCGCGTTGACCACTGCGCATGAAGAAATAACCACCTGCAACGTTTGGTTTAGGTTTTGGGTGCATTTTTAATTTTATTGCTTAAATCGCATTTTCTCGACGAGCTGAGCACGTTTTCTGAAATGTGCTCCTCCCGTCACTCTGGTTGGGTGCGCATAGTAAAATGTGCTCTTGGCAGCTAGAGAGTGCCGCGTTGACCACTGCGCATGAAGAAATGACCATCTGGACCGTTTGGTTTAGGTTTTGGGTGCATTTTTAATTTTATTGCTTAAATCGCATTTTCTCGACGAGCTGAGCACGTTTTCTGGAATGTGCTCCTCCCGTCACTCTGGTTGGGTGCGCATAGTAAAAAGTGCTCTTGGCAGCTAGAGAGTGCCGCGTTGACCACTGCATTTGAAGAAATAACCACCTGCAACGTTTGGTTTAGGTTTTGGGTGCATTTTTAATTTTATTGCTTAAATCGCATTTTCTCGACGAGCTGAGCACGTTTTCTGAAATGTGCTCCTCCCGTAACTCTGGGTGGTTGCGCATAGTAAAAAGTGCTCTTGGCAGCTAGAGAGTGCCTTGTTGACCACTGCGCATGAAGAAATAACCATCTGCAACGTTTGGTTTAGGTTTTGGGTGCATTTTTAATTTTATTGCTTAAATCGCATTTTCTCGACGAGCTGAGCACGTTTTCTGGAATGTGCTCCTCCCGTCACTCTGGTTGGGTGCGCATAGTAAAAAGTGCTCTTGGCAGCTAGAGAATGCCGCGTTGACCACTGCGCACGAAGAAATAACCACCTGCAACGTTTGGTTTAGGTTTTGGGTGCATTTTTAATTTTATTGCTTAAATCGCATTGTCTGGACGAGCTGAGCACGTTTTCTGAAATGTGCTCCTCCCGTCACTCTGGTTGGGTGTGCATAGTAAAAAGTGCTCTTGGCAGCTAGAGAGTGCCGCGTTGACCACTGCGCATGAAGAAATGACCATCTGCAACGTTTGGTTTAGGTTTTAGGTGCATTTTTAATTTTTTTGCTTAAATCGCGTTTTCTGGACGAGCTGAGCACGTTTTCTGAAATGTGCTCCTCCCGTCAGTCTGGTTGGGTGCGCATAGTAAAAAGTGCTCTTGGCAGCTAGAGAGTGCCGCGTTGACCACTGCGCATGAAGAAATAACCACCTGCAACGTTTGGTTTAGGTTTTGGGTGCATTTTTAATTTTATTGCTTACATTGCATTTACTCGACGAGCTGAGCACGTTTTCTGAAATGTGCTCCTCCCGTCACTCTGGTTGGGTGCTCATAGTAAAAAGTGCTCTTGGCAGCTAGAGAGTGCCGCGTTGACTGCTGCGCACGAAGAAATAACCACCTGCAACGTTTGGTTTAGGTTTTAGGTGCATTTTTAATTTTATTGCTTAAATCGCATTTTCTCAACGAGCTGAGCACGTTTTCTGAAATGTGCTCCTCCCGTCACTCTGGTTGGGTGCGCATAGTAAAAAGTGCTCTTGGCAGCTAGAGAGTGCCGCGTTGACCACTGCGCATGAAGAAATATCCACCTGCAACGTTTGGTTTAGGTTTTAGGTGCATTTTTTATTTTATTGCTTAAATCGCATTTTCTCGACGAGCTGAGCACGTTTTCTGAAATGTGCTCTTCCCGTCGCTCTGGTTGGGTGCGCATAGTAAAAAGTGCTCTTTGCAGCTAGAGAGTGCCGCGTTGACTGCTGCATATGAAGAAATAACCACCTGCAACGTTTGGTTTAGGTTTTGGGTGCATTTTTAATTTTATTGCTTAAATCGCATTTTCTCGACGAGCTGAGCACGTTTTCTGAAATGTGCTCCTCCCGTCACTCTGGTTGGGTGCGCATAGTAAAAAGTGCTCTTGGCAGCTAGAGAGTGCCGCGTTGACCACTGCGCATGAAGAAATAACCACCTGCAACGTTTGGTTTAGGTTTTGGGTGCATTTTTAATTTTATTGCTTAAATCGCATTTTCTCGACGAGCTGAGCACGTTTTCTGAAATGCGCTCCTCCCGTCACTCTGGTTGGGTGTGCATAGTAAACAGTGCTCTTGGCAGCTAGAGAGTGCCGCGTTGACCACTGCGCATGAAGAAATGACCATCTGCAACGTTTGGTTTAGGTTTTAGGTGCATTTTTAATTTTATTGCTTAAATCGCATTTTCTCGACGAGCTGAGCACGTTTTCTGAAATGTGCTCCTCCCGTCACTATGGTTGGGTGCGCATAGTAAAAAGTGCTCTTGGCAACTAGAGAGTGCCGCGTTGACCACTGCGCATGAAGAAATGACCATTTGCAACGTTTGGTTTAGGTTTTAGGTGCATTGTTAATTTTATTGCTTAAATTGCATTTTCTCGACGAGCTGAGCACGTTTTCTGAAATGTGCTCCTCCCGTCACTCTGGTTGGGTGCGCATAGTAAAAAGTGCTCTCGGCAGCTAGAGAGTGCCGCGTTGACTGCTGCGCATGAAGAAATAACCACCTGCAACGTTTGGTTTAGGTTTTAGGTGCATTTTTAATTTTAATGCTTAAATCGCATTTTCTCGACGAGCTGAGCACGTTTTCTGAAATGTGCTCCTCCCGTCACTCTGGTAGGGTGCGCATAGTAAAAAGTGCTCTTGGCAGCTAGAGAGTGCCGCGTTGACCACTGCGCATGAAGAAATAACCACCTGCAACGTTTAGTTTAGGTTTTGGGTGCATTTTTAATTTTATTGCTTAAATCGCATTTTCTCGACGAGCTGAGCACGTTTTCTGAAATGTGCTCCTCCCTTCACTCTG
Organism: Syngnathus scovelli; assembly: GCF_024217435.2. Lineage (NCBI taxonomy): Eukaryota > Metazoa > Chordata > Actinopteri > Syngnathiformes > Syngnathidae > Syngnathus > Syngnathus scovelli. The sequence goes on along the minus strand of NW_026061466.1, from coordinate 109,714 downwards.
GTTGGGTGCGCATAGTAAAAAGTGCTCTTGGCAGCTAGAGAGTGCCGCGTTGACTGCTGCGCATGAAGAAATAACCACCTGCAACGTTTGGTTTAGGTTTTAGGTGCATTTTTAATTTTATTGCTTAAATCGCATTTTCTTGACGAGCTGAGCACGTTTTCTGAAATGTGCTCCTCCCGTCACTCTGGTTGGGTGCGCATAGTAAAAAGTGCTCTTGGCAGCTAGAGAGTGCCGCGTTGACCACTGCGCATGAAGAAATAACCGCCTGCAACGTTTGGTTTAGGTTTTGGGTGCATTTTTAATTTTATTGCTTAAATCGCATTTTCTTGTCGAGCTGAGCACGTTTTCTGAAATGTGCTCCTCCCGTCACTCTGGTTGGGTGCGCATAGTAAAAAGTGCTCTTGGCAGCTAGAGAGTGCTGCGTTGACCACTGCGCATGAAGAAATGAAAATCTGCAACGTTTGTTTTAGGTTTTGGGTGCATTTTTAATTTTATTGCTTAAATCGCATTTTGTCGACGAGCTGAGCACGTTTTCTGAAATGTGCTCCTCCCGTCATTCTGGTTGGGTGCGCATAGTAAAAAGTGCTCTTGGCAGCTAGAGAGTGCCGCGTTGACCACTGCGCATGAAGAAATAACCACCTGCAACGTTTGGTTTAGGTTTTAGGTGCATTTTTAATTTTATTGCTTAAATCGCATTTTCTCGACTAGCTGAGCACGTTTTCTGAAATGTGCTCCTCCCGTCACTCTGGTTGGGTGCGCATAGTAAAAAGTGCTCTTGGCAGCTAGAGAGTGCCGCGTTGACTGCTACATATGAAGAAATAACCACCTGCAACGTTTGGTTTAGGTTTTAGGTGCATTTTTAATTTTATTGCTTAAATCGCATTTTCTCGACGAGCTGAGCACGTTTTCTGAAATGTGCTCCTCCCGTCACTCTGGTTGGGTGCGCATAGTAAAAAGTGCTCTTGGCAGCTAGAGAGTGCCGCGTTGACCACTGCGCATGAAGAAATGACCATCTGGACCGTTTGGTTTAGGTTTTGGGTGCATTTTTAATTTTATTGCTTAAATCGCATTTTCTCGACGAGCTGAGCACGTTTTCTGGAATGTGCTCCTCCCGTCACTCTGGTTGGGTGCGCATAGTAAAAAGTGCTCTTGGCAGCTAGAGAGTGCCGCGTTGACCACTGCATTTGAAGAAATAACCACCTGCAACGTTTGGTTTAGGTTTTGGGTGCATTTTTAATTTTATTGCTTAAATCGCATTTTCTCGACGAGCTGAGCACGTTTTCTGAAATGTGCTCCTCCCGTCACTCTGGGTGGGTGCGCATAGTAAAAAGTGCTCTTGGCAGCTAGAGAGTGCCTTGTTGACCACTGCGCATGAAGAAATAACCATCTGCAACGTTTGGTTTAGGTTTTGGGTGCATTTTTAATTTTATTGCTTAAATCGCATTTTCTCGACGAGCTGAGCACGTTTTCTGGAATGTGCTCCTCCCGTCACTCTGGTTGGGTGCGCATAGTAAAAAGTGCTCTTGGCAGCTAGAGAATGCCGCGTTGACCACTGCGCACGAAGAAATAACCACCTGCAACGTTTGGTTTAGGTTTTGGGTGCATTTTTAATTTTATTGCTTAAATCGCATTGTCTGGACGAGCTGAGCACGTTTTCTGAAATGTGCTCCTCCCGTCACTCTGGTTGGGTGTGCATAGTAAAAAGTGCTCTTGGCAGCTAGAGAGTGCCGCGTTGACCACTGCGCATGAAGAAATGACCATCTGCAACGTTTGGTTTAGGTTTTAGGTGCATTTTTAATTTTTTTGCTTAAATCGCGTTTTCTGGACGAGCTGAGCACGTTTTCTGAAATGTGCTCCTCCCGTCAGTCTGGTTGGGTGCGCATAGTAAAAAGTGCTCTTGGCAGCTAGAGAGTGCCGCGTTGACCACTGCGCATGAAGAAATAACCACCTGCAACGTTTGGTTTAGGTTTTGGGTGCATTTTTAATTTTATTGCTTACATTGCATTTACTCGACGAGCTGAGCACGTTTTCTGAAATGTGCTCCTCCCGTCACTCTGGTTGGGTGCTCATAGTAAAAAGTGCTCTTGGCAGCTAGAGAGTGCCGCGTTGACTGCTGCGCACGAAGAAATAACCACCTGCAACGTTTGGTTTAGGTTTTAGGTGCATTTTTAATTTTATTGCTTAAATCGCATTTTCTCAACGAGCTGAGCACGTTTTCTGAAATGTGCTCCTCCCGTCACTCTGGTTGGGTGCGCATAGTAAAAAGTGCTCTTGGCAGCTAGAGAGTGCCGCGTTGACCACTGCGCATGAAGAAATAACCACCTGCAACGTTTGGTTTAGGTTTTAGGTGCATTTTTAATTTTATTGCTTAAATCGCATTTTCTCGACGAGCTGAGCACGTTTTCTGAAATGCGCTCCTCCCGTCACTCTGGTTGGGTGTCCATTGTAAAAAGTGCTCTTGGCAGCTAGAGAGTGCCGCGTTGACCACTGCACATGAAGAAATGACCATCTGCAACGTTTGGTTTAGGTTTTGGGTGCATTTTTAATTTTATTGCTTAAATCGCATTTTCTCGACGAGCTGAGCACGTTTTCTGAAATGTGCTCCTCCCGTCACTCTGGTTGGGTGCGCATAGTAAAATGTGCTCTTGGCAGCTAGAGAGTGCCGTGTTGACTGCTGCGCATGAAGAAATAACCACCTGCAACTTTTGGTTTAGGTTTTAGGTGCATTTTTAATTTTATTGCTTAAATCGCATTTTCTCGACGAGCTGAGCACGTTTTCTGAAATGTGCTCCTCCCGTCACTCTGGTTGGGTGCGCATAGTAAAAAGTGCTCTTGGCAGCTAGAGAGTGCCGCGTTGACTGCTGCATATGAATAAATAACCACCTGCAACGTTTGGTTTAGGTTTGAGGTGCATTTTTAATTTTATTGCTTAAATCGCATTTTCTCGACGAGCTGAGCACGTTTTCTGAAATGTGCTCCTCCCGTCACTCTGGTTGGGTGCGCATAGTAAAAAGTGCTCTTGGCAGCTAGAGAGTGCCGCGTTGACTGCTGCGCATGAAGAAATAACCACCTGCAACGTTTGGTTTAGGTTTTAGGTGCATTTTTAATTTTATTGCTTAAATCGCATTTTCTCGACGAGCTGAGCACGTTTTCTGAAATGTGCTCCTCCCGTCACTCTGGTTGGGTGCGCATAGTAAAAAGTGCTCTTGGCAGCTAGAGAGTGCCGCGTTGACCACTGCACATGAAGAAATAACCACCTGCAACGTTTGGTTTAGGTTTTGGGTGCATTTTTAATTTTATTGCTTAAATCGCATTTTCTCGTCGAGCTGAGCACGTTTTCTGAAATGCGCTCCTCCCGTCACTCTGGTTGGGTGCGCATAGTAAAAAGTGCTCTTGGCAGCTAGAGAGTGCCGCGTTGACCACTGCGCATGAAGAAATAACCACCTGCAACGTTTGGTTTAGGTTTTGGGTGCATTTTTAATTTTATTGCTTAAATCGCATTTTCTCGTCGAGCTGAGCACGTTTTCTGAAATGCGCTCCTCCCGTCTCTCTGGTTGGGTGTGCATCGTAAAAAGTGGTCTTGGCAGCTAGAGAGTGCCGCGTTGACCACTGCGCATGAAGAAATAACCACCTGCAACGTTTGGTTTAGGTTTTGGGTGCATTTTTAATTTTATTGCTTAAATCGCATTTTCTCGTCGAGCTGAGCACGTTTTCTGAAATGTGCTCCTCCCGTCACTCTGGTTGGGTGCGCATAGTAAAAAATGCTCTTGGTAGCTAGAGAGTGCCGCGTTGACCACTGCGCATGAAGAAATAACCACCTGCAACGTTTGGTTTAATGTTTTGGGTGCATTTTTAATTTTATTGCTTAAATCGCATTTTCTCGACGAGCTGAGCACGTTTTCTGAACTGTGCTCCTCCCGTCACTCTGGTTGGGTGTGCATAGTAAAAAGTGCTCTTGGCAGCTAGAGAGTGCCGCGTTGACCACTGCGCATGAAGAAATGACCATCTGCAACGTTTGGTTTCGGTTTTGGGTGTATTTTTAATTTTATTGCTTAAATCGCATTTTCTCGACGAGTTGAGTACGTTTTCTGAAATGTGCTCCTCACGTTACTCTGGTTGGGTGCACATAGTAAAAAGTGCTCTTGGCAGCTAGAGAGTGCCGCGTTGACCAATTCGCATGAAGAAATAACCATCTGCAACGTTTGGTTTAGGTTTTTAGGTGCATTTTTAATTTTATTGCTTAAATCGCATTTTCTCGACGAGCTGAGCACGTTTTCTGAAATGTGCTCCTCCCGTCACTCTGGTTGGGTGCGCATAGTAAAAAGTGCTCTTGGCAGCTAGAGAGTGCCGCGTTGACTGCTACATATGAAGAAATAACCACCTGCAACGTTTGGTTTAGGTTTTAGGTGCATTTTTAATTTTATTGCTTAAATCGCATTTTCTCGACGAGCTGAGCACGTTTTCTGAAATGTGCTCCTCCCGTCACTCTGGTTGGGTGCGCATAGTAAAAAGTGCTCTTGGCAGCTAGAGAGTGCCGCGTTGACTGCTGCGCATGAAGAAATAACCACCTGCAACGTTTGGTTTAGGTTTTAGGTGCATTTTTAAATTTATTGCTTAAATCGCATTTTCTGGACGAGCTGAGCACGTTTTCTGAAATGTGCTCCTCCCGTCACTCTGGTTGGGTGCGCATCGTAAAAAGTGCTCTTGGCAGCTAGAGAGTGCCGCGTTGACCACTGCGCATGAAGAAAAAAACACCTGCAACGTTTGGTTTAGGTTTTGGGTGCATTTTTAATTTTATTGCTTAAATCGCATTTTCTCGTCGAGCTGAGCACGTTTTCTGAAATGCGCTCCTCCCGTCACTCTGGTTGGGTGTGCATAGTAAAAAGTGCTCTTGGCAGCTAGAGAGTGCCGCGTTGACCACTGCACATGAAGAAATGACCATCTGCAACGTTTGGTTTAGGTTTTGGGTGCATTTTTAATTTTATTGCTTAAATCGCATTGTCTCGACGAGCTGAGCACGTTTTCTGAAATGTGCTCCTCCCGTCACTCTGGTTGGGTGCGCATAGTAAAAAGTGCTCTTGGCAGCTAGAGAGTGCCGTGTTGACTGCTGCGCATGAAGAAATAACCACCTGCAACTTTTGGTTTAGGTTTTAGGTGCATTTTTAATTTTATTGCTTAAATCGCATTTTCTCGACGAGCTGAGCACGTTTTCTGAAATGCGCTCCTCCCGTCACTCTGGTTGGGTGCGCATAGTAAAAAGTGCTCTTGGCAGCTAGAGAGTGCCGCGTTGACCACTGCGCATGAAGAAATAACCATCTGCAACGTTTGGTTTAGGTTTTAGGTGCATTTTTAATTTTATTGCTTAAATCGCATTTTCTGGACGAGCTGAGCACGTTTTCTGAAATGTGCTCCTCCCGTCACTCTGGTTGGGTGCGCATAGTAAAAAGTGCTCTTGGCAGCTAGAGAGTGCCGCGTTGACCACTGCGCATGAAGAAATGACCATCTGCAACGTTTGGTTTAGGTTTTGGGTGCATTTTTAATTTTATTGCTTAAATCGCATTTTCTCGACGAGCTGAACACGTTTTCTGAAATGTGCTCCTCCCGTCACTCTGGTTGGGTGCGCATAATAAAAAGTGCTCTTGGCAGCTAGAGAGTGCCGCGTTGACCACTGCGCATGAAGAAATGACCATCTGCAACGTTTGGTTTAGGTTTTAGGTGCATTTTTAATTTGATTGCTTAAATCGCATTTTCTCGACGAGCTGAGCACGTTTTCTGAAATGTGCTCCTCCCGTTACTCTTGTTGGGTGCGCATAGTAAAAAGTGCTCTTGGCAGCTAGAGAGTGCCGCGTTGACCACTGCGCATGAAGAAATAACCACGTGCAACGTTTGGTTTAGGTTTTAGGTGCATTTTTAATTTTATTGCTTAAATCGCATTTTCTCGACGAGCTGAGCACGTTTTCTGAAATGTGCTCCTCCCGTCACTCTGGTTGGGTGCGCATAGTAAAAAGTGCTCTTGGCAGCTAGAGTGCCGCGTTAACCACTGCGCATGAAGAAATAACCACCTGTAACGTTTGGTTTAGGTTTTAGGTGCATTTTTAATTTTATTGCTTAAATAGCATTTTCTCGACGAGCTGAGCACGTTTTCTGAAATGTGCTCCTCCCGTCACTCTGGTTGGGTGCGCATAGTAAAAAGTGCTCTTGGCAGATAGAGAGTGCCGCGTTGACCACTGCGCATGAAGAAATAACCACCTGCAATGTTTGGTTTAGGTTTTAGGTGCATTTTTAATTTTATTGCTTAAATCGCATTTTCTCGACGAGCTGAGCACGTTTTTTGAAATGTCCTCCTCCCGTCACTCTGGTTGGGTGCGCATAGTAAAAAGTGCTCTTGGCAGCTAGAGAGTGCCGCGTTGACCACTGCGCATGAAGAAATAACCACCTGCAACGTTTGGTTTAGGTTTTGGGTGCATTTTTAATTTTATTGCTTAAATCGCATTTTCTCGTCGAGCTGAGCATATTTTCTGAAATGTGCTCCTCCCGTCACTCTGGTTGGGTGCGCATAGTAAAAAGTGCTCTTGGCAGCTAGAGTGCCGCGTTGACCACTGCGCATGAAGAAATGACCATCTGCAACGTTTGGTTTTTGTTTTATGTGCATTTTTAATTTGATTGCTTAAATCGCATTTTCTCGACGAGCCGAGCACGTTTTCTGAAATGTGCTCCTCCCGTCACTCTGGTTGGGTGCGCATAGTAAAAAGTGCTCTTGGCAGCTAGAGAGTGCCGCGTTGACCACTGCGCATGAAGAAATGACCATCTGCAACGTTTGGTTTAGGTTTTAGGTGCATTTTTAATTTGATTGCTTAAATCGCATTTTCTCGACGAGCTGAGCACGTTTTCTGAAATGTGCTCCTCCCGTCACTCTTGTTGGGTGCGCATAGCAAAAAGTGCTCTTGGCAGCTAGAGAGTGCCGCGTTGACCACTGCGCATGAAGAAATAACCACCTGCAACGTTTGGTTTAGGTTTTAGGTGCATTTTTAATTTCATTGCTTAAATTGCATTTTCTCGACGAGCTGAGCACGTTTTCTAAAATGTGCTCCTCCCGTCACTCTGGTTGGGTGTGCATAGTAAAAAGTGCTCTTGGCAGCTAGAGAGTGCCGCGTTGACTGCTGCGCATGAAGAAATAACCACCTGCAACGTTTGGTTTAGGTTTTAGGTGCATTTTTAATTTTATTGCTTAAATCGCATTTTCTCGACGAGCTGAGCAGGTTTTCTGAAATGTGCTCCTCCCGTCACTCTGGTTGGGTGCGCATAGTAAAAAGTCCTCTCGGCAGCTAGAGAGTGCCGCGTTGACAGCTGCGCATGAAGAAATAACCACCTGCAACGTTTGGTTTAGGTTTTAGGTGCATTTCTAATTTTATTGCTTAAATTGCATTTTCTCGACGAGCTGAGCACGTTTTCTGAAATGTGCTCCTCCCGTCACTCTGGTAGGGTGCGCATAGTAAAAAGTGCTCTTGGCAGCTAGAGAGTGCCGCGTTGACAACTGCGCATGAATAAATAACCACCTGCAACGTTTGGTTTAGGTTTTGGGTGCATTTTTAATTTTATTGCTTAAATCGCATTTTCTGGACGAGCTGAGCACGTTTTCTGAAATGTGCTCCTCCCGTCACTCTGGTTGGATGCGCATAGTAAAAAGTGTTCTTGGCAGCTAGAGAGTGCCGCGTTGACCACTGCGCATGAAGAAATAACCACCTGCAACGTTTGGTTTAGGTTTTGGGTGCATTTTTAATTTTATTGCTTAAATCGCATTTTCTCGACGAGCTGAGCACGTTTTCTGAAATGTGCTCCTCCCGTCACTCTGGTTGGGTGCGCATAGTAAAAAGTGCTCTTGGCAGCTAGAGAGTGCCGCGTTGACCACTGCGCATGAAGAAATAACCACCCGCAACGTTTGGTTTAGGTTTTAGGTGCATTTTTAATTTTATTGCTTAAATCGCATTTTCTCGACGAGCTGAGCACGTTTTCTGAAATGTGCTCCTAACGTCACTCTGGTTGGGTGCGCATAGTAAAAAGTGCTCTTGGCAGCTAGAGAGTGCCGCGTTGACCACTGCGCATGAAGAAATAACCACGTGCAACGTTTGTTTTAGGTTTTGGGTGAATTTTTAATTTTATTGCTTAAATCGCATTTTCTCGTCGAGCTGAGCACGTTTTCAGAAATGTGCTCCTCCCGTCACTCTGGTTGGGTGTGCATAGTAATAAGTGCTCTTGGCAGCTAGAGAGTGCCGCGTTGACCACTGCGCATGAAGAAATGACCATCTGCAACGTTTGGTTTTTGTTTCATGTGCATTTTTAATTTGATTGCTTAAATCGCATTTTCTCGACGAGCCGAGCACGTTTTCTGAAATGTGCTCCTCCCGTCACTCTGGTTGGGTGCGCATAGTAAAAAGTGCTCTTGGCAGCTAGAGAGTGCCGCGTTGACCACTGCGCATGAAGAAATAACCACCTGCAACGTTTGGTTTAGGTTTTAGGTGCATTTTTAATTTTATTGCTTAAATCGCATTTTCTCGACGAGCTGAGCACGTTTTCTGAAATGTGCTCCTCCCGTCACTCTGGTAGGGTGCGCATAGTAAAAAGTGCTCTTGGCAGCTAGAGAGTGCCGCGTTGACCACTGCGCATGAAGAAATGACCATCTGCAACGTTTGGTTTAGGTTTTAGGTGCATTTTTAATTTTATTGCTTAAATCGCATTTACTCGACGAGCTGAGCACGTTTTCTGAAATGTGCTCCTCCCGTCACTCTGGTTGGGTGCGCATAGTAAAAAGTGCTCTTGGCAGCTAGAGAGTGCCGCGTTGACTGCTGCGCATGAAGAAATAACCACGTGCAACGTTTGGTTTAGGTTTTAGGTGCATTTTTAATTTTATTGCTTAAATCGCATTTTCTCGACGAGCTGAGCACGTTTTCTGAAATGTGCTCCTCCCGTCACTCTGGTTGGGTGCGCATAGTAAAAAGTGCTCTTGGCAGCTAGAGAGCGCCGCGTTGACCACTGCGCATGAAGAAATAACCGCCTGCAACGTTTGGTTTAGGTTTTGGGTGCATTTTTAATTTTATTGCTTAAATCGCATTTTCTCGTCGAGCTGAGCACGTTTTCTGAAATGTGCTCCTCCCGTCACTCTGGTTGGGTGCGCATAGTAAAAAATGCTCTTGGCAGCTAGAGAGTGCCGCGTTGACCACTGCGCATGAAGAAATGACCATCTGCAACGTTTGGTTTAGGTTTTGGGTGCATTTTTAATTTTATTGCTTAAATCGCATTTTCTCGACGAGCTGAGCACGTTTTCTGAAATGTGCTCCTCCCGTCACTCTGGTTGGGTGCGCATAGTAAAAAGTGCTCTTGGCAGCTAGAGAGTGCCGCGTTGACCACTGCGCATGAAGAAATAACCACCTGCAACGTTTGGTTTAGGTTTTGGGTGCATTTTTAATTTTATTGCTTGAATCGCATTTTCTCGACGAGCTGAGCACGTTTTCTGAAATGTGCTCCTCCCGTCACTCTGGTTGGGTGCGCATAGTAAAAAGTGCTCTTGGCAGCTAGAGAGTGCCGCGTTGACCACTGCGCATGAAGAAATAACCACCTGCAACGTTTGGTTTAGGTTTTAGGTGCATTTTTAATTTTATTACTTAATTCGCATTTTCTCGACGAGCTGAGCACGTTTTCTGAAATGTGCTCCTCCCGTCACTCTGGTTGGGTGCGCATAGTAAAAAGTGCTCTTGGCAGCTAGAGAGTGCCGCGTTGACCACCGCGCATGAAGAAATAACCACGTGCAACGTTTGTTTTAGGTTTTGGGTGCATTTTTAATTTTATTGCTTAAATCGCATTTTTTCGTCGAGCTGAGCACGTTTTCAGAAATGTGCTCCTCCCGTCACTCTGGTTGGGTGTGCATAGTAAAAAGTGCTCTTGGCAGCTAGAGAGTGCCGCGTTGACCACTGCGCATGAAGAAATAACCACCTGCAACGTTTGGTTTAGGTCTTAGGTGCATCTTTAATTTTATTGCTTAAATCGCATTTTCTCGACGAGCTGAGCACGTTTTCTGAAATGTGCTCCTCCCGTCACTCTGGTTGGGTGCGCATAGTAAAAAGTGCTCTTGGCAGCTAGAGAGTGCCACGTTGACCACTGTGCATGAAGAAATGACCATCTGCAACGTTTGGTTTAGGTTTTAGGTGCATTTTTAATTTTATTGCTTAAATCGCATTTTCTCGACGAGCTGAGCACGTTTTCTGAAATGTGCTCCTCCCGTCACTCTGGTTGGGTGCGCATAGTAAAAAGTGCTCTTGGCAGCTAGAGAGTGCCGCGTTGACCATTGCGCATAAAGAAATAACCACCTGCAACGTTTGGTTTAGGTTTTAGGTGCATTTTTAATTGTATTGCTTAAATCGCATTTTCTCGACGAGCAGAGCACGTTTTCTGAAATGTGCTCCTCCCGTCACTCTGTTTGGGTGCGCATAGTAAAAAGTGCTCTTGGCAGCTAGAGAGTGCCGCGTTGACCACTGCACATGAAGAAATAACCACCTGCAACGTTTGGTTTAGGTTTTAGGTGCATTTTTAATTTTATTGCTTAAATCGCATTTTCTCGACGAGCTGAGCACGTTTTCTGAAATGTGCTCCTCCCGTCACTCTGGTTGGGTGCGCATAGTAAAAAGTGCTCTTGGCAGCTAGAGAGTGCCGCGTTGACCACTGCGCATGAAGAAATCACCACCTGCAACGTTTGGTTTAGGTTTTGGGTGCATTTTTAATTTTATTGCTTAAATCGCATTTTCTGGACGAGCTGAGCACGTTTTCTGAAATGTGCTCCTCCCGTCACTCTGGTTGGGTGCGCATAGTAAAAAGTGCTCTTGGCAGCTAGAGAGTGCCGCGTTGACCACTGCGCATGAAGAAATGACCATCTGCAACGTTTGGTTTAGGTTTTGGGTGCATTTTTAATTTTATTGCTTAAATCGCATTTTCTCGACGAGCTGAGCACGTTTTCTGAAATGTGCTCCTCCCGTCACTCTGGTTGGGTGCGCATAGTAAAAAGTGCTTTTGGCAGCTAGAGAGTGCCGCGTTGACCACTGCGCATGAAGAAATAACCACGTGCAACGTTTGTTTTAGGTTTTAGGTGCATTTTTAATTTGATTGCTTAAATCGCATTTTCTCGACGAGCTGAGCACGTTTTCTGAAATGTGCTCCTCCCGTCACTCTGGTTGGGTCCGCATAGTAAAAAGTGCTCTTGGCAGCTAGAGAGTGCCGCGTTGACCACTGCGCATGAAGAAATAACCACCTGCAACGTTTGGTTTAGGTTTTAGGTGCATTTTTAATTGTATTGCTTAAATCGCATTTTCTCGACGAGCTGAGCACGTTTTCTGAAATGTGCTCCTCCCGTCACTCTGGTTGGGTGCGCATAGTAAAAAGTGCTCCTGGCAGCTAGAAAGTGCCGCGTTGACCACTGCGCATGAAGAAATAACCACCTGCAACGTTTGGTTTAGGTTTTGGGTGCATTTTTAATTTTATTGTTTAAATCGCATTTTCTGGACGAGCTGAGCACGTTTTCTGAAATGTGCTCCTCCCGTCACTCTGGTTGGGTGCGCATAGTAAAAAGTGCTCTTGGCAGCTAGAGATTGCCGCGTTGACCACTGCGCATGAAGAAATGACCATCTGCAGCGTTTGGTTTAGGTTTTAGGTGCATTTTTAATTTTATTGCTTAAATCGCATTGTCTCGACGAGCTGAGCACGTTTTCTGAAATGTGCTCCTCCCGTCACTCTGGTTGGGTGCGCATAGTAAAAAGTGCTCTTGGCAGCTAGAGAGTGCCGCGTTGACCACTGCGCATGAAGAAATGACCATCTGCAACGTTTGGTTTAGGTTTTGGGTGCATTTTTAATTTTATTGCTTAAATCGCATTTTCTCGACGAGCTGAGCACGTTTTCTTAAATGTGCTCCTCCCGTCACTCTGGTTGGGTGCGCATAGTAAAAAGTGCTTTTGGCAGCTAGAGAGTGCCGCGTTGACCACTGCGCATGAATAAATAACCACGTGCAACGTTTGTTTTAGGTTTTAGGTGCATTTTTAATTTGATTGCTTAAATCGCATTTTCTCGACGAGCTGAGCACGTTTTCTGAAATGTGCTCCTCCCGTCACTCTGGTTGGGTGCGCATAGTAAAAAGTGCTCTTGGCAGCTAGAGAGTGCCGCGTTGACTGCTGCGCATGAAGAAATAACCACCTGCAACGTTTGGTTTAGGTTTTAGGTGCATTTATAATTTTATTGCTTAAATCGCATTTTCTCGACGAGCTGAGCACGTTTTCTGAAATGTGCTCCTCCCGTCACTCTGGTTGGGTGCGCATAGTAAAAAGTGCTCTTGGCAGCTAGAGAGTGCCGCGTTGACCATTGCGCATGAAGAAATAACCACCTGCAACGTTTGGTTTAGGTTTTAGGTGCATTTTTAATTTTATTGCTTAAATCGCATTTTCTCGACGAGCTGAGCACGTTTTCTGAAATGTGCTCCTCCCGTCACTCTGGTTGGGTGCGCATAGTAAAAAGTGCTCTTGGCAGCTAGAGAGTGCCGCGTTGACCACTGCGCATGAAGAAATAACCACCTGCAACGTTTGGTTTAGGTTTTGGGTGCATTTTTAATTTTATTGCTTAAATCGCATTTTCTCGTCGAGCTGAGCACGTTTTCTGAAATGTGCTCCTCCCGTCACTCTGGTTGGGTGCACATAGTAAAAAGTGCTCTTGGCAGCTAGAGAGTGCCGCGTTGACCACTGCGCATGAAGAAATAACCACCTTCAACGTTTGGTTTAGGTTTTGGGTGCATTTTTAATTTTATTGCTTAAATCGCATTTTCTCGACGAGCTGAGCACGTTTTCTGAAATGTGCTCCTCCCGTCACTCTGGTTGGCTGCGCATAGTAAAAAGTGCTCTTGGCAGCTAGAGAGTGCCGCGTTGACTGCTGCACATGAAGAAATAACCACCTGCAACGCTTGGTTTAGGTTTTACGTGCATTTTTAATTTTATTGCTTAAATCGCATTTTCTCGACGAGCTGAGCACGTTTTCTGAAATGTGCTCCTCCCGTCACTCTGGTTGGGTGCGCATAGTAAAAAGTGCTCTTGGCAGCTAGAGAGTGCCGCGTTGACCACTGCGCATGAACAAATAACCACCTGCAACGTTTGGTTTAGGTTTTGGGTGCATTTTTAATTGTATTGCTTAAATCGCATTTTCTCGTCGAGCTGAGCACGTTTTCTGAAATGTGCTCCCCCGTCACTCTGGTTGGGTGCGCATAGTAAAAAGTGCTCTTGGCAGCTAGAGAGTGCCGCGTTGACCACTGCGCATGAAGAAATAACCACCTGCAACGTTTGGTTTAGGTTTTGGGTGCATTTTTAATTTTATTGCTTAAATCGCATGTTCTCATCGAGCTGAGCACGTTTTCTGAAATGCGCTCCTCCCGTCACTCTTGTTGGGTGTGCATAGTAAAAAGTGCTCTTGGCAGCTAGAGAGTGCCGCGTTGACCACTGCGCATGAAGAAATGACCATCTGCAACGTTTGGTTTAGGTTTTAGGTGCATTTTTAATTTTATTGCTTAAATCGCATTTTCTCGACGAGCTGAGCACGTTTTCTGAAATGCGCTCCTCCGGTCACTCTGGTTGGGTGCGCATAGTAAAAAAGTGCTCTTGGCAGCTAGAGAGTGCCGCGTTGAACACTGCGCATGAAGAAATAACCACCTGCAACGTTTGGTTTAGGTTTTAGGTGCATTTTTAATTTTATTGCTTAAATCGCATTTTCTCGACGAGCTGAGCACGTTTTCTGAAATGTGCTCCTCCCGTCACTCTGGTTGGGTGCGCATAGTAAAAAGTGCTCTTGGCAGCTAGAGAGTGCCGCGTTGACTGCTGCGCACGAAGAAATAACCACCTGCAACGTTTGGTTTAGGTTTTGGGTGCATTTTTAATTTTATTGCTTAAATCGCATTTTCCCGACGAGCTGAGCACGTTTTCTGAAATGTGCTCCTCCCGTTACTCTGGTTGGATGCGCATAGTAAAAAGTGCCCTTGGCAGCTAGAGAGTGCCGCGTTGACTGCTGCGCATGAAGAAATAACCACCTGCAACGTTTGGTTTAGGTTTTGGGTGCATTTTTAATTTTATTGCTTAAATCGCATTTTCTCGACGAGCTGAGCACGTTTTCTGGAATGTGCTCCTCCCGTCACTCTAGTTGGGTGTGTATAGTAAAAAGTGCTCTTGGCAGCTAGAGAGTGCCGCGTTAACCACTGCGCATGAAGAAATAACCACCTGCAACGTTTGGTTTAGGTTTTGGGTGCATTTTTAATTTTATTGCTTAAATCGCATTTTCTCGTCGAGCTGAGCACGTTTTCTGAAATGCGCTCCTCCCGTCACTCTGGTTGGGTGTGCATAGTAAAAAGTGCTCTTGGCAGCTAGAGAGTGCCGCGTTGACTGATGCGCATGAAGAAATAACCACCTGCAACGTTTGGTTTAGGTTTTGGGTGCATTTTTAATTTTACTGCTTAAATCGCATTTTCTCGACGAGCTGAGCACGTTTTCTGAAATGTGCTCCTCCCGTCACTCTGGTTGGGTGCACATAGTAAAAAGTGCTCTTGGCAGCTAGAGAGTGCCGCGTTGACTGCTGCGCATGAAGAAATAACCACCTGCAACGTTTGGTTTAGGTTTTGGGTGCATTTTTAATTTTATTTCTTAAATCGCATTTTCTCGACGAGCTGAGCACGTTTACTGAAATGTGCTCCTCCCGTCACTCTGGCTGGGTGCGCATAGTAAAAATTGCTCTTGGCAGCTAGAGAGTGCCGCGTTGACCACTGCGCATGAAGAAATAACCACATGCAACGTTTGGTTTAGGTTTTAGGTGCATTTTTAATTTTATTGCTTAAATCGCATTTTCTGGACGAGCTGAGCACGTTTTCTGAAATGTGCTCCTCCCGTCACTCTGGTTGGGTGCGCATAGTAAAAAGTGCTCTTGGCAGCTAGAGAGCTCCGCGTTGACCACTGCATATGAAGAAATAACCACCTGCAACGTTTGGTTTAGGTTTTGGGTGCATTTTTAATTTTATTGCTTAAATCGCATTTTCTGGACGAGCTGAGCACGTTTTCTGAAATGTGCTCCTCCCGTCACTCTGGTTGGGTGCGCATAGTAAAAAGTGCTCTTGGCAGCTAGAGAGTGCCGCGTTGACCTCTGCGAATAAAGAAATAACCACCTGCAACGTTTGGTTTAGGTTTTAGGTGCATTTTTAATTTTATTGCTTAAATCGCATTTTCTGGACGAGCTGAGCACGTTTTCTGAAATGTGCTCCTCCCGTCACTCTTGTTGGGTGCGCATAGTAAAAAGTGCTCTTGGCAGCTAGAGAGTGCCGCGTTGACCACTGTGCATGAAGAAATGACCTTCTGCAACGTTTGGTTTAGGTTTTAGGTGCATTTTTTTATTTTAATGCTTAAATAGCATTTTCTGGACGAGCTGAGCACGTTTTCTGAAATGTGCTCCCCCGTCACTCTGGTTGGGTGCGCATAGTAAAAAGTGCTCTTGGCAGCTAGAGAGTGCCGCGTTGACCACTGCGCATGAAGAAATAACCACCTGCAACGTTTGGTTTAGGTTTTGGGTGCATTTTTAATTTTATTGCTTAAATCGCATGTTCTCATCGAGCTGAGCACGTTTTCTGAAATGCGCTCCTCCCGTCACTCTTGTTGGGTGTGCATAGTAAAAAGTGCTCTTGGCAGCTAGAGAGTGCCGCGTTGACCACTGCGCATGAAGAAATGACCATCTGCAACGTTTGGTTTAGGTTTTGGGTGCATTTTTAATTTTATTGCTTAAATCGCATTTTCTCGACGAGCTGAGCACGTTTTCTGAAATGTGCTCCTCCCGTCACTCTGGTTGGGTGCGCATAGTAAAAAGTGCTCTTGGCAGCTAGAGAGTGCCGCGTTGACCACTGCGCATGAAGAAATAACCACCTGCAACGTGTGGTTTAAGTTTTGGGTGCTTTTTTAATTTTATTGCTTAAATCGCATTTTCTCGACGAGCTGAGCACGTTTTCTGAAATGTGCTCCTCCCGTCACTCTGGTTGGGTGTGCATAGTAAAAAGTGCTCTTGGCAGCTAGAGAGTGCCGCGTTGACCACTGCGCATGAAGAAATGACCATCTGCAACGTTTGGTTTAGGTTTTGGGTGCAGTTTTACTTTTATTGTTTAAATCGCATTTTCTCGACGAGCTGAGCACGTTTTCTGAAATGTGCTCCTCCCGTCACTCTGGTTTGGTGCGCATAGTAAAAAGTGCTCTTGGCAGCTAGAGAGTGCCGCATTGACCACTGCACATGAAGAAATGACCATCTGCAACGTTTGGTTTAGGTTTTAGGTGCATTTTTTATTTTATTGCTTAAATAGCCTTTTCTGGACGAGCTGAGCACGTTTTCTGAAATGTGCTCCTCCCGTCACTCTGGTTGGGTGCGCATAGTAAAAAGTGCTCTTGGCAGCTAGAGAGTGCCGCGTTGACCACTGCGCATGAAGAAATAACCACCTGCAACGTTTGGTTTAGGTTTTGGGTGCATTTTTAATTTTATTGCTTAAATCGCATTTTCTCGACGAGCTGAGCACGTTTTCTGAAATGTGCTCCTCCCGTCACTCTGGTTGGGTGCGCATAGTAAAAAGTGCTCTTGGCAGCTAGAAAGTGCCACGTTGACCACTGTGCATGAAGAAATAACCACCTGCAACGTTTGGTTTAGGTTTTGGGTGCATTTTTAATTTTATTGCTTAAATCGCATGTTCTCGTCGAGGTGAGCACATTTTCTGAAATGCACTCCTCCCGTCACTCTTGTTGGGTGTGCATAGTAAAAAGTGCTCTTGGCAGCTAGAGAGTGCCGCGTTGACCACTGCGCATGAAGAAATGACCATCTGCAACGTTTGGTTTAGGTTTTGGGTGCATTTTTAATTTTATTGCTTAAATCGCAGTTTCTCGACGAGCTGAGCACGTTTTCTGAAATGTGCTCCTCCCGTCACTCTGGTTGGGTGCGCATAGTAAAAAGTGCTCTTGGCAGCTAGAGAGTGCCGCGTTGACCACTGCGCATGAAGAAATAACCACCTGCAACGTTTGGTTTAGGTTTTAGGTGCATTTTTAATTTTATTGCGTAAATCGCATTTTCTCGACGAGCTGAGAACGTTTTCTGAAATGTGCTCCTCCCGTCACTCTGGTTGGGTGTGCATAGTAAAAAGTGCTCTTGGCAGCTAGAGAGTGCCGCGTTGACCACTGCGCATGAAGAAATGACCATCTGCAGCGTTTGGTTTAGGTTTTAGGTGCATTTTTAATTTTATTGCTTCAATCGCATTTTCTCGACGAGCTGAGCACGTTTTCTGAAATGTGCTCCTCCCGTCACTCTGGTTGGGTGCGCATAGTAAAAAGTGCTCTTGACAGCTAGAGAGTGCCGCGTTGACCACTGCGCATAAAGAAATAACCACCTGCAACGTTTGGTTTAGGTTTTAGGTGCATTTTTAATTTTATTGCTTAAATCGCATTTTCTCGACGAGCTGAGCACGTTTTCTGAAATGTGCTCCTCCCGTCACTCTGGTTGGGTGCGCATAGTAAAAAGTGCTCTTGGCAGCTAGAGTGCCGCATTGACCACTGCGCATGAAGAAATGACCACCTGCAACGTTTGGTTTAGGTTTTAGGTGTATTTTTTATTTTATTGCTTAAATGGCATTTTCTCGACGAGCTGAGCACGTTTTCTGAAATGTGCTCCTCTCGTCACTCTGCTTGGGTGCGCATAGTAAAAAGTGCTCTTGGCAGCTCGAGAGTGCCGCGTTGACCACTGCGCATGAAGAAATAACCACCTGCAACGTTTGGTTTAGGTTTTGGGTGCATTTTTAATTTTATTGCTTAAATCGCATTTTCTCGTCGAGCTGAGCACGTTTTCTGAAATGTGCTCCTCCCGTCACTCTGGTTGGGTGCGCATAGTAAAAAGTGCTCTTGGCAGCTAGAGAGTGACGCGTTGACTGCTGCACATGAAGAAATACCCACCTGCAACGTTTAGTTTAGGTTTTGGGTGCATTTTTAATTTTATTGCTTAAATCGCATTTTCTCGACGAGCTGAGCACGTTTTCTGAAATGTGCTCCTCCCATCACTCTGGTTGGGTGTGCATAGTAAAAAGTGCTCTTGGCAGCTAGAGAGTGCCGCGTTGACCACTGCGCATGAAGAAATGACCATCTGCAACGTTCGGTTTAGGTTTTAGGTGCATTTTTAATTTTATTTCTTAAATCGCATTTTCTGGACGAGCTGAGCACGTTTTCTGAAATGTGCTCCTCCCGTCACTCTGGTTGGGTGCGCATAGTAAAAAGTGCTCTTGGCAGCTAGAGAGTGCCGCGTTGACCACTGCGCATGAAGAAATAACCACCTGCAACGTTTGGTTTAGGTTTTGGGTGCATTTTTAATTTTATTGCTTAAATCGCATGTTCTCGTCGAGCTGAGCACGTTTTCTGAAATGTGCTCCTCCCGTCACTCTGGTTGGGTGCGCATAGTAAAAAGTGCTCTTGGCAGCTAGAGAGTGCCGCGTTGACCACTGCGCATGAAGAAATAACCACCTGCAACGTTTGGTTTAGGTTTTGGGTGCATTTTTAATTTTATTGCTTAAATCGCATTTTCTCGACGAGCTGAGCACGTTTTCTGAAATGTGCTCCTCCCGTCACTCTGGTTGGGTGCGCAAAGTAAAAAGTGCTTTTGGCAGCTAGAGAGTGCCGCGTTGACCAATGCGCATGAAGAAATAACCACCTGCAACGTTTGGTTTAGGTTTTAGGTGCATTTTAAATTTTATTGCTTGAATCGCATTTTCTCGACGAGCTGAGCACGTTTTCTGAAATGTGGTCCTCCCGTCACTCTGGTTGGGTGCACATAGTAAAAAGTGCTCTTGGCAGCTAGAGAGTGCCGCTTTGACTGCTGCGCATGAAGAAATAACCACCTGCAACGTTTGGTTTAGGTTTTGGGTGCATTTTTAATTTTATTGCTTAAATCGCATTTTCTCGACGAGCTGAGCACGTTTTCTGAAATGTGCTCCTCCCGTCACTCTGGTTGGGTGCGCATAGTAAAAAGTGCTCTTGGCAGCTAGAGAGTGCCGCGTTGACCACTGCGCATGAAGAAATAACCACCTGCAACGTTTGGTTTAGGTTTTAGGTGCATTTTTAATTTTATTGCTTAAATCGCATTGTCTCGACGAGCTGAGCACGTTTTCTGGAATGTGCTCCTCCCGTCACTCTGGTTGGGTGTGCATAGTAAAAAGTGCTCTTGGCAGCTAGAGAGTGCCGCGTTGACTGCTGCGCATGAAGAAATGACCATCTGCAGCGTTTGGTTTAGGTTTTAGGTGCATTTTTAATTTTATTGCTTAAATCGCATTTTCTCGACGAGCTAAGCACGTTTTCTGACATGTGCTCCTCCCGTCACTCTGGTTGGGTGCGCATAGTAAAAAGTGCTTTTGGCAGCTAGAGAGTGCCGCGTTGACCACTGCGCATGAAGAAATAACCACGTGCAACGTTTGTTTTAGGTTTTAGGTGCATTTTTAATTTGATTGCTTAAATCGCATTTTCTCGACGAGCTGAGCACGTTTTCTGAAATGTGCTCCTCCCGTCACTCTGGTTGGGTCCGCATAGTAAAAAGTGCTCTTGGCAGCTAGAGAGTGCCGCGTTGACCACTGCGCATGAAGAAATAACCACCTGCAACGTTTGGTTTAGGTTTTAGGTGCATTTTTAATTGTATTGCTTAAATCGCATTTTCTCGACGAGCTGAGCACGTTTTCTGAAATGTGCTCCTCCCGTCACTCTGGTTGGGTGCGCATAGTAAAAAGTGCTCCTGGCAGCTAGAAAGTGCCGCGTTGACCACTGCGCATGAAGAAATAACCACCTGCAACGTTTGGTTTAGGTTTTGGGTGCATTTTTAATTTTATTGTTTAAATCGCATTTTCTGGACGAGCTGAGCACGTTTTCTGAAATGTGCTCCTCCCGTCACTCTGGTTGGGTGCGCATAGTAAAAAGTGCTCTTGGCAGCTAGAGATTGCCGCGTTGACCACTGCGCATGAAGAAATGACCATCTGCAGCGTTTGGTTTAGGTTTTAGGTGCATTTTTAATTTTATTGCTTAAATCGCATTGTCTCGACGAGCTGAGCACGTTTTCTGAAATGTGCTCCTCCCGTCACTCTGGTTGGGTGCGCATAGTAAAAAGTGCTCTTGGCAGCTAGAGAGTGCCGCGTTGACCACTGCGCATGAAGAAATGACCATCTGCAACGTTTGGTTTAGGTTTTGGGTGCATTTTTAATTTTATTGCTTAAATCGCATTTTCTCGACGAGCTGAGCACGTTTTCTTAAATGTGCTCCTCCCGTCACTCTGGTTGGGTGCGCATAGTAAAAAGTGCTTTTGGCAGCTAGAGAGTGCCGCGTTGACCACTGCGCATGAATAAATAACCACGTGCAACGTTTGTTTTAGGTTTTAGGTGCATTTTTAATTTGATTGCTTAAATCGCATTTTCTCGACGAGCTGAGCACGTTTTCTGAAATGTGCTCCTCCCGTCACTCTGGTTGGGTGCGCATAGTAAAAAGTGCTCTTGGCAGCTAGAGAGTGCCGCGTTGACTGCTGCGCATGAAGAAATAACCACCTGCAACGTTTGGTTTAGGTTTTAGGTGCATTTATAATTTTATTGCTTAAATCGCATTTTCTCGACGAGCTGAGCACGTTTTCTGAAATGTGCTCCTCCCGTCACTCTGGTTGGGTGCGCATAGTAAAAAGTGCTCTTGGCAGCTAGAGAGTGCCGCGTTGACCATTGCGCATGAAGAAATAACCACCTGCAACGTTTGGTTTAGGTTTTAGGTGCATTTTTAATTTTATTGCTTAAATCGCATTTTCTCGACGAGCTGAGCACGTTTTCTGAAATGTGCTCCTCCCGTCACTCTGGTTGGGTGCGCATAGTAAAAAGTGCTCTTGGCAGCTAGAGAGTGCCGCGTTGACCACTGCGCATGAAGAAATAACCACCTGCAACGTTTGGTTTAGGTTTTGGGTGCATTTTTAATTTTATTGCTTAAATCGCATTTTCTCGTCGAGCTGAGCACGTTTTCTGAAATGTGCTCCTCCCGTCACTCTGGTTGGGTGCACATAGTAAAAAGTGCTCTTGGCAGCTAGAGAGTGCCGCGTTGACCACTGCGCATGAAGAAATAACCACCTTCAACGTTTGGTTTAGGTTTTGGGTGCATTTTTAATTTTATTGCTTAAATCGCATTTTCTCGACGAGCTGAGCACGTTTTCTGAAATGTGCTCCTCCCGTCACTCTGGTTGGCTGCGCATAGTAAAAAGTGCTCTTGGCAGCTAGAGAGTGCCGCGTTGACTGCTGCACATGAAGAAATAACCACCTGCAACGCTTGGTTTAGGTTTTACGTGCATTTTTAATTTTATTGCTTAAATCGCATTTTCTCGACGAGCTGAGCACGTTTTCTGAAATGTGCTCCTCCCGTCACTCTGGTTGGGTGCGCATAGTAAAAAGTGCTCTTGGCAGCTAGAGAGTGCCGCGTTGACCACTGCGCATGAACAAATAACCACCTGCAACGTTTGGTTTAGGTTTTGGGTGCATTTTTAATTGTATTGCTTAAATCGCATTTTCTCGTCGAGCTGAGCACGTTTTCTGAAATGTGCTCCCCCGTCACTCTGGTTGGGTGCGCATAGTAAAAAGTGCTCTTGGCAGCTAGAGAGTGCCGCGTTGACCACTGCGCATGAAGAAATAACCACCTGCAACGTTTGGTTTAGGTTTTGGGTGCATTTTTAATTTTATTGCTTAAATCGCATGTTCTCATCGAGCTGAGCACGTTTTCTGAAATGCGCTCCTCCCGTCACTCTTGTTGGGTGTGCATAGTAAAAAGTGCTCTTGGCAGCTAGAGAGTGCCGCGTTGACCACTGCGCATGAAGAAATGACCATCTGCAACGTTTGGTTTAGGTTTTAGGTGCATTTTTAATTTTATTGCTTAAATCGCATTTTCTCGACGAGCTGAGCACGTTTTCTGAAATGCGCTCCTCCGGTCACTCTGGTTGGGTGCGCATAGTAAAAAAGTGCTCTTGGCAGCTAGAGAGTGCCGCGTTGAACACTGCGCATGAAGAAATAACCACCTGCAACGTTTGGTTTAGGTTTTAGGTGCATTTTTAATTTTATTGCTTAAATCGCATTTTCTCGACGAGCTGAGCACGTTTTCTGAAATGTGCTCCTCCCGTCACTCTGGTTGGGTGCGCATAGTAAAAAGTGCTCTTGGCAGCTAGAGAGTGCCGCGTTGACTGCTGCGCACGAAGAAATAACCACCTGCAACGTTTGGTTTAGGTTTTGGGTGCATTTTTAATTTTATTGCTTAAATCGCATTTTCCCGACGAGCTGAGCACGTTTTCTGAAATGTGCTCCTCCCGTTACTCTGGTTGGATGCGCATAGTAAAAAGTGCCCTTGGCAGCTAGAGAGTGCCGCGTTGACTGCTGCGCATGAAGAAATAACCACCTGCAACGTTTGGTTTAGGTTTTGGGTGCATTTTTAATTTTATTGCTTAAATCGCATTTTCTCGACGAGCTGAGCACGTTTTCTGGAATGTGCTCCTCCCGTCACTCTAGTTGGGTGTGTATAGTAAAAAGTGCTCTTGGCAGCTAGAGAGTGCCGCGTTAACCACTGCGCATGAAGAAATAACCACCTGCAACGTTTGGTTTAGGTTTTGGGTGCATTTTTAATTTTATTGCTTAAATCGCATTTTCTCGTCGAGCTGAGCACGTTTTCTGAAATGCGCTCCTCCCGTCACTCTGGTTGGGTGTGCATAGTAAAAAGTGCTCTTGGCAGCTAGAGAGTGCCGCGTTGACTGATGCGCATGAAGAAATAACCACCTGCAACGTTTGGTTTAGGTTTTGGGTGCATTTTTAATTTTACTGCTTAAATCGCATTTTCTCGACGAGCTGAGCACGTTTTCTGAAATGTGCTCCTCCCGTCACTCTGGTTGGGTGCACATAGTAAAAAGTGCTCTTGGCAGCTAGAGAGTGCCGCGTTGACTGCTGCGCATGAAGAAATAACCACCTGCAACGTTTGGTTTAGGTTTTGGGTGCATTTTTAATTTTATTTCTTAAATCGCATTTTCTCGACGAGCTGAGCACGTTTACTGAAATGTGCTCCTCCCGTCACTCTGGCTGGGTGCGCATAGTAAAAATTGCTCTTGGCAGCTAGAGAGTGCCGCGTTGACCACTGCGCATGAAGAAATAACCACATGCAACGTTTGGTTTAGGTTTTAGGTGCATTTTTAATTTTATTGCTTAAATCGCATTTTCTGGACGAGCTGAGCACGTTTTCTGAAATGTGCTCCTCCCGTCACTCTGGTTGGGTGCGCATAGTAAAAAGTGCTCTTGGCAGCTAGAGAGCTCCGCGTTGACCACTGCATATGAAGAAATAACCACCTGCAACGTTTGGTTTAGGTTTTGGGTGCATTTTTAATTTTATTGCTTAAATCGCATTTTCTGGACGAGCTGAGCACGTTTTCTGAAATGTGCTCCTCCCGTCACTCTGGTTGGGTGCGCATAGTAAAAAGTGCTCTTGGCAGCTAGAGAGTGCCGCGTTGACCTCTGCGAATAAAGAAATAACCACCTGCAACGTTTGGTTTAGGTTTTAGGTGCATTTTTAATTTTATTGCTTAAATCGCATTTTCTGGACGAGCTGAGCACGTTTTCTGAAATGTGCTCCTCCCGTCACTCTTGTTGGGTGCGCATAGTAAAAAGTGCTCTTGGCAGCTAGAGAGTGCCGCGTTGACCACTGTGCATGAAGAAATGACCTTCTGCAACGTTTGGTTTAGGTTTTAGGTGCATTTTTTTATTTTAATGCTTAAATAGCATTTTCTGGACGAGCTGAGCACGTTTTCTGAAATGTGCTCCCCCGTCACTCTGGTTGGGTGCGCATAGTAAAAAGTGCTCTTGGCAGCTAGAGAGTGCCGCGTTGACCACTGCGCATGAAGAAATAACCACCTGCAACGTTTGGTTTAGGTTTTGGGTGCATTTTTAATTTTATTGCTTAAATCGCATGTTCTCATCGAGCTGAGCACGTTTTCTGAAATGCGCTCCTCCCGTCACTCTTGTTGGGTGTGCATAGTAAAAAGTGCTCTTGGCAGCTAGAGAGTGCCGCGTTGACCACTGCGCATGAAGAAATGACCATCTGCAACGTTTGGTTTAGGTTTTGGGTGCATTTTTAATTTTATTGCTTAAATCGCATTTTCTCGACGAGCTGAGCACGTTTTCTGAAATGTGCTCCTCCCGTCACTCTGGTTGGGTGCGCATAGTAAAAAGTGCTCTTGGCAGCTAGAGAGTGCCGCGTTGACCACTGCGCATGAAGAAATGACCATCTGCAACGTTTGGTTTAGGTTTTGGGTGCAGTTTTACTTTTATTGTTTAAATCGCATTTTCTCGACGAGCTGAGCACGTTTTCTGAAATGTGCTCCTCCCGTCACTCTGGTTTGGTGCGCATAGTAAAAAGTGCTCTTGGCAGCTAGAGAGTGCCGCATTGACCACTGCACATGAAGAAATGACCATCTGCAACGTTTGGTTTAGGTTTTAGGTGCATTTTTTATTTTATTGCTTAAATAGCCTTTTCTGGACGAGCTGAGCACGTTTTCTGAAATGTGCTCCTCCCGTCACTCTGGTTGGGTGCGCATAGTAAAAAGTGCTCTTGGCAGCTAGAGAGTGCCGCGTTGACCACTGCGCATGAAGAAATAACCACCTGCAACGTTTGGTTTAGGTTTTGGGTGCATTTTTAATTTTATTGCTTAAATCGCATTTTCTCGACGAGCTGAGCACGTTTTCTGAAATGTGCTCCTCCCGTCACTCTGGTTGGGTGCGCATAGTAAAAAGTGCTCTTGGCAGCTAGAAAGTGCCACGTTGACCACTGTGCATGAAGAAATAACCACCTGCAACGTTTGGTTTAGGTTTTGGGTGCATTTTTAATTTTATTGCTTAAATCGCATGTTCTCGTCGAGGTGAGCACATTTTCTGAAATGCACTCCTCCCGTCACTCTTGTTGGGTGTGCATAGTAAAAAGTGCTCTTGGCAGCTAGAGAGTGCCGCGTTGACCACTGCGCATGAAGAAATGACCATCTGCAACGTTTGGTTTAGGTTTTGGGTGCATTTTTAATTTTATTGCTTAAATCGCAGTTTCTCGACGAGCTGAGCACGTTTTCTGAAATGTGCTCCTCCCGTCACTCTGGTTGGGTGCGCATAGTAAAAAGTGCTCTTGGCAGCTAGAGAGTGCCGCGTTGACCACTGCGCATGAAGAAATAACCACCTGCAACGTTTGGTTTAGGTTTTAGGTGCATTTTTAATTTTATTGCGTAAATCGCATTTTCTCGACGAGCTGAGAACGTTTTCTGAAATGTGCTCCTCCCGTCACTCTGGTTGGGTGTGCATAGTAAAAAGTGCTCTTGGCAGCTAGAGAGTGCCGCGTTGACCACTGCGCATGAAGAAATGACCATCTGCAGCGTTTGGTTTAGGTTTTAGGTGCATTTTTAATTTTATTGCTTCAATCGCATTTTCTCGACGAGCTGAGCACGTTTTCTGAAATGTGCTCCTCCCGTCACTCTGGTTGGGTGCGCATAGTAAAAAGTGCTCTTGACAGCTAGAGAGTGCCGCGTTGACCACTGCGCATAAAGAAATAACCACCTGCAACGTTTGGTTTAGGTTTTAGGTGCATTTTTAATTTTATTGCTTAAATCGCATTTTCTCGACGAGCTGAGCACGTTTTCTGAAATGTGCTCCTCCCGTCACTCTGGTTGGGTGCGCATAGTAAAAAGTGCTCTTGGCAGCTAGAGTGCCGCATTGACCACTGCGCATGAAGAAATGACCACCTGCAACGTTTGGTTTAGGTTTTAGGTGTATTTTTTATTTTATTGCTTAAATGGCATTTTCTCGACGAGCTGAGCACGTTTTCTGAAATGTGCTCCTCTCGTCACTCTGCTTGGGTGCGCATAGTAAAAAGTGCTCTTGGCAGCTCGAGAGTGCCGCGTTGACCACTGCGCATGAAGAAATAACCACCTGCAACGTTTGGTTTAGGTTTTGGGTGCATTTTTAATTTTATTGCTTAAATCGCATTTTCTCGTCGAGCTGAGCACGTTTTCTGAAATGTGCTCCTCCCGTCACTCTGGTTGGGTGCGCATAGTAAAAAGTGCTCTTGGCAGCTAGAGAGTGACGCGTTGACTGCTGCACATGAAGAAATACCCACCTGCAACGTTTAGTTTAGGTTTTGGGTGCATTTTTAATTTTATTGCTTAAATCGCATTTTCTCGACGAGCTGAGCACGTTTTCTGAAATGTGCTCCTCCCATCACTCTGGTTGGGTGTGCATAGTAAAAAGTGCTCTTGGCAGCTAGAGAGTGCCGCGTTGACCACTGCGCATGAAGAAATGACCATCTGCAACGTTCGGTTTAGGTTTTAGGTGCATTTTTAATTTTATTTCTTAAATCGCATTTTCTGGACGAGCTGAGCACGTTTTCTGAAATGTGCTCCTCCCGTCACTCTGGTTGGGTGCGCATAGTAAAAAGTGCTCTTGGCAGCTAGAGAGTGCCGCGTTGACCACTGCGCATGAAGAAATAACCACCTGCAACGTTTGGTTTAGGTTTTGGGTGCATTTTTAATTTTATTGCTTAAATCGCATGTTCTCGTCGAGCTGAGCACGTTTTCTGAAATGTGCTCCTCCCGTCACTCTGGTTGGGTGCGCATAGTAAAAAGTGCTCTTGGCAGCTAGAGAGTGCCGCGTTGACCACTGCGCATGAAGAAATAACCACCTGCAACGTTTGGTTTAGGTTTTGGGTGCATTTTTAATTTTATTGCTTAAATCGCATTTTCTCGACGAGCTGAGCACGTTTTCTGAAATGTGCTCCTCCCGTCACTCTGGTTGGGTGCGCAAAGTAAAAAGTGCTTTTGGCAGCTAGAGAGTGCCGCGTTGACCAATGCGCATGAAGAAATAACCACCTGCAACGTTTGGTTTAGGTTTTAGGTGCATTTTAAATTTTATTGCTTGAATCGCATTTTCTCGACGAGCTGAGCACGTTTTCTGAAATGTGGTCCTCCCGTCACTCTGGTTGGGTGCACATAGTAAAAAGTGCTCTTGGCAGCTAGAGAGTGCCGCTTTGACTGCTGCGCATGAAGAAATAACCACCTGCAACGTTTGGTTTAGGTTTTGGGTGCATTTTTAATTTTATTGCTTAAATCGCATTTTCTCGACGAGCTGAGCACGTTTTCTGAAATGTGCTCCTCCCGTCACTCTGGTTGGGTGCGCATAGTAAAAAGTGCTCTTGGCAGCTAGAGAGTGCCGCGTTGACCACTGCGCATGAAGAAATAACCACCTGCAACGTTTGGTTTAGGTTTTAGGTGCATTTTTAATTTTATTGCTTAAATCGCATTGTCTCGACGAGCTGAGCACGTTTTCTGGAATGTGCTCCTCCCGTCACTCTGGTTGGGTGTGCATAGTAAAAAGTGCTCTTGGCAGCTAGAGAGTGCCGCGTTGACTGCTGCGCATGAAGAAATGACCATCTGCAGCGTTTGGTTTAGGTTTTAGGTGCATTTTTAATTTTATTGCTTAAATCGCATTTTCTCGACGAGCTAAGCACGTTTTCTGACATGTGCTCCTCCCGTCACTCTGGTTGGGTGCGCATAGTAAAAAGTGCTCTTGGCAGCTAGACAGTGCCGCATTGACCACTGCGCATGAAGAAATAACCACCTGCAACGTTTGGTTTAGGTTTTAGGTGCATTTTTAATTTTATTGCTTAAATCGCATTTTCTGGACGAGCTGAGCACGTTTTCTGAAATGTGCTCCTCCCGTCACTCTTGTTGGGTGCGCATAGTAAAAAGTGCTCTTGGCAGCTAGAGAGTGCCGCGTTGACCACTGTGCATGAAGAAATGACCTTCTGCAACGTTTGGTTTAGGTTTTAGGTGCATTTTTTTATTTTAATGCTTAAATAGCATTTTCTGGACGAGCTGAGCACGTTTTCTGAAATGTGCTCCCCCGTCACTCTGGTTGGGTGCGCATAGTAAAAAGTGCTCTTGGCAGCTAGAGAGTGCCGCGTTGACCACTGCGCATGAAGAAATAACCACCTGCAACGTTTGGTTTAGGTTTTGGGTGCAATTTTAATTTTATTGCTTAAATCGCATGTTCTCATCGAGCTGAGCACGTTTTCTGAAATGCGCTCCTCCCGTCACTCTTGTTGGGTGTGCATAGTAAAAAGTGCTCTTGGCAGCTAGAGAGTGCCGCGTTGACCACTGCGCATGAAGAAATGACCATCTGCAACGTTTGGTTTAGGTTTTAGGTGCATTTTTAATTTTATTGCTTAAATCGCATTTTCTCGACGAGCTGAGCACGTTTTCTGAAATGCGCTCCTCCGGTCACTCTGGTTGGGTGCGCATAGTAAAAAAGTGCTCTTGGCAGCTAGAGAGTGCCGCGTTGAACACTGCGCATGAAGAAATAACCACCTGCAACGTTTGGTTTAGGTTTTAGGTGCATTTTTAATTTTATTGCTTAAATCGCATTTTCTCGACGAGCTGAGCACGTTTTCTGAAATGTGCTCCTCCCGTCACTCTGGTTGGGTGCGCATAGTAAAAAGTGCTCTTGGCAGCTAGAGAGTGCCGCGTTGACTGCTGCGCACGAAGAAATAACCACCTGCAACGTTTGGTTTAGGTTTTGGGTGCATTTTTAATTTTATTGCTTAAATCGCATTTTCCCGACGAGCTGAGCACGTTTTCTGAAATGTGCTCCTCCCGTTACTCTGGTTGGATGCGCATAGTAAAAAGTGCCCTTGGCAGCTAGAGAGTGCCGCGTTGACTGCTGCGCATGAAGAAATAACCACCTGCAACGTTTGGTTTAGGTTTTGGGTGCATTTTTAATTTTATTGCTTAAATCGCATTTTCTCGACGAGCTGAGCACGTTTTCTGGAATGTGCTCCTCCCGTCACTCTAGTTGGGTGTGTATAGTAAAAAGTGCTCTTGGCAGCTAGAGAGTGCCGCGTTAACCACTGCGCATGAAGAAATAACCACCTGCAACGTTTGGTTTAGGTTTTGGGTGCATTTTTAATTTTATTGCTTAAATCGCATTTTCTCGTCGAGCTGAGCACGTTTTCTGAAATGCGCTCCTCCCGTCACTCTGGTTGGGTGTGCATAGTAAAAAGTGCTCTTGGCAGCTAGAGAGTGCCGCGTTGACTGATGCGCATGAAGAAATAACCACCTGCAACGTTTGGTTTAGGTTTTGGGTGCATTTTTAATTTTACTGCTTAAATCGCATTTTCTCGACGAGCTGAGCACGTTTTCTGAAATGTGCTCCTCCCGTCACTCTGGTTGGGTGCACATAGTAAAAAGTGCTCTTGGCAGCTAGAGAGTGCCGCGTTGACTGCTGCGCATGAAGAAATAACCACCTGCAACGTTTGGTTTAGGTTTTGGGTGCATTTTTAATTTTATTTCTTAAATCGCATTTTCTCGACGAGCTGAGCACGTTTACTGAAATGTGCTCCTCCCGTCACTCTGGCTGGGTGCGCATAGTAAAAATTGCTCTTGGCAGCTAGAGAGTGCCGCGTTGACCACTGCGCATGAAGAAATAACCACATGCAACGTTTGGTTTAGGTTTTAGGTGCATTTTTAATTTTATTGCTTAAATCGCATTTTCTGGACGAGCTGAGCACGTTTTCTGAAATGTGCTCCTCCCGTCACTCTGGTTGGGTGCGCATAGTAAAAAGTGCTCTTGGCAGCTAGAGAGCTCCGCGTTGACCACTGCATATGAAGAAATAACCACCTGCAACGTTTGGTTTAGGTTTTGGGTGCATTTTTAATTTTATTGCTTAAATCGCATTTTCTGGACGAGCTGAGCACGTTTTCTGAAATGTGCTCCTCCCGTCACTCTGGTTGGGTGCGCATAGTAAAAAGTGCTCTTGGCAGCTAGAGAGTGCCGCGTTGACCTCTGCGAATAAAGAAATAACCACCTGCAACGTTTGGTTTAGGTTTTAGGTGCATTTTTAATTTTATTGCTTAAATCGCATTTTCTGGACGAGCTGAGCACGTTTTCTGAAATGTGCTCCTCCCGTCACTCTTGTTGGGTGCGCATAGTAAAAAGTGCTCTTGGCAGCTAGAGAGTGCCGCGTTGACCACTGTGCATGAAGAAATGACCTTCTGCAACGTTTGGTTTAGGTTTTAGGTGCATTTTTTTATTTTAATGCTTAAATAGCATTTTCTGGACGAGCTGAGCACGTTTTCTGAAATGTGCTCCCCCGTCACTCTGGTTGGGTGCGCATAGTAAAAAGTGCTCTTGGCAGCTAGAGAGTGCCGCGTTGACCACTGCGCATGAAGAAATAACCACCTGCAACGTTTGGTTTAGGTTTTGGGTGCATTTTTAATTTTATTGCTTAAATCGCATGTTCTCATCGAGCTGAGCACGTTTTCTGAAATGCGCTCCTCCCGTCACTCTTGTTGGGTGTGCATAGTAAAAAGTGCTCTTGGCAGCTAGAGAGTGCCGCGTTGACCACTGCGCATGAAGAAATGACCATCTGCAACGTTTGGTTTAGGTTTTGGGTGCATTTTTAATTTTATTGCTTAAATCGCATTTTCTCGACGAGCTGAGCACGTTTTCTGAAATGTGCTCCTCCCGTCACTCTGGTTGGGTGCGCATAGTAAAAAGTGCTCTTGGCAGCTAGAGAGTGCCGCGTTGACCACTGCGCATGAAGAAATAACCACCTGCAACGTGTGGTTTAAGTTTTGGGTGCTTTTTTAATTTTATTGCTTAAATCGCATTTTCTCGACGAGCTGAGCACGTTTTCTGAAATGTGCTCCTCCCGTCACTCTGGTTGGGTGTGCATAGTAAAAAGTGCTCTTGGCAGCTAGAGAGTGCCGCGTTGACCACTGCGCATGAAGAAATGACCATCTGCAACGTTTGGTTTAGGTTTTGGGTGCAGTTTTACTTTTATTGTTTAAATCGCATTTTCTCGACGAGCTGAGCACGTTTTCTGAAATGTGCTCCTCCCGTCACTCTGGTTTGGTGCGCATAGTAAAAAGTGCTCTTGGCAGCTAGAGAGTGCCGCATTGACCACTGCACATGAAGAAATGACCATCTGCAACGTTTGGTTTAGGTTTTAGGTGCATTTTTTATTTTATTGCTTAAATAGCCTTTTCTGGACGAGCTGAGCACGTTTTCTGAAATGTGCTCCTCCCGTCACTCTGGTTGGGTGCGCATAGTAAAAAGTGCTCTTGGCAGCTAGAGAGTGCCGCGTTGACCACTGCGCATGAAGAAATAACCACCTGCAACGTTTGGTTTAGGTTTTGGGTGCATTTTTAATTTTATTGCTTAAATCGCATTTTCTCGACGAGCTGAGCACGTTTTCTGAAATGTGCTCCTCCCGTCACTCTGGTTGGGTGCGCATAGTAAAAAGTGCTCTTGGCAGCTAGAAAGTGCCACGTTGACCACTGTGCATGAAGAAATAACCACCTGCAACGTTTGGTTTAGGTTTTGGGTGCATTTTTAATTTTATTGCTTAAATCGCATGTTCTCGTCGAGGTGAGCACATTTTCTGAAATGCACTCCTCCCGTCACTCTTGTTGGGTGTGCATAGTAAAAAGTGCTCTTGGCAGCTAGAGAGTGCCGCGTTGACCACTGCGCATGAAGAAATGACCATCTGCAACGTTTGGTTTAGGTTTTGGGTGCATTTTTAATTTTATTGCTTAAATCGCAGTTTCTCGACGAGCTGAGCACGTTTTCTGAAATGTGCTCCTCCCGTCACTCTGGTTGGGTGCGCATAGTAAAAAGTGCTCTTGGCAGCTAGAGAGTGCCGCGTTGACCACTGCGCATGAAGAAATAACCACCTGCAACGTTTGGTTTAGGTTTTAGGTGCATTTTTAATTTTATTGCGTAAATCGCATTTTCTCGACGAGCTGAGAACGTTTTCTGAAATGTGCTCCTCCCGTCACTCTGGTTGGGTGTGCATAGTAAAAAGTGCTCTTGGCAGCTAGAGAGTGCCGCGTTGACCACTGCGCATGAAGAAATGACCATCTGCAGCGTTTGGTTTAGGTTTTAGGTGCATTTTTAATTTTATTGCTTCAATCGCATTTTCTCGACGAGCTGAGCACGTTTTCTGAAATGTGCTCCTCCCGTCACTCTGGTTGGGTGCGCATAGTAAAAAGTGCTCTTGGCAGCTAGAGAGTGCCGCGTTGACCACTGCGCATAAAGAAATAACCACCTGCAACGTTTGGTTTAGGTTTTAGGTGCATTTTTAATTTTATTGCTTAAATCGCATTTTCTCGACGAGCTGAGCACGTTTTCTGAAATGTGCTCCTCCCGTCACTCTGGTTGGGTGCGCATAGTAAAAAGTGCTCTTGGCAGCTAGAGTGCCGCATTGACCACTGCGCATGAAGAAATGACCACCTGCAACGTTTGGTTTAGGTTTTAGGTGTATTTTTTATTTTATTGCTTAAATGGCATTTTCTCGACGAGCTGAGCACGTTTTCTGAAATGTGCTCCTCTCGTCACTCTGCTTGGGTGCGCATAGTAAAAAGTGCTCTTGGCAGCTCGAGAGTGCCGCGTTGACCACTGCGCATGAAGAAATAACCACCTGCAACGTTTGGTTTAGGTTTTGGGTGCATTTTTAATTTTATTGCTTAAATCGCATTTTCTCGTCGAGCTGAGCACGTTTTCTGAAATGTGCTCCTCCCGTCACTCTGGTTGGGTGCGCATAGTAAAAAGTGCTCTTGGCAGCTAGAGAGTGACGCGTTGACTGCTGCACATGAAGAAATACCCACCTGCAACGTTTAGTTTAGGTTTTGGGTGCATTTTTAATTTTATTGCTTAAATCGCATTTTCTCGACGAGCTGAGCACGTTTTCTGAAATGTGCTCCTCCCATCACTCTGGTTGGGTGTGCATAGTAAAAAGTGCTCTTGGCAGCTAGAGAGTGCCGCGTTGACCACTGCGCATGAAGAAATGACCATCTGCAACGTTCGGTTTAGGTTTTAGGTGCATTTTTAATTTTATTTCTTAAATCGCATTTTCTGGACGAGCTGAGCACGTTTTCTGAAATGTGCTCCTCCCGTCACTCTGGTTGGGTGCGCATAGTAAAAAGTGCTCTTGGCAGCTAGAGAGTGCCGCGTTGACCACTGCGCATGAAGAAATAACCACCTGCAACGTTTGGTTTAGGTTTTGGGTGCATTTTTAATTTTATTGCTTAAATCGCATGTTCTCGTCGAGCTGAGCACGTTTTCTGAAATGTGCTCCTCCCGTCACTCTGGTTGGGTGCGCATAGTAAAAAGTGCTCTTGGCAGCTAGAGAGTGCCGCGTTGACCACTGCGCATGAAGAAATAACCACCTGCAACGTTTGGTTTAGGTTTTGGGTGCATTTTTAATTTTATTGCTTAAATCGCATTTTCTCGACGAGCTGAGCACGTTTTCTGAAATGTGCTCCTCCCGTCACTCTGGTTGGGTGCGCAAAGTAAAAAGTGCTTTTGGCAGCTAGAGAGTGCCGCGTTGACCAATGCGCATGAAGAAATAACCACCTGCAACGTTTGGTTTAGGTTTTAGGTGCATTTTAAATTTTATTGCTTGAATCGCATTTTCTCGACGAGCTGAGCACGTTTTCTGAAATGTGGTCCTCCCGTCACTCTGGTTGGGTGCACATAGTAAAAAGTGCTCTTGGCAGCTAGAGAGTGCCGCTTTGACTGCTGCGCATGAAGAAATAACCACCTGCAACGTTTGGTTTAGGTTTTGGGTGCATTTTTAATTTTATTGCTTAAATCGCATTTTCTCGACGAGCTGAGCACGTTTTCTGAAATGTGCTCCTCCCGTCACTCTGGTTGGGTGCGCATAGTAAAAAGTGCTCTTGGCAGCTAGAGAGTGCCGCGTTGACCACTGCGCATGAAGAAATAACCACCTGCAACGTTTGGTTTAGGTTTTAGGTGCATTTTTAATTTTATTGCTTAAATCGCATTGTCTCGACGAGATGAGCACGTTTTCTGGAATGTGCTCCTCCCGTCACTCTGGTTGGGTGTGCATAGTAAAAAGTGCTCTTGGCAGCTAGAGAGTGCCGCGTTGACTGCTGCGCATGAAGAAATGACCATCTGCAGCGTTTGGTTTAGGTTTTAGGTGCATTTTTAATTTTATTGCTTAAATCGCATTTTCTCGACGAGCTAAGCACGTTTTCTGACATGTGCTCCTCCCGTCACTCTGGTTGGGTGCGCATAGTAAAAAGTGCTCTTGGCAGCTAGACAGTGCCGCATTGACCACTGCGCATGAAGAAATAACCACCTGCAACGTTTGGTTTAGGTTTTAGGTGCATTTTTAATTTTATTGCTTAAATCGCATTTTCTGGACGAGCTGAGCACGTTTTCTGAAATGTGCTCCTCCCGTCACTCTTGTTGGGTGCGCATAGTAAAAAGTGCTCTTGGCAGCTAGAGAGTGCCGCGTTGACCACTGTGCATGAAGAAATGACCTTCTGCAACGTTTGGTTTAGGTTTTAGGTGCATTTTTTTATTTTAATGCTTAAATAGCATTTTCTGGACGAGCTGAGCACGTTTTCTGAAATGTGCTCCCCCGTCACTCTGGTTGGGTGCGCATAGTAAAAAGTGCTCTTGGCAGCTAGAGAGTGCCGCGTTGACCACTGCGCATGAAGAAATAACCACCTGCAACGTTTGGTTTAGGTTTTGGGTGCATTTTTAATTTTATTGCTTAAATCCCATT
This sequence comes from Syngnathus scovelli, assembly GCF_024217435.2. Taxonomy (NCBI): domain Eukaryota; kingdom Metazoa; phylum Chordata; class Actinopteri; order Syngnathiformes; family Syngnathidae; genus Syngnathus; species Syngnathus scovelli. The sequence goes on along the minus strand of NW_026061466.1, from coordinate 74,990 downwards.
TTCTCGACGAGCTGAGCACGTTTTCTGAAATGTGCTCCTCCCGTCACTCTGGTTGGGTGCGCAAAGTAAAAAGTGCTTTTGGCAGCTAGAGAGTGCCGCGTTGACCAATTCGCATGAAGAAATAACCACCTGCAACGTTTGGTTTAGGTTTTAGGTGCATTTTAAATTTTATTGCTTGAATCGCATTTTCTCGACGAGCTGAGCACGTTTTCTGAAATGTGCTCCTCCCGTCACTCTGGTTGGGTGCACATAGTAAAAAGTGCTCTTGGCAGCTAGAGAGTGCCGCTTTGACTGCTGCGCATGAAGAAATAACCACCTGCAACGTTTGGTTTAGGTTTTGTGTGCATTTTTAATTTTATTGCTTAAATCGCATTTTCTCGACGAGCTGAGCACGTTTTCTGAAATGTGCTCCTCCCGTCACTCTGGTTGGCTGCGCATAGTAAAAAGTGTTCTTGGCAGCTAGAGAGTGCCGCGTTGACTGCTGCGCACGAAGAAATAACCACCTGCAACGTTTGGTTTAGGTTTTGGGTGCATTTTTAATTTTATTGCTTAAATCGCATTTTCTCGACGAGCTGAGCACGTTTTCTGAAATGTGCTCCTCCCGTCACTCTGGTTGGGTGCGCATAGTAAAAAGTGCTCTTGGCAGCTAGAGAGTGCCGCGTTGACCACTGCGCATGAAGAAATAACCACCTGCAACGTTTGGTTTAGGTTTTGGGTGCATTTTTAATTTTATTGCTTAAATCGCATGTTCTCGTCGAGCTGAGCACGTTTTCTGAAATGCGCTCCTCCCGTCACTCTTGTTGGGTGTGCATATTAAAAAGTGCTCTTGGCAGCTAGAGAGTGCCGCGTTGACCACTGCGCATGAAGAAATGACCATCTGCAACGTTTGGTTTAGGTTTTGGGTGCATTTTTAATTTTATTGCTTAAATCGCATTTTCTCGACGAGCTGAGCACGTTTTCTGAAATGTGCTCCTCCCGTCACTCTGGTTGGGTGCGCATACTAAAAAGTGCTCTTGGCAGCTGGAGAGTGCCGCGTTGACCACTGCGCATGAAGAAATAACCACCTGCAACGTTTGGTTTAGGTTTTAGGTGCATTTTAAATTTTATTGCTTGAATCGCATTTTCTCGACGAGCTGAGCACGTTTTCTGAAATGTGCTCCTCCCGTCACTCTGGTTGGGTGCACATAGTAAAAAGTGCTCTTGGCAGCTAGAGAGTGCCGCGTTAACCACTGCGCATGAAGAAATATCCACCTGCAACGTTTGGTTTAGGTTTTAGGTGCATTTTTTATTTTATTGCTTAAATCGCATTTTCTCGACGAGCTGAGCACGTTTTCTGAAATGTGCTCCTCCCGTCACTCTGGTTGGGTGCGCATAGTAAAAAGTGCTCTTGGCAGCTAGAGAGTGCCGCGTTGACTGCTGCATATGAAGAAATAACCACCTGCAACGTTTGGTTGAGGTTTTGGGTGCATTTTTAATTTTATTGCTTAAATCGCATTTTCTCGACGAGCTGAGCACGTTTTCTGAAATGTGCTCCTCCCGTCACTCTGGTTGGGTGCGCATAGTAAAAAGTGCTCTTGGCAGCTAGAGAGTGCCGCGTTGACCACTGCGCATGAAGAAATAACCACCTGCAACGTTTGGTTTAGGTTTTGGGTGCATTTTTAATTTTATTGCTTAAATCGCATTTTCTCGACGAGCTGAGCACGTTTTCTGAAATGCGCTCCTCCCGTCACTCTGGTTGGGTGTGCATAGTAAAAAGTGCTCTTGGCAGCTAGAGAGTGCCGCGTTGACCACTGCACATGAAGAAATGACCATCTGCAACGTTTGGTTTAGGTTTTGGGTGCATTTTTAATTTTATTGCTTAAATTGCATTTTCTCGACGAGCTGAGCACGTTTTCTGAAATGCGCTCCTCCCGTCACTCTTGTTGGGTGTGCATATTAAAAAGTGCTCTTGGCAGCTAGAGAGTGCCGCGTTGACCACTGCGCATGAAGAAATGACCATCTGCAACGTTTGGTTTAGGTTTTAGGTGCATTTTTAATTTTATTGCTTAAATCGCATTTTCTGGACGAGCTGAGCACGTTTTCTGAAATGTGCTCCTCCCGTCACTCTGGTTGGGTGCGCATAGTAAAAAGTGCTCTTGGCAGCTAGAGAGTGCCGCGTTGACCACTGCGCATGAAGAAATAACCACCTGCAACGTTTGGTTTAGGTTTTGGGTGCATTTTTAATTTTATTGCTTAAATCGCATTTACTCGACGAGCTGAGCACGTTTTCTGAAATGTGCTCCTCCCGTCACTCTGGTTGGGTGCGCATAGTAAAAAGTGCTCTTGGCAGCTAGAGAGTGCCGCGTTGACTGCTGCGCACGAAGAAATAACCACCTGCAACGTTTGGTTTAGGTTTTAGGTGCATTTTTAATGTTATTGCTTAAATCGTATTTTCTCGACGAGCTGAGCACGTTTTCTGAAATGTGCTCCTCACGTCACTCTGGTTGGGTGCGCATAGTAAGAAGTGCTCTTGGCAGCTAGAGAGTGCCGCGTTGACCACTGCGCATGAAGAAATATCCACCTGCAACGTTTGGTTTAGGTTTTAGGTGCAATTTTTATTTTATTGCTTAAATCGCATTTTCTCGACGAGCTGAGCACGTTTTCTGAAATGTGCTCCTCCCGTCACTCTGGTTGGGTGCGCATAGTAAAAAGTGCTCTTGGCAGCTAGAGAGTGCCGCGTTGACTGCTGCATATGAAGAAATAACCACCTGCAACGTTTGGTTTAGGTTTTGGGTGCATTTTTAATTTTATTGCTTAAATCGCATTTTCTCGACGAGCTGAGCACGTTTTCTGAAATGTGCTCCTCCCGTTACTCTGGTTGGATGCGCATAGTAAAAAGTGCTCTTGGCAGCTAGAGAGTGCCGCGTTGACCACTGCGCATGAAGAAATAACCACCTGCAACGTTTGGTTTAGGTTTTGGGTGCATTTTTAATTTTATTGCTTAAATCGCATTTTCTCGACGAGCTGAGCACGTTTTCTGAAATGCGCTCCTCCCGTCACTCTGGTTGGGTGTGCATAGTAAAAAGTGCTCTTGGAAGCTAGAGAGTGCCGCGTTGACCACTGCACATGAAGAAATGACCATCTGCAACGTTTGGTTTAGGTTTTGGGTGCATTTTTAATTTTATTGCTTAAATCGCATTTTCTCGACGAGCTGAGCACGTTTTCTGGAATGTGCTCCTCCCGTCACTCTGGTTGGGTGCGCATACTAAAAAGTGCTCTTGGCAGCTAGAGAGTGCCACGTTGACCACTGCGCATGAAGAAACAACGACCTGCAACGTTTGGTTTAGGTTTTAGGTGCATTTTTAATTGTACGGCTTAAATGGCATTTTCTCGACGAGCTGAGCACGTTTTCTGAAATGCGCTCCTCCCGTCACTCTGGTTGGGTGCGCATAGTAAAAAGTGCTCTTGGCAGCTAGAGAGTGCCGCGTTGACCACTGCGCATGAAGAAATAACCACCTGCAACGTTTGGTTTAGGTGTTGGGTGCATTTTTAATTTTATTGCTTAAATCGCATTGTCTGGACGAGCTGAAAACGTTTTCTGAAATGTGCTCCTCCCGTCACTCTGGTTGGGTGTGCATAGTAAAAAGTGCTCTTGGCAGCTAGAGAGTGCCGCGTTGACCACTGCGCATGAAGAAATGACCATCTGCAACGTTTGGTTCAGGTTTTAGGTGCATTTTTAATTTTATTGCTTAAATCGCATTTTCTGGACGAGCTGAGCACGTTTTCTGAAATGTGCTCCTCCCGTCACTCTGGTTGGGTGCGCATAGTAAAAAGTGCTCTTGGCAGCTAGAGAGTGCCGCGTTGACTGCTGCGCACGAAGAAATAACCACCTGCAACGTTTAGTTTAGGTTTTAGGTGCATTTTTAATTTTATTGCTTAAATCGCATTTTCTCGACGAGCTGAGCACGTTTTCTGAAATGTGCTCCTCCCGTCACTCTGGTTGGGTGCGCAAAGTAAAAAATGCTCTTGGCAGCTAGAGAGTGCCGCGTTGACCACTGCGCATGAAGAAATAACCACCTGCAACGTTTGGTTTAATGTTTTGGGTGCCTTTTTAATTTTATTGCTTAAATCGCATTTTCTCGACGAGCTGAGCACGTTTTCTGAAATGTGCTCCTCCCGTCACTCTGGTTGGGTGTGCATAGTAAAAAGTGCTCTTGGCAGCTAGAGAGTGCCGTGTTGACTGCTGCGCATGAAGAAATAACCACCTGCAACGTTTGGTATAGATTTTAGGTGCATTTTTAATTTTATTGCTTAAATCGCATTTTCTCGACGAGCTGAGCACGTTTTCTTAAATGTGCTCCTCCCGTCACTCTGGGTGGGTGCGCATAGTAAAAAGTGCTCTTGGCAGCTAGAGAGTGCCGCGTTGACCACTGCGCATGAAGAAATAACCACCTGCAACGTTTGGTTTAGGTTTTAGGTGCATTTTTAATTGTATTGCTTAAATCGCATTTTCTCGGCGAGCTGAGCACGTTTTCTGAAATGTGCTCCTCCCGTCACTCTGGTTGGGTGCGCATAGTAAAAAGTGCTCTTGGCAGCTAGAGAGTGCCGCGTTGACCACTGCGCATAAAGAAATAACCACCTGCAACGTTTGGTTTAGGTTTTGGGTGCATTTTTAATTTTATTGCTTAAATCGCATTTTCTGGACGAGCTGAGCACGTTTTCTGAAATGTGCTCCTCCCGTCACTCTGGTTGGGTGCGCATAGTAAAAAGTGCTCTTGGCAGCTAGAGAGTGCCGCGTTGACCACTGCGCATGAAGAAATAACCACCTGCAACGTTTGGTTTAGGTTTTGGGTGCATTTTTAATTTTATTGCTTAAATCGCATTTACTCGACGAGCTGAGCACGTTTTCTGAAATGTGCTCCTCCCGTCACTCTGGTTGGGTGCGCATAGTAAAAAGTGCTCTTGGCAGCTCGAGAGTGCCGCGTTGACTGCTGCGCACGAAGAAATAACCACCTGCAACGTTTGGTTTAGGTTTTAGGTGCATTTTTAATGTTATTGCTTAAATCGTATTTTCTCGACGAGCTGAGCACGTTTTCTGAAATGTGCTCCTCACGTCACTCTGGTTGGGTGCGCATAGTAAGAAGTGCTCTTGGCAGCTAGAGAGTGCCGCGTTGACCACTGCGCATGAAGAAATATCCACCTGCAACGTTTGGTTTAGGTTTTAGGTGCAATTTTTATTTTATTGCTTAAATCGAATTTTCTCGACGAGCTGAGCACGTTTTCTGAAATGTGCTCCTCCCGTCACTCTGGTTGGGTGCGCATAGTAAAGAGTGCTCTTGGCAGCTAGAGAGTGCCGCGTTGACTGCTGCATATGAAGAAATAACCACCTGCAACGTTTGGTTTAGGTTTTGGGTGCATTTTTAATTTTATTGCTTAAATCGCATTTTCCCGACGAGCTGAGCACGTTTTCTCAAATGTGCTCCTCCCGTTACTCTGGTTGGATGCGCATAGTAAAAAGTGCTCTTGGCAGCTAGAGAGTGCCGCGTTGACCACTGCGCATGAAGAAATAACCACCTGCAACGTTTGGTTTAGGTTTTGGGTGCATTTTTAATTTTATTGCTTAAATCGCATTTTCTCGACGAGCTGAGCACGTTTTCTGAAATGCGCTCCTCCCGTCACTCTGGTTGGGTGTGCATAGTAAAAAGTGCTCTTGGAAGCTAGAGAGTGCCGCGTTGACCACTGCACATGAAGAAATGACCATCTGCAACGTTTGGTTTAGGTTTTGGGTGCATTTTTAATTTTATTGCTTAAATCGCATTTTCTCGACGAGCTGAGCACGTTTTCTGGAATGTGCTCCTCCCGTCACTCTGGTTGGGTGCGCATAGTAAAAAGTGCTCTTGGCAGCTAGAGAGTGCCACGTTGACCACTGCGCATGAAGAAACAACGACCTGCAACGTTTGGTTTAGGTTTTAGGTGCATTTTTAATTGTACGGCTTAAATGGCATTTTCTCGACGAGCTGAGCACGTTTTCTGAAATGCGCTCCTCCCGTCACTCTGGTTGGGTGCGCATAGTAAAAAGTGCTCTTGGCAGCTAGAGAGTGCCGCGTTGACCACTGCGCATGAAGAAATAACCACCTGCAACGTTTGGTTTAGGTGTTGGGTGCATTTTTAATTTTATTGCTTAAATCGCATTGTCTGGACGAGCTGAGCACGTTTTCTGAAATGTGCTCCTCCCGTCACTCTGGTTGGGTGTGCATAGTAAAAAGTGCTCTTGGCAGCTAGAGAGTGCCGCGTTGACCACTGCGCATGAAGAAATGACCATCTGCAACGTTTGGTTTAGGTTTTAGGTGCATTTTTAATTTTATTGCTTAAATCGCATTTTCTGGACGAGCTGAGCACGTTTTCTGAAATGTGCTCCTCCCGTTACTCTGGTTGGATGCGCATAGTAAAAAGTGCTCTTGGCAGCTAGAGAGTGCCGCGTTGACCACTGCGCATGAAGAAATAACCACCTGCAACGTTTGGTTTAGGTTTTGGGTGCATTTTTAATTTTATTGCTTAAATCGCATTTTCTCGACGAGCTGAGCACGTTTTCTGAAATGCGCTCCTCCCGTCACTCTGGTTGGGTGTGCATAGTAAAAAGTGCTCTTGGAAGCTAGAGAGTGCCGCGTTGACCACTGCACATGAAGAAATGACCATCTGCAACGTTTGGTTTAGGTTTTGGGTGCATTTTTAATTTTATTGCTTAAATCGCATTTTCTCGACGAGCTGAGCACGTTTTCTGGAATGTGCTCCTCCCGTCACTCTGGTTGGGTGCGCATAGTAAAAAGTGCTCTTGGCAGCTAGAGAGTGCCACGTTGACCACTGCGCATGAAGAAACAACGACCTGCAACGTTTGGTTTAGGTTTTAGGTGCATTTTTAATTGTACGGCTTAAATGGCATTTTCTCGACGAGCTGAGCACGTTTTCTGAAATGCGCTCCTCCCGTCACTCTGGTTGGGTGCGCATAGTAAAAAGTGCTCTTGGCAGCTAGAGAGTGCCGCGTTGACCACTGCGCATGAAGAAATAACCACCTGCAACGTTTGGTTTAGGTGTTGGGTGCATTTTTAATTTTATTGCTTAAATCGCATTGTCTGGACGAGCTGAGCACGTTTTCTGAAATGTGCTCCTCCCGTCACTCTGGTTGGGTGTGCATAGTAAAAAGTGCTCTTGGCAGCTAGAGAGTGCCGCGTTGACCACTGCGCATGAAGAAATGACCATCTGCAACGTTTGGTTTAGGTTTTAGGTGCATTTTTAATTTTATTGCTTAAATCGCATTTTCTGGACGAGCTGAGCACGTTTTCTGAAATGTGCTCCTCCCGTCACTCTGGTTGGGTGCGCATAGTAAAAAGTGCTCTTGGCAGCTAGAGAGTGCCGCGTTGATCACTGCGCATGAAGAAATAACCACCTGCAACGTTTGGTTTAGGTTTTGGGTGCAGTTTTAATTTTATTGCTTAAATTGCATTTACTCGACGAGCTGAGCACGTTTTCTGAAATGTGCTCCTCCCGTCACTCTGGTTGGGTGCGCATAGTAAAAAGTGCTCTTGGCAGCTAGAGAGTGCCGCGTTGACTGCTGCGCACGAAGAAATAACCACCTGCAACGTTTAGTTTAGGTTTTAGGTGCATTTTTAATTTTATTGCTTAAATCGCATTTTCTCGACGAGCTGAGCACGTTTTCTGAAATGTGCTCCTCCCGTCGCTCTGGTTGGGTGCGCATAGTAAAAAGTGCTCTTGGCAGCTAGAGAGTGCCGCGTTGACCACTGCGCATGAAGAAATAACCACCTGCAACGTTTGGTTTAGGTTTTAGGTGCATTTTTAATTTTATTGCTTAAATCGCATTTTCTCGACGAGCTGAGCACGTTTTCTGAAATGTGCTCCTCCCGTCACTCTGGTTGGGTGCGCAAAGTAAAAAATGCTCTTGGCAGCTAGAGAGTGCCGCGTTGACCACTGCGCATGAAGAAATAACCACCTGCAACGTTTGGTTTAATGTTTTGGGTGCATTTTTAATTTTATTGCTTAAATCGCATTTTCTCGACGAGCTGAGCACGTTTTCTGAAATGTGCTCCTCCCGTCACTCTGGTTGGGTGTGCATAGTAAAAAGTGCTCTTGGCAGCTAGAGCGTGCCGTGTTGACTGCTGCGCATGAAGAAATAACCACCTGCAACGTTTGGTATAGATTTTAGGTGCATTTTTAATTTTATTGCTTAAATCGCATTTTCTCGACGAGCTGAGCACGTTTTCTTAAATGTGCTCCTCCCGTCACTCTGGGTGGGTGCGCATAGTAAAAAGTGCTCTTGGCAGCTAGAGAGTGCCGCGTTGACCACTGCGCATGAAGAAATAACCACCTGCAACGTTTGGTTTAGGTTTTAGGTGCATTTTTAATTGTATTGCTTAAATCGCATTTTCTCGGCGAGCTGAGCACGTTTTCTGAAATGTGCTCCTCCCGTCACTCTGGTTGGGTGCGCATAGTAAAAAGTGCTCTTGGCAGCTAGAGAGTGCCGCGTTGACCACTGCGCATAAAGAAATAACCACCTGCAACGTTTGGTTTAGGTTTTGGGTGCATTTTTAATTTTATTGCTTAAATCGCATTTTCTCGACGAGCTGAGCACGTTTCCTGAAATGCGCTCCTCCCGTCACTCTGGTTGGGTGTGCATAGTAAAAAGTGCTCTTGGCAGCTAGAGAGTGCCGCGTTGACCACTGCGCATGAAGAAATAACCACCTGCAACGTTTGGTTTAGGTTTTGGGTGCATTTTTAATTTTATTGCTTAAATCGCATTTACTCGACGAGCTGAGCACGTTTTCTGAAATGTGCTCCTCCCGTCACTCTGGTTGGGTGTGCATAGTAAAAAGTGCTCTTGGCAGCTAGAGAGTGCCGTGTTGACTGCTGCGCATGAAGAAATAACCACCTGCAACGTTTGGTATAGATTTTAGGTGCATTTTTAATTGTATTGCTTAAATCGCATTTTCTCGACGAGCTGAGCACGTTTTCTTAAATGTGCTCCTCCCGTCACTCTGGGTGGGTGCGCATAGTAAAAAGTGCTCTTGGCAGCTAGAGAGTGCCGCGTTGACCACTGCGCATGAAGAAATAACCACCTGCAACGTTTGGTTTAGGTTTTAGGTGCATTTTTAATTGTATTGCTTAAATCGCATTTTCTCGGCGAGCTGAGCACGTTTTCTGAAATGTGCTCCTCCCGTCACTCTGGTTGGGTGCGCATAGTAAAAAGTGCTCTTGGCAGCTAGAGAGTGCCGCGTTGACCACTGCGCATAAAGAAATAACCACCTGCAACGTTTGGTTTAGGTTTTGGGTGCATTTTTAATTTTATTGCTTAAATCGCATTTTCTCGACGAGCTGAGCACGTTTCCTGAAATGCGCTCCTCCCGTCACTCTGGTTGGGTGTGCATAGTAAAAAGTGCTCTTGGCAGCTAGAGAGTGCCGCGTTGACCACTGCACATGAAGAAATGACCATCTGCAACGTTTGCTTTAGGTTTTGGGTGCATTTTTAATTTTATTGCTTAAATCGCATTTTCTCGACGAGCTGAGCACGTTTTCTGGAATGTGCTCCTCCCGTCACTCTGGTTCGGTGTGTATAGTAAAAAGTGCTCTTGGCAGCTAGAGAGTGCCGCGTTGACCACTGCGCATGAAGAAATGACCATCTGCAGCGTTTGGTTTAGGTTTTAGGTGCATTTTTAATTTTATTGCTTAAATCGCATTTTCTCGACGAGCTGAGCACGTTTTCTGAAATGTGCTCCTCCCGTCACTCTGGTTGGGTGCGCATAGTAAAAAGTGCTCTTGGCAGCTAGAGAGTGCCGCGTTGACCACTGCGCATGAAGAAATAACCACCTGCAACGTTTGGTTTAGGTTTTTAGGTGCATTTTTAATTTTATTGCTTAAATCGCATTTTCTCGACGAGCTGAGCACGTTTTCTGAAATGTGCTCCTCCCGTCACTCTGGTTGGGTGCGCATAGTAAAAAGTGCTCTTGGAAGCTAGAGAGTGCCGCGTTGACTGCTGCACATGAAGAAATGACCATCTGCAACGTTTGCTTTAGGTTTTGGGTGCATTTTTAATTTTATTGCTTAAATCGCATTTTCTCGACGAGCTGAGCACGTTTCCTGAAATGCGCTCCTCCCGTCACTCTGGTTGGGTGCGCATAGTAAAAAATGCTCTTGGCAGCTAGAGAGTGCCGCGTTGACCACTGCGCATGAAGAAATAACCACCTGCAACGTTTGGTTTAATGTTTTGGGTGCATTTTTAATTTTATTGCTTAAATCGCATTTTCTCGACGAGCTGAGCACGTTTTCTGAAATGTGCTCCTCCCGTCACTCTGGTTGGGTGCGCAAAGTAAAAAGTGCTCTTGGCAGCTAGAGAGTGCCGCGTTGACCAATGCGCATGAAGAAATAACCACCTGCAACGTTTGGTTTAGGTTTTAGGTGCATTTTAAATTTAATTGCTTGAATCGCATTTTCTCGACGAGCTGAGCACGTTTTCTGAAATGTGCTCCTCCCGTCACTCTGGTTGGGTGCACATAGTAAAAAGTGCTCTTGGCAGCTAGAGAGTGCCGCTTTGACTGCTGCGCATGAAGAAATAACCACCTGCAACGTTTGGTTTAGGTTTTGTGTGCATTTTTAATTTTATTGCTTAAATCGCATTTTCTCGACGAGCTGAGCACGTTTTCTGAAATGTGCTCCTCCCGTCACTCTGGTTGGCTGCGCATAGTAAAAAGTGCTCTTGGCAGCTAGAGAGTGCCGCGTTGACCACTGCGCATGAAGAAATAACCACCTGCAACGTTTGGTTTAGGTCTTAGGTGCATCTTTAATTTTATTGATTAAATCGCATTTTCTCGACGCGCTGAGCACGTTTTCTGAAATGTGCTCCTCCCGTCACTCTGGTTGGGTGCGCATAGTAAAAAGTGCTCTTGGCAGCTAGAGAGTGCCGCGTTGACTGCTGCGCATGAAGAAATATCCACCTGCAACGTTTGGTTTAGGTTTTAGGTGCATTTTTAATTTTATTGCTTAAATCGCATTTTCTCGACGAGCTGAGCACCTTTTCTGAAATGTGCTCCTCCCGTCACTCTGGTTGGATGCGCATAGTAAAAAGTGCTCTTGGCAGCTAGAGTGCCGCGTTGACCACTGCGCATGAAGAAATAACCACCTGCAACGTTTGGTTTAGGTTTTGGGTGCATTTTTAATTTTATTGCTTAAATCGCATTTTCTGGACGAGCTGAGCACGTTTTCTGAAATGTGCTCCTCCCGTCACTCTGGTTGGGTGCGCATAGTAAAAAGTGCTCTTGGCAGCTAGAGAGTGCCGCGTTGACCACTGCGCATGAAGAAATAACCATCTGCAACGTTTGGTTTAGGTTTTAGGTGCATTTTTAATTTTATTGCTTAAATCGCATTTTCTCGACGAGCTGAGCACGTTTTCTGAAATGTGCTCCTCCCGTCACTCTGGTTGGGTGCGAATAGTAAAAAGTGCTCTTGGCAACTAGAGAGTGCCGCGTTGACCACTGCGCATGAAGAAATGACCATTTGCAACGTTTGGTTTAGGTTTTAGGTGCATTTTTATTTTTATTGCTTAAATTGCATTTTCTCGACGAGCTGAGCACGTTTTCTGAAATGTGCTCATCCCGTCACTCTGGTTGTGTGCGCATAGTAAAAAGTGCTCTCGGCAGCTAGAGAGTGCCGCGTTGACTGCTGCGCATGAAGAAATAACCACCTGCAACGTTTGGTTTAGGTTTTAGGTGCATTTTTAATTTTATTGCTTAAATCGCATTTTCTCGACGAGCTGAGCACGTTTTCTGAAATGTGCTCCTCCCGTCACTCTGGTAGGGTGCGCATAGTAAAAAGTGCTCTTGGCAGCTAGAGAGTGCCGCGTTGACCACTGCGCATGAAGAAATAACCACCTGCAACGTTTGGTTTAGGTTTTGGGTGCATTTTTAATTTTTTTGCTTAAATCGCACTTTCTCGTCGAGCTGAGCACGTTTTCTGAAATGTGCTCCTCCCGTCACTCTGGTTGGGTGCGCATAGTAAAAAGTGCTCTTGGCAACTAGAGAGTGCCGCGTTGACCACTGCGCATGAAGAAATGACCATTTGCAACGTTTGGTTTAGGTTTTAGGTGCATTTTTAATTTTATTGCTTAAATCGCATTTTCTCGACGAGCTGAGCACGTTTTCTGAAATGTGCTCCTCCCGTCACTCTGGTTGGGTGCGCATAGTAAAAAGTGCTCTTGGCAGCTAGAGAGTGCCGCGTTGACCACTGCGCATGAAGAAATAACCACCTTCAACGTTTGGTTTAGGTTTTGGGTGCATTTTTAATTTTATTGCTTAAATCGCATTTTCTCGACGAGCTGAGCACGTTTTCTGAAATGTGCTCCTCCCGTCACTCTGGTTGGCTGCGCATAGTAAAAAGTGCTCTTGGCAGCTAGAGAGTGCCGCGTTGACTGCTGCACATGAAGAAATAACCACCTGCAACGCTTGGTTTAGGTTTTACGTGCATTTTTAATTTTATTGCTTAAATCGCATTTTCTCGACGAGCTGAGCATGTTTTCTGAAATGTGCTCCTCCCGTCACTCTGGTTGGGTGCGCATAGTAAAAAGTGCTCTTGGCAGCTAGAGAGTGCCGCGTTGACCACTGCGCATGAACAAATAACCACCTGCAACGTTTGGTTTAGGTTTTGGGTGCATTTTTAATTTTATTGCTTAAATCGCATTTTCTCGTCGAGCTGAGCACGTTTTCTGAAATGTGCTCCTCCCGTCACTCTGGTTGGGTGCGCATAGTGAAAAGTGCTCTTGGCAGCTAGAGAGTGCCGCGTTGACCACTGCGCATGAAGAAATAACCACCTGCAACGTTTGTTTTAGGTTTTGGGTGCATTTTTAATTTTATTGCTTAAATCGCATTTTCTCGTCGAGCTGAGCACGTTTTCAGAAATGTGCTCCTCCCGTCACTCTGGTTGGGTGTGCATAGTAAAAAGTGCTCTTGGCAGCTAGAGAGTGCCGCGTTGACCACTGCGCATGAAGAAATTGACCATCTGCAACGTTTGGTTTAGGTTTTGGGTGCATTTTTAATTTTATTGCTTAAATCGCATTTTCTCGACGAGCTGAGCACGTTTTCTGAAATGTGCTCCTCCCTTCACTCTGGTTGGGTGCGCATAGTAAAAAGTGCTCTTGGCAGCTAGAGAGTGCCGCGTTGAACACTGCGCATGAAGAAATTGACCATCTGCAACGTTTGGTTTAGGTTTTGGGTGCATTTTTAATTTTATTGCTTAAATCGCATTTTCTCGACGAGCTGAGCACGTTTTCTGAAATGTGCTCCTCCCGTCACTCTGGTTGGGTGCGCATAGTAAAAAGTGCTCTTGGCAGCTAGAGAGTGCCGCGTTGACCACTGCGCATGAAGAAATGACCATCTGCAACGTTTGGTTTAGGTTTTAGGTGCATTTTTAATTTTATTGCTTAAATCGCATTTTCTGGACGAGCTGAGCACGTTTTCTGAAATGTGCTCCTCCCGTCACTCTGGTTGGGTGCGCATAGTAAAAAGTGCTCTTGGCAGCTAGAGAGTGCCGCGTTGACCACTGCGCATGAAGAAATAACCACCTGCAACGTTTGGTTTAGGTTTTAGGTGCATTTTTAATTTTATTGCTTAAATCGCATTATCTGGACGAGCTGAGCACGTTTTCTGAAATGTGCTCCTCCCGTCACTCTGGTTGGGTGCGCATAGTAAAAAGTGCTCTTGGCAGCTAGAGAGCTCCGCGTTGACCACTGCATATGAAGAAATAACCACCTGCAACGTTTGGTTTAGGTTTTGGGTGCATTTTTAATTTTATTGCTTAAATCGCATTTTCTGGACGAGCTGAGAACGTTTTCTGAAATGTGCTCCTCCCGTCACTCTGGTTGGGTGCGCATAGTAAAAAGTGCTCTTGGCAGCTAGAGAGTGCCGCGTTGACCTCTGCGAATAAAGAAATAACCACCTGCAACGTTTGGTTTAGGTTTTAGGTGCATTTTTAATTTGATTGCTTAAATCGCATTTTCTGGACGAGCTGAGCACGTTTTCTGAAATGTGCTCCTCCCGTCACTCTGGTTGGGTGCGCATAGTAAAAAGTGCTCTTGGCAGCTAGAGAGTGCCGCGTTGACCACTGCGCATGAAGAAATGACCTTCTGCAACGTTTGGTTTAGGTTTTAGGTGCATTTTTTTATTTTAATGCTTAAATAGCATTTTCTGGACGAGCTGAGCACGTTTTCTGAAATGTGCTCCCCCGTCACTCTGGTTGGGTGCGCATAGTAAAAAGTGCTCTTGGCAGCTAGAGAGTGCCGCGTTGACCACTGCGCATGAAGAAATAACCACCTGCAACGTTTGGTTTAGGTTTTGGGTGCATTTTTAATTTTATTGCTTAAATCGCATGTTCTCATCGAGCTGAGCACATTTTCTGAAATGCGCTCCTCCCGTCACTCTTGTTGGGTGTGCATAGTAAAAAGTGCTCTTGGCAGCTAGAGAGCTCCGCGTTGACCACTGCACATGAAGAAATGACCATCTGCAACGTTTGGTTTAGGTTTTAGGTGCATTTTTTATTTTATTGCTTAAATAGCCTTTTCTGGACGAGCTGAGCGCGTTTTCTGAAATGTGCTCCTCCCGTCACTCTGGTTGGGTGCGCATAGTAAAAAGTGCTCTTGGCAGCTAGAGAGTGCCGCGTTGACCACTGCGCATGAAGAAATAACCACCTGCAACGTTTGGTTTAGGTTTTGGGTGCATTTTTAATTTTATTGCTTAAATCGCATTTTCTCGACGAGCTGAGCACGTTTTCTGAAATGTGCTCCTCCCGTCACTCTGGTTGGGTGTGCATAGTAAAAAGTGCTCTTGGCAGCTAGAGAGTGCCGCGTTGACCACTGCGCATGAAGAAATGACCATCTGCAACGTTTGGTTTAGGTTTTGGGTGCAGTTTTAATTTTATTGCTTAAATCGCATTTTCTCGACGAGCTGAGCACGTTTTCTGAAATGTGCTCCTCCCGTCACTCTGGTTTGGTGCGCATAGTAAAAAGTGCTCTTGGCAGCTAGAGAGTGCCGCATTGACCACTGCGCATGAAGAAATAACCACCTGCAACGTTTGGTTTAGGTTTTAGGTGCATTTTTAATTTTATTGCTTAAATCGCATTTTCTGGACGAGCTGAGCACGTTTTCTGAAATGTGCTCCTCCCGTCACTCTTGTTGGGTGCGCATAGTAAAAAGTGCTCTTGGCAGCTAGAGAGTGCCGCGTTGACCACTGTGCATGAAGAAATGACCTTCTGCAACGTTTGGTTTAGGTTTTAGGTGCATTTTTTTTATTTTAATGCTTAAATAGCATTTTCTGGACGAGCTGAGCACGTTTTCTGAAATGTGCTCCCCCGTCACTCTGGTTGGGTGCGCATAGTAAAAAGTGCTCTTGGCAGCTAGAGAGTGCCGCGTTGACCACTGCGCATGAAGAAATAACCACCTGCAACGTTTGGTTTAGGTTTTGGGTGCATTTTTAATTTTATTGCTTAAATCCCATTTTCTCGACGAGCTGAGCACGTTTTCTGAAATGTGCTCCTCCCGTCACTCTGGTTGAGTGCGCAAAGTAAAAAGTGCTCTTGGCAGCTAGAGAGTGCCGCGTTGACCAATGCGCATGAAGAAATAACCACCTGCAACGTTTGGTTTAGGTTTTAGGTGCATTTTAAATTTTATTGCTTGAATCGCATTTTCTCGACGAGCTGAGCACGTTTTCTGAAATGTGCTCCTCCCGTCACTCTGGTTGGGTGCACATAGTAAAAAGTGCTCTTGGCAGCTAGAGAGTGCCGCTTTGACTGCTGCGCATGAAGAAATAACCACCTGCAACGTTTGGTTTAGGTTTTAGGTGCATTTTTTATTTTATTGCTTAAATCGCATTTTCTCGACGAGCTGAGCACGTTTTCTGAAATGTGCTCCTCCCGTTACTCTGGTTGGATGCGCATAGTAAAAAGTGCTCTTGGCAGCTAGAGAGTGCCGCGTTGACCACTGCGCATGAAGAAATAACCACCTGCAACGTTTGGTTTAGGTTTTGGGTGCATTTTTAATTTTATTGCTTAAATCGCATTTTCTCGACGAGCTGAGCACGTTTTCTGAAATGCGCTCCTCCCGTCACTCTGGTTGGGTGTGCATAGTAAAAAGTGCTCTTGGAAGCTAGAGAGTGCCGCGTTGACCACTGCACATGAAGAAATGACCATCTGCAACGTTTGGTTTAGGTTTTGGGTGCATTTTTAATTTTATTGCTTAAATCGCATTTTCTCGACGAGCTGAGCACGTTTTCTTAAATGTGCTCCTCCCGTTACTCTGGGTGGGTGCGCATAGTAAAAAGTGCTCTTGGCAGCTAGAGAGTGCCGCGTTGACCACTGCGCATGAAGAAATAACCACCTGCAACGTTTGGTTTAGGTTTTAGGTGCATTTTTAATTGTATTGCTTAAATCGCATTTTCTCGGCGAGCTGAGCACGTTTTCTGAAATGTGCTCCTCCCGTCACTCTGGTTGGGTGCGCATAGTAAAAAGTGCTCTTGGCAGCTAGAGAGTGCCGCGTTGACCACTGCGCATAAATAAATAACCACCTGCAACGTTTGGTTTAGGTTTTGGGTGCATTTTTAATTTTATTGCTTAAATCGCATTTTCTCGACGAGCTGAGCACGTTTCCTGAAATGCGCTCCTCCCGTCACTCTGGTTGGGTGTGCATAGTAAAAAGTGCTCTTGGCAGCTAGAGAGTGCCGCGTTGACCACTGCACATGAAGAAATGACCATCTGCAACGTTTGCTTTAGGTTTTGGGTGCATTTTTAATTTTATTGCTTAAATCGCATTTTCTCGACGAGCTGAGCACGTTTTCTGGAATGTGCTCCTCCCGTCACTCTGGTTCGGTGTGTATAGTAAAAAGTGCTCTTGGCAGCTAGAGAGTGCCGCGTTGACCACTGCGCATAAATAAATAACCACCTGCAACGTTTGGTTTAGGTTTTGGGTGCATTTTTAATTTTATTGCTTAAATCGCATTTTCTCGACGAGCTGAGCACGTTTCCTGAAATGCGCTCCTCCCGTCACTCTGGTTGGGTGTGCATAGTAAAAAGTGCTCTTGGCAGCTAGAGAGTGCCGCGTTGACCACTGCACATGAAGAAATGACCATCTGCAACGTTTGCTTTAGGTTTTGGGTGCATTTTTAATTTTATTGCTTAAATCGCATTTTCTCGACGAGCTGAGCACGTTTTCTGGAATGTGCTCCTCCCGTCACTCTGGTTCGGTGTGTATAGTAAAAAGTGCTCTTGGCAGCTAGAGAGTGCCGCGTTGACCACTGCGCATGAAGAAATGACCATCTGCAGCGTTTGGTTTAGGTTTTAGGTGCATTTTTAATTTTATTGCTTAAATCGCATTTTCTCGACGAGCTGAGCACGTTTTCTGAAATGTGCTCCTCCCGTCACTCTTGTTGGGTGCGCATAGTAAAAAGTGCTCTTGGCAGCTAGAGAGTGCCGCGTTGACCACTGCGCATGAAGAAATAACCACCTGCAACGTTTGGTTTAGGTTTTTAGGTGCATTTTTAATTTTATTGCTTAAATTGCATTTTCTCGACGAGCTGAGCACGTTTTCTGAAATGTGCTCCTCCCGTCACTCTGGTTGGGTGCGCATAGTAAAAAGTGCTCTTGGAAGCTAGAGAGTGCCGCGTTGACTGCTGCACATGAAGAAATGACCATCTGCAACGTTTGCTTTAGGTTTTGGGTGCATTTTTAATTTTATTGCTTAAATCGCATTTTCTCGACGAGCTGAGCACGTTTCCTGAAATGCGCTCCTCCCGTCACTCTGGTTGGGTGCGCATAGTAAAAAATGCTCTTGGCAGCTAGAGAGTGCCGCGTTGACCACTGCGCATGAAGAAATAACCACCTGCAACGTTTGGTTTAATGTTTTGGGTGCATTTTTAATTTTATTGCTTAAATCGCATTTTCTCGACGAGCTGAGCACGTTTTCTGAAATGTGCTCCTCCCGTCACTCTGGTTGGGTGTGCATAGTAAAAAGTGCTCTTGGCAGCTAGAGAGTGCCGCGTTGACCACTGCGCATGAAGAAATAACCACCTGCAACGTTTGGTTTAGGTTTTGGGTGCATTTTTAATTTTATTGCTTAAATCGCATTTTCTCGACGAGCTGAGCACGTTTTCTGAAATGTGCTCCTCCCGTCACTCTGGTTGGGTGCGCATAGTAAAAAGTGCTCTTGGCAGCTAGAGAGTGCGGCGTTGACCACTGCGCATGAAGAAATAACCAACTGCAACGTTTGGTTTAGGTTTTGGGTGCATTTTTAATTTTATTGCTTAAATCGCATTTTCTCGACGAGCTGAGCACGTTTTCTGAAATGTGCTCCTCCCGTCACTCTGGTTGGGTGCGCAAAGTAAAAAGTGCTCTTGGCAGCTAGAGAGTGCCGCGTTGACAAATGCGCATGAAGAAATAACCACCTGCAACGTTTGGTTTAGGTTTTAGGTGCATTTTAAATTTAATTGCTTGAATCGCATTTTCTCGACGAGCTGAGCACGTTTTCTGAAATGTGCTCCTCCCGTCACTCTGGTTGGGTGCACATAGTAAAAAGTGCTCTTGGCAGCTAGAGAGTGCCGCTTTGACTGCTGCGCATGAAGAAATAACCACCTGCAACGTTTGGTTTAGGTTTTGTGTGCATTTTTAATTTTATTGCTTAAATCGCATTTTCTCGACGAGCTGAGCACGTTTTCTGAAATGTGCTCCTCCCGTCACTCTGGTTGGCTGCGCATAGTAAAAAGTGTTCTTGGCAGCTAGAGAGTGCCGCGTTGACTGCTGCGCATGAAGAAACAACCACCTGCAACATTTGGTTTAGGTTTTAGGTGCATTTTTAATTTTATTGCTTAAATCGCATTTTCTCGACGAGCTGAGCACGTTTTCTGAAATGTGCTCCTCCCGTCACTCTGGTTGGGTGCGCATAGTAAAAAGTGCTCTTGGCAGCGAGAGAGTGCCGCGTTGACCACTGCGCATGAAGAAATAACCACCTGCAACGTTTGGTTTAGGTTTTAGGTGCATTTTTAATGTTATTGCTTAAATCGTATTTTCTCGACGAGCTGAGCACGTTTTCTGAAATGTGCTCCTCACGTCACTCTGGTTGGGTGCGCATAGTAAAAAGTGCTCTTGGCAGCTAGAGAGTGCCGCGTTAACCACTGCGCATGAAGAAATATCCACCTGCAACGTTTGGTTTAGGTTTTAGGTGCATTTTTCATTTTATTGCTTAAATCGCATTTTCTCGACGAGCTGAGCACGTTTTCTGAAATGTGCTCCTCCCGTCACTCTGGTTGGGTGCGCATAGTAAAAAGTGCTCTTGGCAGCTAGAGAGTGCCGCGTTGACTGCTGCATATGAAGAAATAACCACCTGCAACGTTTGGTTGAGGTTTTAGGTGCATTTTTAATTTTATTGCTTAAATCGCATTTTCTGGACGAGCTGAGCACGTTTTCTGAAATGTGCTCCTCCCGTCACTCTGGTTGGGTGCGCATAGTAAAAAGTGCTCTTGGCAGCTAGAGAGTGCCGCGTTGACCACTGCGCATGAAGAAATAACCACCTGCAACGTTTGGTTTAGGTTTTAGGTGCATTTTTAATGTTATTGCTTAAATCGTATTTTCTCGACGACCTGAGCACGTTTTCTGAAATGTGCTCCTCACGTCACTCTGGTTGGGTGCGCATAGTAAGAAGTGCTCTTGGCAGCTAGAGAGTGCCGCGTTGACCACTGCGCATGAAGAAATATCCACCTGCAACGTTTGGTTTAGGTTTTGGGTGCATTTTTAATTTTATTGCTTAAATCGCATTTACTCGACGAGCTGAGCACGTTTTCTGAAATGTGCTCCTCCCGTCACTCTGGTTGGGTGCGCATAGTAAAAAGTGCTCTTGGCAGCTAGAGAGTGCCGCGTTGACTGCTGCGCACGAAGAAAGAACCACCTGCAACGTTTGGTTTAGGTTTTAGGTGCATTTTTAATGTTATTGCTTAAATCGTATTTTCTCGACGAGCTGAGCACGTTTTCTGAAATGTGCTCCTCACGTCACTCTGGTTGGGTGCGCATAGTAAGAAGTGCTCTTGGCAGCTAGAGAGTGCCGCGTTGACCACTGCGCATGAAGAAATATCCACCTGCAACGTTTGGTTTAGGTTTTAGGTGCATTTTTTATTTTATTGCTTAAATCGCATTTTCTCGACGAGCTGAGCACGTTTTCTGAAATGTGCTCCTCCCGTCACTCTGGTTGGGTGCGCATAGTAAAAAGTGCTCTTGGCAGCTAGAGAGTGCCGCGTTGACTGCTGCATATGAAGAAATAACCACCTGCAACGTTTGGTTTAGGTTTTGGGTGCATTTTTAATTTTATTGCTTAAATCGCATTTTCTCGACGAGCTGAGCACGTTTTCTGAAATGTGCTCCTCCCGTTACTCTGGTTGGGTGCGCATAGTAAAAAGTGCTCTTGGCAGCTAGAGAGTGCCGCGTTGACCACTGCGCATGAAGAAATAACCACCTGCAACGTTTGGTTTAGGTTTTGGGTGCATTTTTAATTTTATTGCTTAAATCGCATTGTCTGGACGAGCTGAGCACGTTTTCTGAAATGTGCTCCTCCTGTCACTCTGGTTGGGTGTGCATAGTAAAAAGTGCTCTTGGCAGCTAGAGAGTGCCGTGTTGACTGCTGCGCATGAAGAAATAACCACCGGCAACTTTTGGTTTAGGTTTTAGGTGCATTTTTAATTTTATTGCTTAAATCGCATTTTCTCGACGAGCTGAGCACGTTTTCTGAAATCCGCTCCTCCCGTCACTCTGGTTGGGTGCGCATAGTAAAAAGTGCTCTTGGCAGCTAGAGAGTGCCGCGTTGACCACTGCGCATGAAGAAATAACCACCTGCAACGTTTGGTTTAGGTTTTGGGTGCATTTTTAATTTTATTGCTTAAATCGCATTGTCTGGACGAGCTGAGCACGTTTTCTGAAATGTGCTCCTCCCGTCACTCTGGTTGGGTGTGCATAGTAAAAAGTGCTCTTGGCAGCTAGAGAGTGCCGCGTTGACCACTGCGTATGAACAAATGACCATCTGCAACGTTTGGTTTAGGTTTTAGGTGCATTTTTAATTTTATTGCTTAAATCGCATTTTCTGGACGAGCTGAGCACGTTTTCTGAAATGTGCTCCTCCCGTCACTCTGGTTGGGTGCGCATAGTAAGAAGTGCTCTTGGCAGCTAGAGAGTGCCACGTTGACCACTGCGCATGAAGAAACAACGACCTGCAACGTTTGGTTTAGGTTTTAGGTGCATTTTTAATTGTACGGCTTAAATGGCATTTTCTCGACGAGCTGAGCACGTTTTCTGAAATGCGCTCCTCCCGTCACTCTGGTTGGGTGCGCATAGTAAAAAGTGCTCTTGGCAGCTAGAGAGTGCCGCGTTGACCACTGCGCATGAAGAAATAACCACCTGCAACGTTTGGTTTAGGTGTTGGGTGCATTTTTAATTTTATTGCTTAAATCGCATTGTCTGGACGAGCTGAGCACGTTTTCTGAAATGTGCTCCTCCCGTCACTCTGGTTGGGTGTGCATAGTAAAAAGTGCTCTTGGCAGCTAGAGAGTGCCGCGTTGACCACTGCGCATGAAGAAATGACCATCTGCAACGTTTGGTTTAGGTTTTAGGTGCATTTTTAATTTTATTGCTTAAATCGCATTTTCTGGACGAGCTGAGCACGTTTTCTGAAATGTGCTCCTCCCGTCACTCTGGTTGGGTGCGCATAGTAAAAAGTGCTCTTGGCAGCTAGAGAGTGCCGCGTTGACCACTGCACATGAAGAAATGACCATCTGCAACGTTTGGTTTAGGTTTTGGGTGCATTTTTAATTTGATTGCTTAAATCGCATTTTCTCGACGAGCTGAGCACGTTTTCTGAAATGTGCTCCTCCCGTCACTCTGGTTGGGTGCGCATAGTAAAAAGTGCTCTTGGCAGCTAGAGAGTGCCGTGTTGACTGCTGCGCATGAAGAAATAACCACCGGCAACTTTTGGTTTAGGTTTTAGGTGCATTTTTAATTTTATTGCTTAAATCGCATTTTCTCGACGAGCTGAGCACGTTTTCTGAAATCCGCTCCTCCCGTCACTCTGGTTGGGTGCGCATAGTAAAAAGTGCTCTTGGCAGCTAGAGAGTGCCGCGTTGACCACTGCGCATGAAGAAATAACCACCTGCAACGTTTGGTTTAGGTTTTGGGTGCATTTTTAATTTTATTGCTTAAATCGCATTGTCTGGACGAGCTGGGCACGTTTTCTGAAATGTGCTCCTCCCGTCACTCTGGTTGGGTGTGCATAGTAAAAAGTGCTCTTGGCAGCTAGAGAGTGCCGCGTTGACCACTGCGCATGAACAAATGACCATCTGCAACGTTTGGTTTAGGTTTTAGGTGCATTTTTAATTTTATTGCTTAAATCGCATTTTCTGGACGAGCTGAGCACGTTTTCTGAAATGTGCTCCTCCCGTCACTCTGGTTGGGTGCGCATAGTAAAAAGTGCTCTTGGCAGCTAGAGAGTGCCGCGTTGACCACTGCGCATGAAGAAATAACCACCTGCAACGTTTGGTTTAGGTTTTGGGTGCATTTTTAATTTTATTGCTTAAATTGCATTTACTCGACGAGCTGAGCACGTTTTCTGAAATGTGCTCCTCCCGTCACTTTGGTTGGGTGCGCATAGTAAAAAGTGCTCTTGGCAGCTAGAGAGTGCCGCGTTGACTGCTGCGCACGAAGAAATAACCACCTGCAACGTTTAGTTTAGGTTTTAGGTGCATTTTTAATTTTATTGCTTAAATCGCATTTTCTCGACGAGCTGAGCACGTTTTCTGAAATGTGCTCCTCCCGTCGCTCTGGTTGGGTGCGCATAGTAAAAAGTGCTCTTGGCAGCTAGAGAGTGCCGCGTTGACCACTGCGCATGAAGAAATAACCACCTGCAACGTTTGGTTTAGGTTTTAGGTGCATTTTTAATTTTATTGCTTAAATCGCATTTTCTCGACGAGCTGAGCACGTTTTCTGAAATGTGCTCCTCCCGTCACTCTGGTTGGGTGCGCATAGTAAAAAATGCTCTTGGCAGCTAGAGAGTGCCGCGTTGACCACTGCGCATGAAGAAATAACCACCTGCAACGTTTGGTTTAATGTTTTGGGTGCATTTTTAATTTTATTGCTTAAATCGCATTTTCTCGACGAGCTGAGCACGTTTTCTGAAATGTGCTCCTCCCGTCACTCTGGTTGGGTGTGCATAGTAAAAAGTGCTCTTGGCAGCTAGAGAGTGCCGTGTTGACTGCTGCGCATGAAGAAATAACCACCTGCAACGTTTGGTATAGATTTTAGGTGCATTTTTAATTGTATTGCTTAAATCGCATTTTCTCGACGAGCTGAGCACGTTTTCTGAAATGTGCTCCTCCCGTCACTCTGGTTGGGTGCGCATAGTAAAAAGTGCTCTTGGCAGCTAGAGAGTGCCGCGTTGACCACTGCACATGAAGAAATGACCATCTGCAACGTTTGGTTTAGGTTTTGGGTGCATTTTTAATTTTATTGCTTAAATCGCATTTTCTCGACGAGCTGAACACGTTTTCTGAAATGTGCTCCTCCCGTCACTCTGGTTGGGTGTGCATAGTAAAAAGTGCTCTTGGCAGCTAGAGAGTGCCGCGTTGACCACTGCGCATGAAGAAATAACCACCTGCAACGTTTGGTTTAGGTCTTAGGTGCATCTTTAATTTTATTGCTTAAATCGCATTTTCTCGACGAGCTGAGCACGTTTTCTGAAATGTGCTCCTCCCGTCACTCTGGTTGGGTGCGCATAGTAAAAAGTGCTCTTGGCAGCTAGAGAGTGCCGCGTTGACTGCTGCGCATGAAGAAATAACCACCTGCAACGTTTGGTTTAGGTTTTGGGTGCATTTTTAATTTTATTGCTTAAATCGCATTTTCTCGACGAGCTGAGCACGTTTTCTGAAATGTGCTCCTCCCGTCACTCTGGTTGGGTGTGCATAGTAAAAAGTGCTCTTGGCAGCTAGAGAGTGCCGCGTTGACCACTGCACATGAAGAAATGACCATCTGCAGCGTTTGGTTTAGGTTTTAGGTGCATTTTTTATTTTATTGCTTAAATCGCATTTTCTCGACGAGCTGAGCACGTTTTCTGAAATGTGCTCCTCCCGTCACTCTGTTTGAGTGCGCATAGAAAAAAGTGCTCTTGGCAGCTAGAGAGTGCCGCGTTGACCACTGCGCATGAAGAAATAACCACCTGCAACGTTTGGTTTAGGTTTTGGGTGCATTTTTAATTTTATTGCTTAAATCGCATTTACTCGACGAGCACGTTTTCTGAAATGTGCTCCTCCCGTCACTCTGGTTGGGTGCGCATAGTAAAAAGTGCTCTTGGCAGCTAGAGAGTGCCGCGTTGACTGCTGCGCACGAAGAAATGACCATCTGCATCGTTTGGTTTAGGTTTTAGTTGCATTTTTTATTTTATTGCTTAAATAGCATTTTCTGGACGAGCTGAGCACGTTTTCTGAAATGTGCTCCTCCCGTCACTCTGGTTGGGTGTGCATAGTAAAAAGTGCTCTTGGCAGCTAGAGAGTGCCGCGTTGACCACTGCGCATGAAGAAATGACCATCTGCAACGTTTGGTTTAGGTTTTGGGTGCATTTTTAATTTTATTGCTTAAATCGCATTTTCTCGACGAGCTGAGCACGTTTTGTGAAATGTGCTCCTCCCGTCACTCTGGTTGGGTGCGCATAGTAAAAAGTGCTCTTGGCAGCTAGAGAGTGCCGCGTTGACCACTTCGCATGAAAAAATAACCACCTGCAACGTTTGGTTTAGGTTTTAGGTGCATTTTAAATTTTATTGTTTAAATCGCATTTTCTCGACGAGCTGAGCACGTTTTCTGAAATGTGCTCCTCCCGTCACTCTGGTTGGGTGCGCATAGTAAAAAGTGCTCTTGGCAGCTAGAGAGTGCCGCGTTGACCACTGCGCATGAAGAAATGACCATCTGCAACGTTTGGTTTAGGTTTTAGTTGCATTTTTTATTTTATTGCTTAAATAGCATTTTCTGGACGAGCTGAGCACGTTTTCTGAAATGTGCTCCTCCCGTCACTCTGGTTGAGTGCGCATAGTAAAAAGTGCTCTTGGCAGCTAGAGAGTGCCGCGTTGACTGCTGCGCATGAAGAAATAACCACCTGCAACGTTTGGTTTAGGTTTTGGGTGCATTTTTAATTTTATTGCTTAAATCGCATTTTCTCGACGAGCTGAGCACGTTTTCTGAAATGTGCTCCTCCCGTCACTCTGGTTGGGTGTGCATAGTAAAAAGTGCTCTTGGCAGCTAGAGAGTGCCGCGTTGACCACTGCACATGAAGAAATGACCATCTGCAGCGTTTGGTTTAGGTTTTAGGTGCATTTTTTATTTTATTGCTTAAATCGCATTTTCTCGACGAGCTGAGCACGTTTTCTGAAATGTGCTCCTCCCGTCACTCTGGTTGAGTGCGCATAGTAAAAAGTGCTCTTGGCAGCTAGAGAGTTCCGCGTTGACCACTGCGCATGAAGAAATAACCACCTGCAACGTTTGGTTTAGGTTTTGGGTGCATTTTTAATTTTATTGCTTAAATCGCATTTTCTCGACGAGCTGAGCACGTTTTCTGAAATCCGCTCCTCCCGTCACTCTGGTTGGGTGCGCATAGTAAAAAGTGCTCTTGGCAGCTAGAGAGTGCCGCGTTGACCACTGCGCATGAAGAAATAACCACCTGCAACGTTTGGTTTAGGTTTTGGGTGCATTTTTAATTTTATTGCTTAAATCGCATTGTCTGGACGAGCTGAGCACGTTTTCTGAAATGTGCTCCTCCCGTCACTCTGGTTGGGTGCGCATAGTAAAAAGTGCTCTTGGCAGCTAGAGAGTGCCGCGTTGACTGCTGCGCATGAAGAAATAACCACCTGCAACGTTTGGTTTAGGTTTTGGGTGCATTTTTAATTTTATTGCTTAAATCGCATTTTCTCGACGAGCTGAGCACGTTTTCTGAAATGTGCTCCTCCCGTCACTCTGGTTGGGTGTGCATAGTAAAAAGTGCTCTTGGCAGCTAGAGAGTGCCGCGTTGACCACTGCACATGAAGAAATGACCATCTGCAGCGTTTGGTTTAGGTTTTAGGTGAATTTTTTATTTTATTGCTTAAATCGCATTTTCTCGACGAGCTGAGCACGTTTTCTGAAATGTGCTCCTCCCGTCACTCTGGTTGAGTGCGCATAGTAAAAAGTGCTCTTGGCAGCTAGAGAGTGCCGCGTTGACCACTGCGCATGAAGAAATGACCATCTGCAACGTTTGGTTTAGGTTTTAGGTGCATTTTAAATTTTATTGCTTAAATCGCATTTTCTCGACGAGCTGAGCACGTTTTATGAAATGTGCTCCTCCCGTCACTCTGGTTGGGTGCGCGTAGTAAAAAGTGCTCTTGGCAGCTAGAGAGTGCCGCGAGGACCACTGCGCATAAAGAAATAACCACCTGCAACGTTTGGTTTAGGTTTTAGGTGCATTTTTAATTTTATTGCTTAAATCGCATTTTCTCGACGAGCTGAGCACGTTTTCTGAAATGTGCTCC
This sequence comes from Syngnathus scovelli, assembly GCF_024217435.2. Taxonomy (NCBI): domain Eukaryota; kingdom Metazoa; phylum Chordata; class Actinopteri; order Syngnathiformes; family Syngnathidae; genus Syngnathus; species Syngnathus scovelli. Next base: position 48,395 of record NW_026061466.1, on the reverse strand, counting down.
TCCCGTCACTCTGGTTGGGTGCGCATAGTAAAAAGTGCTCTTGGCAGCTAGAGAGTGCCACATTGACCACTGCGCATGAAGAAATGACCATCTGCAACGTTTGGTTTAGGTTTTAGGTGCATTTTTTATTTTATTGCTTAAATAGCATTTTCTGGACGAGCTGAGCACGTTTTCTGAAATGTGCTCCTCCCGTCACTCTGGTTGGGTGCGCATAGTAAAAAGTGCTCTTGGCAGCTAGAGAGTGCCGCGTTGACCACTGCGCATGAAGAAATGACCATCTGCAACGTTTGGTTTAGGTTTTAGTTGCATTTTTAATTTTATTGCTTAAATCGCATTTTCTCGACGAGCTGAGCACGTTTTCTGAAATGTGCTCCTCCCGTCACTGGTTGGGTGCGCATAGTAAAAAGTGCTCTTGGCAGCTAGAGAGTGCCGCGTTGACCACTGCGCATGAAGAAATGACCATCTGCAACGTTTGGTTTAGGTTTTAGTTGCATTTTTTATTTTATTGCTTAAATAGCATTTTCTGGACGAGCTGAGCACGTTTTCTGAAATGTGCTCCTCCCGTCACTCTGGTTGGGTGCGCATAGTAAAAAGTGCTCTTGGCAGCTAGAGAGTGCCGCGTTGACTGCTGCGCATGAAGAAATAACCACCTGCAACGTTTGGTTTAGGTTTTGGGTGCATTTTTAATTTTATTGCTTAAATCGCATTTTCTCGACGAGCTGAGCACGTTTTCTGAAATGCGCTGCTCCCGTCACTCTGGTTGGGTGCGCATAGTAAAAAGTGCTCTTGGCAGCTAGAGAGTGCCGCGTTGACCACTGCGCATGAAGAAATGACCATTTGCATCGTTTGGTTTAGGTTTTAGTTGCATTTTTTATTTTATTGCTTAAATAGCATTTTCTGGACGAGCTGAGCACGTTTTCTGAAATGTGCTCCTCCCGTCACTCTGGTTGGGTGTGCATAGTAAAAAGTGCTCTTGGCAGCTAGAGAGTGCCGCGTTGACCACTGCGCATGAAGAAATGACCATCTGCAACGTTTGGTTTAGGTTTTGGGTGCATTTTTAATTTTATTGCTTAAATCGCATTTTCTCGACGAGCTGAGCACGTTTTCTGAAATGTGCTCCTCCCGTCACTCTGGTTGGGTGCGCATAGTAAAAAGTGCTCTTGGCAGCTAGAGAGTGCCGCGTTGACCACTTCGCATGAAAAAATAACCACCTGCAACGTTTGGTTTAGGTTTTAGGTGCATTTTAAATTTTATTGTTTAAATCGCATTTTCTCGACGAGCTGAGCACGTTTTCTGAAATGTGCTCCTCCCGTCACTCTGGTTGGGTGCGCATAGTAAAAAGTGCTCTTGGCAGCTAGAGAGTGCCGCGTTGACCACTGCGCATGAAGAAATGACCATCTGCAACGTTTGGTTTAGGTTTTAGTTGCATTTTTTATTTTATTGCTTAAATAGCATTTTCTGGACGAGCTGAGCACGTTTTCTGAAATGTGCTCCTCCCATCACTCTGGTTGGGTGCGCATAGTAAAAAGTGCTCTTGGCAGCTAGAGAGTGCCGCGTTGACCACTGCGCATGAAGAAATAACCACCTGCAACGTTTGGTTAGAGGTTTTGGGTGCATTTTTTATTTTATTGCTTAAATCGCATTTTCTCGTCGAGCTGAGCACGTTTTCTGAAATGCGCTCCTCCCGTCTCTCTGGTTGGGTGTGCATCGAAAAAGTGCTCTTGGCAGCTAGAGAGTGCCGCGTTGACCACTGCGCATGAACAAATAACCACCTGCAACGTTTGGTTTAGGTTTTGGGTGCATTTTTAATTTTATTGCTTAAATCGCATTTTCTCGTCGAGCTGAGCACGTTTTCTGAAATGCGCTCCTCCCGTCACTCTGGTTGGGTGTGCATAGTAAAAAGTGCTCTTGGCAGCTAGAGAGTGCCGCGTTGACCACTGCGCATGAAGAAATAACCACCTGCAACGTTTGGTTTAGGTTTTGGGTGCATTTTTAATTTTATTGCTTAAATCGCATTGTCTGGACGAGCTGAGCACGTTTTCTGAAATGTGCTCCTCCCGTCACTCTGGTTGGGTGCGCATAGTAAAAAGTGCTCTTGGCAGCTAGAGAGTGCCGCGTTGACTGCTGCGCATGAAGAAATAACCACCTGCAACGTTTGGTTTAGGTTTTGGGTGCATTTTTAATTTTATTGCTTAAATCGCATTTTCTCGACGAGCTGAGCACGTTTTCTGAAATGTGCTCCTCCCGTCACTCTGGTTGGGTGTGCATAGTAAAAAGTGCTCTTGGCAGCTAGAGAGTGCCGCGTTGACCACTGCACATGAAGAAATGACCATCTGCAGCGTTTGGTTTAGGTTTTAGGTGCATTTTTTATTTTATTGCTTAAATCGCATTTTCTCGACGAGCTGAGCACGTTTTCTGAAATGTGCTCCTCCCGTCACTCTGGTTGAGTGCGCATAGTAAAAAGTGCTCTTGGCAGCTAGAGAGTGCCGCGTTGACCACTGCGCATGAAGAAATGACCATCTGCAACGTTTGGTTTAGGTTTTAGGTGCATTTTAAATTTTATTGCTTAAATCGCATTTTCTCGACGAGCTGAGCACGTTTTATGAAATGTGCTCCTCCCGTCACTCTGGTTGGGTGCGCGTAGTAAAAAGTGCTCTTGGCAGCTAGAGAGTGCCGCGAGGACCACTGCGCATAAAGAAATAACCACCTGCAACGTTTGGTTTAGGTTTTAGGTGCATTTTTAATTTTATTGCTTAAATCGCATTTTCTCGACGAGCTGAGCACGTTTTCTGAAATGTGCTCCTCCCGTCACTCTGGTTGGGTGCGCATAGTAAAAAGTGCTCTTGGCAGCTAGAGAGTGCCACATTGACCACTGCGCATGAAGAAATGACCATCTGCAACGTTTGGTTTAGGTTTTAGGTGCATTTTTTATTTTATTGCTTAAATAGCATTTTCTGGACGAGCTGAGCACGTTTTCTGAAATGTGCTCCTCCCGTCACTCTGGTTGGGTGCGCATAGTAAAAAGTGCTCTTGGCAGCTAGAGAGTGCCGCGTTGACCACTGCGCATGAAGAAATGACCATCTGCAACGTTTGGTTTAGGTTTTAGTTGCATTTTTAATTTTATTGCTTAAATCGCATTTTCTCGACGAGCTGAGCACGTTTTCTGAAATGTGCTCCTCCCGTCACTGGTTGGGTGCGCATAGTAAAAAGTGCTCTTGGCAGCTAGAGAGTGCCGCGTTGACCACTGCGCATGAAGAAATGACCATCTGCAACGTTTGGTTTAGGTTTTAGTTGCATTTTTTATTTTATTGCTTAAATAGCATTTTCTGGACGAGCTGAGCACGTTTTCTGAAATGTGCTCCTCCCGTCACTCTGGTTGGGTGCGCATAGTAAAAAGTGCTCTTGGCAGCTAGAGAGTGCCGCGTTGACTGCTGCGCATGAAGAAATAACCACCTGCAACGTTTGGTTTAGGTTTTGGGTGCATTTTTAATTTTATTGCTTAAATCGCATTTTCTCGACGAGCTGAGCACGTTTTCTGAAATGCGCTCCTCCCGTCACTCTGGTTGGGTGCGCATAGTAAAAAGTGCTCTTGGCAGCTAGAGAGTGCCGCGTTGACCACTGCGCATGAAGAAATGACCATTTGCATCGTTTGGTTTAGGTTTTAGTTGCATTTTTTATTTTATTGCTTAAATAGCATTTTCTGGACGAGCTGAGCACGTTTTCTGAAATGTGCTCCTCCCGTCACTCTGGTTGTGTGTGCATAGTAAAAAGTGCTCTTGGCAGCTAGAGAGTGCCGCGTTGACCACTGCGCATGAAGAAATGACCATCTGCAACGTTTGGTTTAGGTTTTGGGTGCATTTTTAATTTTATTGCTTAAATCGCATTTTCTCGACGAGCTGAGCACGTTTTCTGAAATGTGCTCCTCCCGTCACTCTGGTTGGGTGCGCATAGTAAAAAGTGCTCTTGGCAGCTAGAGAGTGCCGCGTTGACCACTTCGCATGAAAAAATAACCACCTGCAACGTTTGGTTTAGGTTTTAGGTGCATTTTAAATTTTATTGTTTAAATCGCATTTTCTCGACGAGCTGAGCACGTTTTCTGAAATGTGCTCCTCCCGTCACTCTGGTTGGGTGCGCATAGTAAAAAGTGCTCTTGGCAGCTAGAGAGTGCCGCGTTGACCACTGCGCATGAAGAAATGACCATCTGCAACGTTTGGTTTAGGTTTTAGTTGCATTTTTTATTTTATTGCTTAAATAGCATTTTCTGGACGAGCTGAGCACGTTTTCTGAAATGTGCTCCTCCCATCACTCTGGTTGGGTGCGCATAGTAAAAAGTGCTCTTGGCAGCTAGAGAGTGCCGCGTTGACCACTGCGCATGAAGAAATAACCACCTGCAACGTTTGGTTAGAGGTTTTGGGTGCATTTTTTATTTTATTGCTTAAATCGCATTTTCTCGTCGAGCTGAGCACGTTTTCTGAAATGCGCTCCTCCCGTCTCTCTGGTTGGGTGTGCATCGAAAAAGTGCTCTTGGCAGCTAGAGAGTGCCGCGTTGACCACTGCGCATGAACAAATAACCACCTGCAACGTTTGGTTTAGGTTTTGGGTGCATTTTTAATTTTATTGCTTAAATCGCATTTTCTCGTCGAGCTGAGCACGTTTTCTGAAATGCGCTCCTCCCGTCACTCTGGTTGGGTGTGCATAGTAAAAAGTGCTCTTGGCAGCTAGAGAGTGCCGCGTTGACCACTGCGCATGAAGAAATAACCACCTGCAACGTTTGGTTTAGGTTTTGGGTGCAATTTTAATTTTATTGCTTAAATCGCATTTTCTAAACGAGCTGAGCACGTATTCTAAAATGTGCTCCTCCCGTCACTCTGGCTGGGTGCGCATAGTAAAAAGTGCTCTTGGCAGCTAGAGAGTGCCGCGTTGACCACTGCACATGAAGAAATGACCATCTGCAACGTTTGGTTTAGGTTTTGGGTGCATTTTTAATTTTATTGCTTAAATCGCATTTTCTCGACGAGCTGAGCACGTTTTCTGAAATGCGCTCCTCCCGTCACTCTGGTAGGGTGTGCATAGTAAAAAGTGCTCTTGGCAGCTAGAGAGTGCCGCGTTGACCACTGCACATGAAGAAATGACCATCTGCAACGTTTGGTTTAGGTTTTGGGTGCATTTTTAATTTTATTGCTTAAATCGCATTTTCTCGACGAGCTGAGCACGTTTTCTGAAATGTGCTCCTCCCGTCACTCTGGTTGGGTGCGCATAGTAAAAAGTGCTCTTGGCAGCTAGAGAGTGCCGCGTTGACTGCTGCGCACGAAGAAATAACCACCTCCAACGTTTAGTTTAGGTTTTAGGTGCATTTTTAATTTTATTGCTTAAATCGCATTTTCTCGACGAGCTGAGCACGTTTTCTGAAATGTGCGCCTCCCGTCACTCTGGTTGGGTGCGCATAGTAAAAAGTGCTCTTGGCAGCTAGAGAGTGCCGCGTTGACCACTGCGCATGAAGAAATAACCACCTGCAACATTTGGTTTAGGTTTTAGGTGCATTTTTAATTTTATTGCTTAAATCGCATTTTCTCGACGAGCTGAGCACGTTTTCTGAAATGTGCTCCTCCCGTCACTCTGGTTGGGTGCGCATAGTAAAAAATGCTCTTGGCAGCTAGAGAGTGCCGCGTTGAAGACTGCGCATGAAGAAATAACCACCTGCAACGTTTGGTTTAATGTTTTGGGTGTATTTTTAATTTTATTGCTTAAATCGCATTTTCTCGACGAGCTGAGCACGTTTTCTGAAATGTGCTCCTCCCGTCACTCTGGTTGGGTGCACATAGTAAAAAGTGCTCTTGGCAGCTAGAGAGTGCCGCGTTGACCACTGCGCATGAAGAAATAACAACCTGCAACGTTTGGTTTAGGTTTTAGGTGCATTTTAAATTTTATTGCTTAAATCGCATTTTCTCGACGAGCTGAGCACGTTTTCTGAAATGTGCTCCTCCCGTCACTCTGGTTGGGTGCGCATAGTAAAAAGTGCTCTTGGCAGCTAGAGAGTGCCGCGTTGACCACTGCGCATGAAGAAATATCCACCTGCAACGTTTGGTTTAGGTTTTAGGTGCATTTTTTATTTTATTGCTTAAATCGCAATTTCTCGACGAGCTGAGCACGTTTTCTGAAATGTGCTCCTCCCGTCACTCTGGTTTGGTGCGCATAGTAAAAAGTGCTCTTGGCAGCTAGAGAGTGCCGCGTTGACTGCTGCATATGAAGAAATAACCACCTGCAACGTTTGGTTTAGGTTTTGGGTGCATTTTTAATTTTATTGCTTAAATCGCATTTTCTCGACGAGCTGAGCACGTTTTCTGAAATGTGCTCCTCCCGTCACTCTGGTTGGGTGCGCATAGTAAAAAGTGCTCTTGGCAGCTAGAGAGTGCCGCGTTGACCACTGCGCATGAAGAAATAACCACCTGCAGCGTTTGGTTTAGGTTTTGGGTGCATTTTTAATTGTATTGCTTAAATCGCATTTTCTCGACGAGCTGTGCATAGTAAAAAGTGCTCTTGGCAGCTAGAGAGTGCCGCGTTGACCACTGCACATGAAGAAATGACCATCTGCAACGTTTGGTTTAGGTTTTGGGTGCAGTTTTAATTTTATTGCTTAAATCGCATTTTCTCGACGAGCTGAGCACGTTTTCTGAAATGTGCTCCTCCCGTCACTCTGGTTTGGTGCGCATAGTAAAAAGTGCTCTTGGCAGCTAGAGAGTGCCGCGTTGACCACTGCGCATGAAGAAATAACCACCTGCAACGTTTGGTTTAGGTTTTGGGTGCATTTTTAATTTTATTGCTTAAATCGCATTTTCTCGACGAGCTGAGCACGTTTTCTGAAATGTGCTCCTCCCGTCACTCTGGTTGGGTGCGCATAGTAAAAAGTGTTCTTGGCAGCTAGAGAGTGCCGCGTTGACTGCTGCGCACGAAGAAATAACCACCTGCAACGTTTGGTTTAGGTTTTGGGTGCATTTTTAATTTTATTGCTTAAATCGCATTTTCTCGACGAGCTGAGCACGTTTTCTGAAATGTGCTCCTCCCGTCACTCTGGTTTTGTGTGCATAGTAAAAAGTGCTCTTGGCAGCTAGAGAGTGCCGCGTTGACTGCTGCGCATGAAGAAATAACCACCTGCAACGTTTGGTTTAGGTTTTAGGTGCATTTTTAATTTTATTGCTTAAATCGCATTTTCTCGACGAGCTGAGCACGTTTTCTGAAATGTGCTCCTCCCGTCACTCTGGTTGGGTGCGCATAGTAAAAAGTGCTCTTGGCAGCTAGAGAGTGCCGCGTTGACCACTGCGCATGAAGAAATAACCACCTGCAACGTTTGGTTTAGGTTTTGGGTGCATTTTTAATTTTATTGCTTAAATCGCATTTTCTCGTCGAGCTGAGCACGTTTTCTAAAATGCGCTCCTCCCGTCACTCTGGTTGGGTGTGCATAGTAAAAAGTGCTCTTGGCAGCTAGAGAGTGCCGCGTTGACCACTGCGCATGAAGAAATAACCACCTGCAACCTTTGGTTTAGGTTTTGGGTGCATTTTTAATTTTATTGCTTAAATCGCATTTTCTGGACGAGCTGAGCACGTTTTCTGAAATGTGCTCCTCCCGTCACTCTGGTTGGGTGCGCATAGTAAAAAGTGCTCTTGGCAGCTAGAGAGTGCCGCGTTGACTGCTGCGCATGAAGAAATAACCACCTGCAACGTTTGGTTTAGGTTTTGGGTGCATTTTTAATTTTGTTCCTTAAATCGCATTTTCTCGACGAACTGAGCACGTTTTCTGAAATGTGCTCCTCCCGTCAGTCTGGTTGGGTGCGCATAGTAAAAAGTGCTCTTGGCAGCTAGAGAGTGCCGCGTTGACCACTGCACATGAAGAAATGACCATCTGCAGCGTTTGGTTTAGGTTTTAGGTGCATTTTTTATTTTATTGCTTAAATCGCATTTTCTCGACGAGCTGAGCACGTTTTCTGAAATGTGCTCCTCCCGTCACTCTGGTTGGGTCCGCATAGTAAAAAGTGCTCTTGGCAGCTAGAGAGTGCCGCGTTGACTGCTGCGCATGAAGAAATAACCACCTGCAACGTTTGGTTTAGGTTTTAGGTGCATTTTTAATTTTATTGCTTAAATCGCATTTTCTCGACGAGCTGAGCACGTTTTCTGAAATGCGCTCCTCCCGTCACTCTGGTTGGGTGCGCATAGTAAAAAGTGCTCTTGGCAGCTAGAGAGTGCCGCGTTGACCACTGCGCATTAAGAAATAACCACCTGCAACGTTTGGTTTAGGTTTTGGGTGCATTTTTAATTTTATTGCTTAAATCGCATTGTCTGGACGAGCTGAGCACGTTTTCTGAAATGTGCTCCTCCCGTCACTCTGGTTGGGTGTGCATAGTAAAAAGTGCTCTTGGCAGCTAGAGAGTGCCGCGTTGACCACTGCGCATGAAGAAATGACCATCTGCAACGTTTGGTTTAGGTTTTAGGTGCATTTTTAATTTTATTGCTTAAATCGCATTTTCTGGACGAGCTGAGCACGTTTTCTGAAATGTGCTCCTCCCGTCACTCTGGTTGGGTGCGCATAGTAAAAAGTGCTCTTGGCAGCTAGAGAGTGCCGCGTTGACCACTGCGCATGAAGAAATAACCACCTGCAACGTTTGGTTTAGGTTTTGGGTGCATTTTTAATTTTATTGCTTAAATCACATTTACTCGACGAGCTGAGCACGTTTTCTGAAATGTGCTCCTCCCGTCACTCTGGTTGGGTGCGCATAGTAAAAAGTGCTCTTGGCAGCTAGAGAGTGCCGCGTTGACTGCTGCGCACGAAGAAATAACCACCTGCAACGTTTGGTTTAGGTTTTAGGTGCATTTTATATTTTATTGCTTAAATCGCATTTTCTCGACGAGCTGAGCACGTTTTCTGAAATGTGCTCCTCCCGTCACTCTGGTTGGGTGCGCATAGTAAAAAGTGCTCTTGGCAGCTAGAGAGTGCCGCGTTGACTGCTGCATATGAAGAAATAACCACCTGCAACGTTTGGTTTTAGGTTTTGGGTGCATTTTTAATTTTATTGCTTAAATCGCATTTTCTCGACGAGCTGAGCACGTTTTCTGAAATGTGCTCCTCCCGTCACTCTGGTTGGGTGCGCATAGTAAAAAGTGCTCTTGGCAGCTAGAGAGTGCCGCGTTGACCACTGCGCATGAAGAAATAACCACCTGCAACGTTTGGTTTAGGTTTTGGGTGCATTTTTAATTTTATTGCTTAAATCGCATTTTCTCGACGAGCTGAGCACGTTTTCTGAAATGCGCTCCTCCCGTCACTCTGGTTGGGTGTGCATAGTAAAAAGTGCTCTTGGCAGCTAGAGAGTGCCGCGTTGACCACTGCACATGAAGAAATGACCATCTGCAACGTTTGGTTTAGGTTTTGGGTGCATTTTTAATTTTATTGCTTAAATCGCATTTTCTCGACGAGCTGAGCACGTTTTCTGGAATGTGCTCCTCCCGTCACTCTGGTTGGGTGTGTATAGTAAAAAGAGCTCTTGGCAGCTAGAGAGTGCCGCGTTGACCACTGCGCATGAAGAAATAACCACCTGCAACGTTTGGTTTAGGTTTTGGGTGCATTTTTAATTTTATTGCTTAAATCGCATTTTCTCGACGAGCTGAGCACGTTTTCTGAAATGCGCTCCTCCCGTCACTCTGGATGGGTGTGCATAGTAAAAAGTGCTCTTGGCAGCTAGAGAGTGCCGCGTTGACCACTGCACATGAAGAAATGACCATCTGCAACGTTTGGTTTAGGTTTTGGGTGCATTTTTAATTTTATTGCTTAAATCGCATTTTCTCCACGAGCTGAGCACGTTTTCTGAAATGTGCTCCTCCCGTCACTCTGGTTGGGTGCGCATAGTAAAAAGTGCTCTTGGCAGCTAGAGAGTGCCGTGTTGACTGCTGCGCATGAAGAAATAACCACCTGCAACTTTTGGTTTAGGTTTTAGGTGCATTTTTAATTTTATTGCTTAAATCGCATTTTCTCGACGAGCTGAGCACGTTTTCTGAAATGCGCTCCTCCCGTCACTCTGGTTGGGTGCGCATAGTAAAAAGTGCTCTTGGCAGCTAGAGAGTTCCGCGTTGACCACTGCGCATGAAGAAATAACCACCTGCAACGTTTGGTTTAGGTTTTGGGTGCATTTTTAATTTTATTGCTTAAATCGCATTGTCTGGACGAGCTGAGCACGTTTTCTGAAATGTGCTCCTCCCGTCACTCTGGTTGGGTGCGCATAGTAAAAAGTGCTCTTGGCAGCTAGAGAGTGCCGCGTTGACCACTGCGCATGAAGAAATGACCATCTGCAACGTTCGGTTTAGGTTTTAGGTGCATTTTTAATTTTATTGCTTAAATCGCATTTTCTCGACGAGCTGAGCACGTTTTCTGAAATGTGCTCCTCCCGTCACTCTGGTTGGGTGCGCATAGTAAAAAGTGCTCTTGGCAGCTAGAGAGTGCCGTGTTGACTGCTGCGCATGAAGAAATAACCACCTGCAACTTTTGGTTTAGGTTTTAGGTGCATTTTTAATTTTATTGCTTAAATCGCATTTTCTCGACGAGCTGAGCACGTTTTCTGAAATGTGCTCCTCCCGTCACTCTGGTTGGGTGCGCATAGTAAAAAGTGCTCTTGGCAGCTAGAGAGTGCCGCGTTGACCACTGCGCATGAAGAAATAACCACCTGCAACGTTTGGTTTAGGTTTTGGGTGCATTTTTAATTTTATTGCTTACATTGCATTTTCTCGACGAGCTGAGCACGTTTTCTGAAATGTGCTCCTCCCGTCACTCTGGTTGGGTGTGTATAGTAAAAAGTGCTCTTGGCAGCTAGAGAGTGCCGCGTTGACCACTGCGCATGAAGAAATGACCATCTGAAGCGTTTGGTTTAGGTTTTAGTTGCATATTTAATTTTATTGCTTAAATCGCATTTTCTCGACGAGCTGAGCACGTTTTCTTAAATGTGCTCCTCCCGTCACTCTGGTTGGGTGCGCATAGTAAAAAGTGCTCTTGGCAGCTAGAGAGTGCCGCGTTGACTGCTGCGCATGAAGAAATAACCACCTGCAACTTTTGGTTTAGGTTTTAGGTGCATTTTTAATTTTATTGCTTAAATCGCATTTTCTCCACGAGCTGAGCACGTTTTCTGAAATGCGCTCCTCCCGTCACTCTGGTTGGGTGCGCATAGTAAAAAGTGCTCTTGGCAGCTAGAGAGTGCCGCGTTGACTCCTGCGCACGAAGAAATAACCACCTGCAACGTTTGGTTTAGGTTTTAGGTGCATTTTTAATTTTATTGCTTAAATCGCATTTTCTCGACGAGCTGAGCAAGTTTTCTGAAATGTGCTCCTCCCGTCACTCTGGTTGGGTGCGCATAGTAAAAAGTGCTCTTGGCAGCTAGAGAGTGCCGCGTTGACCACTGCATATGAAGAAATAACCACCTGCAACGTTTGGTATAGATTTTAGGTGCATTTTTAATTTTATTGCTTAAATCGCATTTTCTCGACGAGCTGAGCACGTTTTCTGAAATGTGCTCCTCCCGTCACTCTGGGTGGGTGCGCATAGTAAAAAGTGCTCTTGGCAGCTAGAGAGTGCCGCGTTGACCACTGCACATGAAGAAATAACCACCTGCAACGTTTGGTTTAGGTTTTAGGTGCATTTTTAATTGTATTGCTTAAATCGCATTTTCTCGGCGAGCTGAGCACGTTTTCTGAAATGTGCTCCTCCCGTCACTCTGGTTGGGTGCGCATAGTAAAAAGTGCTCTTGGCAGCTAGAGAGTGCCGCGTTGACCACTGTGCATGAAGAAATAACCACCTGCAACGTTTGGTTTAGGTTTTAGGTGCATTTTTTATTTTATTGCTTAAATCGCATTTTTTCGACGAGCTGAGCACGTTTTCTGAAATGTGCTCCTCCCGTCACTCTCGATGGGTGCGCATAGTAAAAAATGCTCTTGGCAGCTAGAGAGTGCCGCGTTGACTGCTGCATATGAAGAAATAACCACCTGCAACGTTTGGTTTAGGTTTTGGGTGCATTTTTAATTTTATTGCTTAAATCGCATTTTCTCGACGAGCTGAGCACGTTTTCTGAAATGTGCTCCTCCCGTCACTCTGGTTGGGTGCGCATAGTAAAAAGTGCTCTTGGCAGCTAGAGAGTGCCGCGTTGACCACTGCGCATGAAGAAATAACCACCTGCAACGTTTGGTTTAGGTTTTGGGTGCATTTTTAATTTTATTGCTTAAATCGCATTTTCTCGACGAGCTGAGCACGTTTTCTGAAATGCGCTCCTCCCGTCACTCTGGTTGGGTGCGCATAGTAAAAAGTGCTCTTGGCAGCTAGAGAGTGCCGCGTTGACCACTGCACATGAAGAAATGACCATCTGCAACGTTTGGTTTAGGTTTTGGGTGCATTTTTAATTTTATTGCTTAAATCGCATTTTCTCGACGAGCTGAGCACGTTTTCTGGAATGTGCTCCTCCCGTCACTCTGGTTGGGTGTGTATAGTAAAAAGTGCTCTTGGCAGCTAGAGAGTGCCGCGTTGACCACTGCGCATGAAGAAATGACCATCTGCAGCGTTTGGTTTAGGTTTTAGGTGCATTTTTAATTGTATTGCTTAAATCGCATTTTCTCGACGAGCTGAGCACGTTTTCTGGAATGTGCTCCTCCCGTCACTCTGGTTGGGTGTGTATAGTAAAAAGTGCTCTTGGCAGCTAGAGAGTGCCGCGTTGACCACTGCGCATGAAGAAATAACCACCTGCAACGTTTGGTTTAGGTTTTGGGTGCATTTTTAATTTTATTGCTTAAATTGCATTTACTCGACGAGCTGAGCACGTTTTCTGAAATGTGCTCCTCCCGTCACTCTGGTTGGGTGCGCATAGTAAAAAGTGCTCTTGGCAGCTAGAGAGTGCCGCGTTGACTGCTGCGCACGAAGAAATAACCACCTGCAACGTTTGGTTTAGGTTTTAGGTGCATTTTTAATTTTATTGCTTAAATCGCATTTTCTCGACGAGCTGAGCACGTTTTCTGAAATGTGCTCCTCCCGTCACTCTGGTTAGGTGCGCATAGTAAAAAGTGCTCTTGGCAGCTAGAGAGTGCCGCGTTGACCACTGCGCATGAAGAAATAACCACCTGCAACGTTTGGTTTAGGTTTTAGGTGCATTTTTAATTTTATTGCTTAAATCGCATTTTCTCGACGAGCTGAGCACGTTTTCTGAAATGTGCTCCTCCCGTCACTCTGGTTGGGTGCGCATAGTAAAAAATGCTCTTGGCAGCTAGAGAGTGCCGCGTTGATCACTGCGCATGAAGAAATAACCACCTGCAACGTTTGGTTCAATGTTTTGCGTCCATTTTTACTTTTATTGCTTAAATCGCATTTTCTCGACGAGCTGAGCACGTTTTCTGAAATGTGCTCCTCCCGTCACTCTGGTTGGGTGCACATAGTAATAAGTGCTCTTGGCAGCTAGAGAGTGCCGCGTTGACCAATGCGCATGAAGAAATAACCACCTGCAACGTTTGGTTTAGGTTTTTAGGTGCATTTTTAATTTTATTGCTTAAATCGCATTTTCTCGACGAGCTGAGCACGTTTTCTGAAATGTGCTCCTCCCGTCACTCTGGTTGGGTGCGCATAGTAAAAAGTGCTCTTGGCAGCTAGAGAGTGCCGCGTTGACCACTGCGCATGAAGAAATAACCACCTGCAACGTTTGGTTTAGGTTTTGGGTGCATTTTTAATTTTATTGCTTAAATCGCATTTTCTCAACGAGCTGAGCACGTTTTCTGAAATATGCTCCTCCTGTCACTCTGGTTGGGTGCGCATAGTAAAAAGTGCTCTTGGCAGCTAGAGAGTGCCGCGTTCACCACTGCACATGAAGAAATGACCATCTGCAACGTTTGGTTTAGGTTTTGGGTGCATTTTTAATTTTATTGCTTAAATCGCATTTTCTCGACGAGCTGAGCACGTTTTCTGAAATGTGCTCCTCCCGTCACTCTGGTTGGGTGCGCATAGTAAAAAGTGCTCTTGGCAGCTAGAGAGTGCCGCGTTGACCACTGCGCATGAAGAAATAACCACCTGCAACGTTTGGTTTAGGTTTTGGGTGCATTTTTAATTTTATTGCTTAAATCGCATTTTCTCGTCGAGCTGAGCACGTTTTCTAAAATGCGGTCCTCCCGTCACTCTGGTTGGGTGTGCATAGTAAAAAGTGCTCTTGGCAGCTAGAGAGTGCCGCGTTGACCACTGCGCATGAAGAAATGACCATCTGCAACGTTTGGTTTAGGTTTTGGGTGCATTTTTAATTTTATTGCTTAAATCGCATTTTCTCGACGAGCATAGCACGTTTTCTGGAATGTGCTCCTTCCGTCACTCTGGTTGGGTGCGCATAGTAAAAAGTGCTCTTGGCAGCTAGAGAGTGCCGCGTTGACCACTGCATATGAAGAAATAACCACCTGCAACGTTTGGTATAGATTTTAGGTGCATTTTTAATTTTATTGCTTAAATCGCATTTTCTCGACGAGCTGAGCACGTTTTCTGAAATGTGCTCCTCCCGTCACTCTGGGTGGGTGCGCATAGTAAAAAGTGCTCTTGGCAGCTAGAGAGTGCCGCGTTGACCACTGCGCATGAAGAAATAACCACCTGCAACGTTTGGTTTAGGTTTTAGGTGCATTTTTAATTGTATTGCTTAAATCGCATTTTCTCGACGAGCTGAGCACGTTTTCTGAAATGTGCTCCTCCCGTCACTATGGTTGGGTGCGCATAGTAAAAAGTGCTCTTGGCAGCTAGAGAGTGCCGCGTTGACCACTGCGCATGAAGAAATAACCACCTGCAACGTTTGGTTTAGGTTTTGGGTGCATTTTTAATTTTATTGCTTAAATCGCATTTTCTCGACGAGCTGAGCACGTTTTCTGAAATGCGCTCCTCCCGTCACTCTGGTTGGGTGTGCATAGTAAAAAGTGCTCTTGGCAGCTAGAGAGTGCCGCGTTGACCACTGCACATGAAGAAATTACCATCTGCAACGTTTGGTTTAGGTTTTGGGTGCATTTTTTAATTTTATTGCTTAAATTGCATTTTCTCGACGAGGTGAGCACGTTTTCTGAAATGTGCTCCTCCCGTCACTCTGGTTGGGTGCGCATAGTAAATAGTGCTCTTGGCAGCTAGAGAGTGCCGTGTTGACTGCTGTGCATGAAGAAATAACCACCTGCAACTTTTGGTTTAGGTTTTAGGTGCATTTTTTATTTTATTGCTTAAATTGCATTTTCTCGACGAGCTGAGCACGTTTTCTGAAATGTGCTCCTCCCGTCACTCTGGTTGGGTGCGCATAGTAAAAAGTGCTCTTGGCAGCTAGAGAGTGCCGCGTTGACTGCTGCGCACGAAGAAATAACCACCTGCAACGTTTGGTTTAGGTTTTGGGTGCATTTTTAATTTTATTGCTTAAATCGCATTTTCTCGACGAGCTGAGCACGTTTTCTGAAATGTGCTCCTCCCGTCACTCTGGTTATGTGTGCATAGTAAAAAGTGCTCTTGGCAGCTAGAGAGTGCCGCGTTGACCACTGCGCATGAAGAAATGACCATCTGCAACGTTTGGTTTAGGTTTTAGGTGCATTTTTAATTTTATTGCTTAAATCGCATTTTCTGGACGAGCTGAGCACGTTTTCTGAAATGTGCTCCTCCCGTCACTCTGGTTGGGTGCGCATAGTAAAAAGTGCTCTTGGCAGCTAGAGAGTGCCGCGTTGACCACTGCGCATGAAGAAATAACCACCTGCAACGTTTGGTTTAGGTTTTGGGTGCATTTTTAATTTTATTGCTTAAATTGCATTTACTCGACGAGCTGAGCACGTTTTCTGAAATGTGCTCCTCCCGTCACTCTGGTTGGGTGCGCATAGTAAAAAGTGCTCTTGGCAGCTAGAGAGTGCCGCGTTGACTGCTGCGCACGAAGAAATAACCACCTGCAACGTTTGGTTTAGGTTTTAGGTGCATTTTTAATTTTATTGCTTAAATCGCATTTGCTCGACGAGCTGAGCACGTTTTCTGAAATGTGCTCCTCCCGTCACTCTGGTTGGGTGCGAATAGTAAAAAGTGCTCTTGGCAGCTAGAGAGTGCCGCCTTTGACCACTGCGCATTAAGAAATAACCAACTGCAACGTTTGGTTTAGGTTTTGGGTGCATTTTTAATTTTATTGCTTAAATCGCATTTTCTCGACGAGCTGAGCACGTTTTCTGAAATGCGCTCCTCCCGTCACTCTGGTTGGGTGTGCATCGTAAAAAGTGCTCTTGGCAGCTAGAGAGTGCCGCGTTGATCACTGCACATGAAGAAATGACCATCTGCAACGTTTGGTTTAGGTTTTGGGTGCATTTTTAATTTTATTGCTTAAATCGCATTTTCTCGACGAGCTGAGCACGTTTTCTGAAATGTGCTCCTCCCGTCACTCTGGTTGGGTGCGCATAGTAAAATGTGCTCTTGGCAGCTAGAGAGTGCCGTGTTGACTGCTGCGCATGAAGAAATAACCACCTGCAAGTTTTGGTTTAGGTTTTAGGTGCATTTTTAATTTTATTGCTTAAATCGCATTTTCTCGACGAGCTGAGCACGTTTTCTGAAATGCGCTCCTCCCGTCACTCTGGTTGGGGTCGCATAGTAAAAAGTGCTCTTGGCAGCTAGAGAGTGCCGCGTTGACCACTGCGCATGAAGAAATAACCACCTGCAACGTTTGGTTTAGGTTTTGGGTGCATTTTTAATTTTATTGCTTAAATTGCATTGTCTGGACGAGCTGAGCACGTTTTCTGAAATGTGCTCCTCCCGTCACTCTGGTTGGGTGTGCATAGTAAAAAGTGCTCTTGGCAGCTAGAGAGTTCCGCGTTGACCACTGCGCATGAAGAAATGACCATCTGCAACGTTTGGTTTAGGTTTTAGGTGCATTTTTAATTTTATTGCTTAAATCGCATTTTCTGGACGAGCCTAGCACGTTTTCTGAAATGTGCTCCTCCCGTCACTCTGGTTGGGTGCGCATAGTAAAAAGTGCTCTTGGCAGCTAGAGAGTGCCGTGTTGACTGCTGCGCATGAAGAAATAACCACCTGCAACTTTTGGTTTAGGTTTTAGGTGCATTTTTAATTTAATTGCTTAAATCGCATTTTCTCGACGAGCTGAGCACGTTTTCTGAAATGTGCTCCTCCCGTCACTCTGGTTGGGTGCGCATAGTAAAAAGTGCTGTTGGCAGCTAGAGAGTGCCGCGTTGACCACTGCGCATGAAGAAATAACCACCTGCAACGTTTGGTTTAGGTTTTGGGTGCATTTTTAATTTCATTGCTTAAATCGCATTTTCTCGTCGAGCTGAGCACGTTTTCTGAAAAGCGCTCCTCCCGTCACTCTGGTTGGGTGTGCATAGTAAAAAGTGCTCTTGGCAGCTAGAGAGTGCCGCGTTGACCACTGCACATGAAGAAATAACCACCTGCAACGTTTGGTTTAGGTTACAGGTGCATTTTTAATTTTATTGCTTAAATCGCATTTTCTCGACGAGCTGAGCACGTTTTCTGAAATGTGCTCCTCCCGTCACTCTGGTTGGGTGCGCATAGTTAAAAATGCTCTTGGCAGCTAGAGAGTGCCGCGTTGACCACTGCGCATGAAGAAATAACCACCTGCAACGTTTGGTTTAATGTTTTGGGTGCATTTTTAATTTTATTGCTTAAATCGCATTTTCTCAACGAGCTGAGCACGTTTTCTGAAATGTGCTCCTCCCGTCACTCTGGTTGGGTGTGCATAGTAAAAAGTGCTCTTGGCAGCTAGAGAGTGCCGCGTTGACCACTGCGCATGAAGAAATGACCATCTGCAACGTTTGGTTTAGGTTTTAGGTGCATTTTTAATTTTATTGCTTAAATCGCATTTTCTCGACGAGCTGAGCACGTTTTCTGAAATGTGCTCCTCCCGTCACTCTGGTTGGGTGCGCATAGTAAAAAGTGCTCTTGGCAGCTCGAGAGTGCCGCGTTGACTGCTGCGCATGAAGAAATAACCACCTGCAACGTTTGGTTTAGGTTTTAGGTGCATTTTTAATTTTATTGCTTAAATCGCATTTTCTCGACGAGCTGAGCACGTTTTCTGAAATGTGCTCCTCCCGTCACTCTGGTTGGGTGCGCATAGTAAAAAGTGCTCTTGGCAGCTAGAGAGTGCCGCGTTGACCACTGCGCATGAAGAAATAACCACCTGCAACGTTTGGTTTAGGTTTTGGGTGCATTTTTAATTTTATTGCTTAAATCGCATTTTCTCGTCGAGCTGAGCACGTTTTCTAAAATGCGCTCCTCCCGTCACTCTGGTTGGGTGTGCATAGTAAAAAGTGCTCTTGGCAGCTAGAGAGTGCCGCGTTGACCACTGCGCATGAAGAAATAACCACCTGCAACGTTTGGTTTAGGTTTTGGGTGCATTTTTAATTTTATTGCTTAAATCGCATTTTCTGGACGAGCTGAGCACGTTTTCTGAAATGTGCTCCTCCCGTCACTCTGGTTGGGTGCGCATAGTAAAAAGTGCTCTTGGCAGCTAGAGAGTGCCGCGTTGACCACTGCGCATGAAGAAATAACCACCTGCAACGTTTGGTTTAGGTTTTGGGTGCATTTTTAATTTTATTGCTTAAATCGCATTTACTCGACCAGCTGAGCACGTTTTCTGAAATGTGCTCCTCCCGTCACTCTGGTTGGGTGCGCATAGTAAAAAGTCCTCTTGGCAGCTAGAGAGTGCCGCGTTGACTGCTGCGCACGAAGAAATAACCACCTGCAAGGTTTGGTTTAGGTTTTAGGTGCATTTTTAATTTTATTGCTTAAATCGCATTTTCTCGACGAGCTGAGCACGTTTTCTGAAATGTGCTCCTCCCGTCACTCTGGTTGGGTGCGCATAGTAAAAAGTGCTCTTGGCAGCTAGAGAGTGCCGCGTTGACCACTGCGCATGAAGAAATAACCTCCTGCAACGTTTGGTTTAGGTTTTGGGTGCATTTTTAATTTTATTGCTTAAATCGCATTTTCTCGTCGAGCTGAGCACGTTTTCTAAAATGCGCTCCTCCCGTCACTCTGGTTGGGTGTGCATAGTAAAAAGTGCTCTTGGCAGCTAGAGAGTGCCGCGTTGACCACTGCGCATGAAGAAATGACCATCTGCAACGTTTGGTTTAGGTTTTAGGTGCATTTTTAATTTTATTGCTTAAATCGCATTTTCTGGACGAGCTGAGCACGTTTTCTGAAATGTGCTCCTCCCGTCACTCTGGTTGGGTGCGCATAGTAAAAAGTGCTCTTGGCAGCTAGAGAGTGCCGCGTTGACCACTGCGCATGAAGAAATGACCATCTGCAACGTTTGGTTTCGGTTTTCGGTGCATTTTTAATTTTATTGCTTAAATCGCATTCTCGACGAGTTGAGCACGTTTTCTGAAATGTGCTCCTCACGTCACTCTGGTTGGGTGCACATAGTAAAAAGTGCTCTTGGCAGCTAGAGAGTGCCGCGTTGACCAATGCGCATGAAGAAATAACCACCTGCAACGTTTGGTTTAGGTTTTTAGGTGCATTTTTAATTTTATTGCTTGAATCGCATTTTCTCGACGAGCTGAGCACGTTTTCTGAAATGTGCTCCTCCCGTCTCTCTGGTTGGGTGCGCATAGTAAAAAGTGCTCTTGGCAGCTAGAGAGTGCCGCGTTGACCACTGCGCATGAAGAAATAACCACCTGCAACGTTTGGTTTAGGTTTTGGGTGCATTTTTAATTTTATTGCTTAAATTGCATTTACTCGACGAGCTGAGCACGTTTTCTGAAATGTGCTCCTCCCGTCACTCTGGTTGGGTGCGCATAGTAAAAAGTGCTCTTGGCAGCTAGAGAGTGCCGCGTTGACTGCTGCGCACGAAGAAATAACCACCTGCAACGTTTGGTTTAGGTTTTGGGTGCATTTTTAATTTTATTGCTTAAATCGCATTTTCTCGACGAGCTGAGCACGTTTTCTGAAATGTGCTCCTCCCGTCACTCTGGTTATGTGTGCATAGTAAAAAGTGCTCTTGGCAGCTAGAGAGTGCCGCGTTGACCACTGCGCATGAAGAAATGACCATCTGCAACGTTTGGTTTAGGTTTTAGGTGCATTTTTAATTTTATTGCTTAAATCGCATTTTCTGGACGAGCTGAGCACGTTTTCTGAAATGTGCTCCTCCCGTCACTCTGGTTGGGTGCGCATAGTAAAAAATGCTCTTGGCAGCTAGAGAGTGCCGCGTTGACCACTGCGCATGAAGAAATAACCACCTGCAACGTTTGGTTTAGGTTTTGGGTGCATTTTTAATTTTATTGCTTAAATTGCATTTACTCGACGAGCTGAGCACGTTTTCTGAAATGTGCTCCTCCCGTCACTCTGGTTGGGTGCGCATAGTAAAAAGTGCTCTTGGCAGCTAGAGAGTGCCGCGTTGACTGCTGCGCACGAAGAAATAACCACCTGCAACGTTTGGTTTAGGTTTTAGGTGCATTTTTAATTTTATTGCTTAAATCGCATTTGCTCGACGAGCTGAGCACGTTTTCTGAAATGTGCTCCTCCCGTCACTCTGGTTGGGTGCGAATAGTAAAAAGTGCTCTTGGCAGCTAGAGAGTGCCGCCTTTGACCACTGCGCATTAAGAAATAACCAACTGCAACGTTTGGTTTAGGTTTTGGGTGCATTTTTAATTTTATTGCTTAAATCGCATTTTCTCGACGAGCTGAGCACGTTTTCTGAAATGCGCTCCTCCCGTCACTCTGGTTGGGTGTGCATCGTAAAAAGTGCTCTTGGCAGCTAGAGAGTGCCGCGTTGATCACTGCACATGAAGAAATGACCATCTGCAACGTTTGGTTTAGGTTTTGGGTGCATTTTTAATTTTATTGCTTAAATCGCATTTTCTCGACGAGCTGAGCACGTTTTCTGAAATGTGCTCCTCCCGTCACTCTGGTTGGGTGCGCATAGTAAAATGTGCTCTTGGCAGCTAGAGAGTGCCGTGTTGACTGCTGCGCATGAAGAAATAACCACCTGCAAGTTTTGGTTTAGGTTTTAGGTGCATTTTTAATTTTATTGCTTAAATCGCATTTTCTCGACGAGCTGAGCACGTTTTCTGAAATGCGCTCCTCCCGTCACTCTGGTTGGGGTCGCATAGTAAAAAGTGCTCTTGGCAGCTAGAGAGTGCCGCGTTGACCACTGCGCATGAAGAAATAACCACCTGCAACGTTTGGTTTAGGTTTTGGGTGCATTTTTAATTTTATTGCTTAAATTGCATTGTCTGGACGAGCTGAGCACGTTTTCTGAAATGTGCTCCTCCCGTCACTCTGGTTGGGTGTGCATAGTAAAAAGTGCTCTTGGCAGCTAGAGAGTTCCGCGTTGACCACTGTGCATGAAGAAATGACCATCTGCAACGTTTGGTTTAGGTTTTAGGTGCATTTTTAATTTTATTGCTTAAATCGCATTTTCTGGACGAGCTGAGCACGTTTTCTGAAATGTGCTCCTCCCGTCACTCTGGTTGGGTGCGCATAGTAAAAAGTGCTCTTGGCAGCTAGAGAGTGCCGTGTTGACTGCTGCGCATGAAGAAATAACCACCTGCAACTTTTGGTTTAGGTTTTAGGTGCATTTTTAATTTAATTGCTTAAATCGCATTTTCTCGACGAGCTGAGCACGTTTTCTGAAATGTGCTCCTCCCGTCACTCTGGTTGGGTGCGCATAGTAAAAAGTGCTGTTGGCAGCTAGAGAGTGCCGCGTTGACCACTGCGCATGAAGAAATAACCACCTGCAACGTTTGGTTTAGGTTTTGGGTGCATTTTTAATTTCATTGCTTAAATCGCATTTTCTCGTCGAGCTGAGCACGTTTTCTGAAAAGCGCTCCTCCCGTCACTCTGGTTGGGTGTGCATAGTAAAAAGTGCTCTTGGCAGCTAGAGAGTGCCGCGTTGACCACTGCACATGAAGAAATAACCACCTGCAACGTTTGGTTTAGGTTACAGGTGCATTTTTAATTTTATTGCTTAAATCGCATTTTCTCGACGAGCTGAGCACGTTTTCTGAAATGTGCTCCTCCCGTCACTCTGGTTGGGTGCGCATAGTAAAAAATGCTCTTGGCAGCTAGAGAGTGCCGCGTTGACCACTGCGCATGAAGAAATAACCACCTGCAACGTTTGGTTTAATGTTTTGGGTGCATTTTTAATTTTATTGCTTAAATCGCATTTTCTCAACGAGCTGAGCACGTTTTCTGAAATGTGCTCCTCCCGTCACTCTGGTTGGGTGTGCATAGTAAAAAGTGCTCTTGGCAGCTAGAGAGTGCCGCGTTGACCACTGCGCATGAAGAAATGACCATCTGCAACGTTTGGTTTCGGTTTTCGGTGCATTTTTAATTTTATTGCTTAAATCGCATTTTCTCGACGAGTTGAGCACGTTTTCTGAAATGTGCTCCTCACGTCACTCTGGTTGGGTGCACATAGTAAAAAGTGCTCTTGGCAGCTAGAGAGTGCCGCGTTGACCAATGCGCATGAAGAAATAACCACCTGCAACGTTTGGTTTAGGTTTTTAGGTGCATTTTTAATTTTATTGCTTGAATCGCATTTTCTCGACGAGCTGAGCACGTTTTCTGAAATGTGCTCCTCCCGTCACTCTGGTTGGGTGCGCATAGTAAAAAGTGCTCTTGGCAGCTAGAGAGTGCCGCGTTGACTGCTGCGCATGAAGAAATAACCACCTGCAACGTTTGGTTTAGGTTTTAGGTGCATTTTTAATTTTATTGCTTAAATCGCATTTTCTCGACGAGCTGAGCACGTTTTCTGAAATGTGCTCCTCCCGTCACTCTGGTTGGGTGCGCATAGTAAAAAGTGCTCTTGGCAGCTAGAGAGTGCCGCGTTGACCACTGCGCATGAAGAAATAACCACCTGCAACGTTTGGTTTAGGTTTTGGGTGCATTTTTAATTTTATTGCTTAAATCGCATTTTCTCGTCGAGCTGAGCACGTTTTCTAAAATGCGCTCCTCCCGTCACTCTGGTTGGGTGTGCATAGTAAAAAGTGCTCTTGGCAGCTAGAGAGTGCCGCGTTGACCACTGCGCATGAAGAAATAACCACCTGCAACGTTTGGTTTAGGTTTTGGGTGCATTTTTAATTTTATTGCTTAAATCGCATTTTCTGGACGAGCTGAGCACGTTTTCTGAAATGTGCTCCTCCCGTCACTCTGGTTGGGTGCGCATAGTAAAAAGTGCTCTTGGCAGCTAGAGAGTGCCGCGTTGACCACTGCGCATGAAGAAATAACCACCTGCAACGTTTGGTTTAGGTTTTGGGTGCATTTTTAATTTTATTGCTTAAATCGCATTTACTCGACGAGCTGAGCACGTTTTCTGAAATGTGCTCCTCCCGTCACTCTGGTTGGGTGCGCATAGTAAAAAGTGCTCTTGGCAGCTAGAGAGTGCCGCGTTGACTGCTGCGCACGAAGAAATAACCACCTGCAAGGTTTGGTTTAGGTTTTAGGTGCATTTTTAATTTTATTGCTTAAATCGCATTTTCTCGACGAGCTGAGCACGTTTTCTGAAATGTGCTCCTCCCGTCACTCTGGTTGGGTGCGCATAGTAAAAAGTGCTCTTGGCAGCTAGAGAGTGCCGCGTTGACCACTGCGCATGAAGAAATAACCACCTGCAACGTTTGGTTTAGGTTTTAGGTGCATTTTTAATTTTATTGCTTAAATCGCATTTTCTCGACGAGCTGAGCACGTTTTCTGAAATGTGCTCCTCCCGTCACTCTGGTTGGGTGCGCATAGTAAAAAGTGCTCTTGGCAGCTAGAGAGTGCCGCGTTGACTGCTGCGCATGAAGAAATAACCACCTGCAACGTTTGGTTTAGGTTTTAGGTGCATTTTTAATTTTATTGCTTAAATCGCATTTTCTCGACGAGCTGAGCACGTTTTCTGAAATGTGCTCCTCCCGTCACTCTGGTTGGGTGCGCATAGTAAAAAGTGCTCTTGGCAGCTAGAGAGTGCCGCGTTGACCACTGCGCATGAAGAAATAACCACCTGCAACGTTTGGTTTAGGTTTTGGGTGCATTTTTAATTTTATTGCTTAAATCGCATTTTCTCGACGAGCTGAGCACGTTTTCTGAAATGTGCTCCTCCCGTCACTCTGGTTGGGTGCGCATAGTAAAAAGTGCTCTTGGCAGCTAGAGAGTGCCGCGTTGACCACTGCGCATGAAGAAATAACCACCTGCAACGTTTGGTTTAGGTTTTAGGTGCATTTTTAATTTTATTGCTTAAATCGCATTTTCTCGACGAGCTGAGCACGTTTTCTGAAATGTGCTCCTCCCGTCACTCTGGTTGGGTGCGCATAGTAAAAAGTGCTCTTGGCAGCTAGAGAGTGCCGCGTTGACTGCTGCGCACGAAGAAATAACCACCTGCAACGTTTGGTTTAGGTTTTGGGTGCATTTTTAATTTTATTGCTTAAATCGCATGTTCTCGTCGAGCTGAGCACGTTTTCTGAAATGCGCTCCTCCCGTCACTCTTGTTGGGTGTGCATATTAAAAAGTGCTCTTGGCAGCTAGAGAGTGCCGCGTTGACTGCTGCGCACTAAGAAATAACCACCTGCAACGTTTGGTTTAGGTTTTGGGTGCATTTTTAATTTTATTGCTTAAATCGCATTTTCTCGACGAGCTGAGCACGTTTTCTGAAATGTGCTCCTCCCGTCACTCTGGTTGGGTGCGCATAGTAAAAGGTGCTCTTGGCAGCTAGAGAGTTCCGCGTTGACCACTGCACATGAAGAAATGACCATCTGCAGCGTTTGGTATAGGTTGTAGGTGCATTTTTTATTTTATTGCTTAAATCGCATTTTCTCGACGAGCTGAGCACGTTTTCTGAAATGTGCTCCTCCCGTCACTCTGGTTGGGTCCGCATAGTAAAAAGTGCTCTTGGCAGCTAGAGAGTGCCGCGTTGACTGCTGCGCATGAAGAAATAACCACCT
The DNA here is from genome assembly GCF_024217435.2 of Syngnathus scovelli. Classification (NCBI taxonomy): domain Eukaryota; kingdom Metazoa; phylum Chordata; class Actinopteri; order Syngnathiformes; family Syngnathidae; genus Syngnathus; species Syngnathus scovelli. The sequence continues at coordinate 23,471 of NW_026061466.1, read as the reverse complement.
GCAACGTTTGGTTTAGGTTTTAGGTGCATTTTTAATTTTATTGCTTAAATCGCATTTTCTCGACGAGCTGAGCACGTTTTCTGAAATGCGCTCCTCCCGTCACTCTGGTTGGGTGCGCATAGTAAAAAGTGCTCTTGGCAGCTAGAGAGTGCCGCGTTGACCACTGCGCATTAAGAAATAACCACCTGCAACGTTTGGTTTAGGTTTTAGGTGCATTTTTTATTTTATTGCTTAAATTGCATTTTTTCGACGAGCTTAGCACGTTTTCTGAAATGTGCTCCTCCCGTCACTCTGGATGGGTGCGCATAGTAAAAAATGCTCTTGGCAGCTAGAGAGTGCCGCGTTGACTGCTGCATATGAAGAAATAACCACCTGCAACGTTTGGTTTAGGTTTTGGGTGCATTTTTAATTTTATTGCTTAAATCGCATTTTCTCGAAGAGCTGAGCACGTTTTCTGAAATGTGCTCCTCCCGTCACTCTGGTTGGGTGCGCATATTAAAAAGTGCTCTTGGCAGCTAGAGAGTGCCGCGTTGACCACTGCGCATGAAGAAATAACCACCTGCAACGTTTGGTTTAGGTTTTGGGTGCATTTTTAATTTTATTGCTTAAATCGCATTTTCTCGACGAGCTGAGCACGTTTTCTGAAATGCGCTCCTCTCGTCACTCTGGTTGGGTGCGCATAGTAAAAAGTGCTCTTGGCAGCTAGAGAGTGCCGCGTTGACCACTGCACATGAAGAAATGACCATCTGCAACGTTTGGGTTAGGTTTTGGGTGCATTTTTAATTTTATTGCTTAAATCGCATTTTCTCGACGAGCTGAGCACGTTTTCTGGAATGTGCTCCTCCCGTCACTCTGGTTGGGTGTGTATAGTAAAAAGTGCTCTTGGCAGCTAGAGAGTGCCGCGTTGACCACTGCGCATGAAGAAATGACCATCTGCAGCGTTTGGTTTAGGTTTTGGGTGCATTTTTAATTTTATTGCTTAAATCGCATTTTCTCGACGAGCTGAACACGTTTTCTGAAATGTGCTCCTCCCGTCACTCTGGTTGGGTGCGCATAGTAAAAAGTGCTCTTGGCAGCTAGAGAGTGCCGCGTTGACCACTGCGCATGAAGAAATAACCACCTGCAACGTTTGGTTTAGGTTTTGGGTGCATTTTTAATTTTATTGCTTAAATCGCATTGTCTGGACGAGCTGAGCACGTTTTCTGAAATGTGCTCCTCCCGTCACTCTGGTTGGGTGTGCATAGTAAAAAGTGCTCTTGGCAGCTAGAGAGTGCCGCGTTGACCACTGCGCATGAAGAAATGACCATCTGCAACGTTTGGTTTAGGTTTTAGGTGCATTTTTAATTTTATTGCTTAAATCGCATTTTCTGGACGAGCTGAGCACGTTTTCTGAAATGTGCTCCTCCCGTCACTCTGGTTGGGTGCGCATAGTAAAAAGTGCTCATGGCAGCTAGAGAGTGCCGCGTTGACCACTGCGCATGAAGAAATAACCACCTGCAACGTTTGGTTTAGGTTTTGGGTGCATTTTTAATTGTATTGCTTAAATTGCATTTACTCGACGAGCTGAGCACGTTTTCTGAAATGTGCTCCTCCCGTCACTCTGGTTGGGTGCGCATAGTAAAAAGTGCTCTTGGCAGCTAGAGAGTGCCGCGTTGACTGCTGCGCACGAAGAAATAACCACCTGCAACGTTTGGTTTAGGTTTTAGGTGCATTTTTAATTTTATTGCTTAAATCGCATTTTCTCGACGAGCTGAGCACGTTTTCTGAAATGTGCTCCTCCCGTCACTCTGGTTGGGTCCGCATAGTAAAAAGTGCTCTTGGCAGCTAGAGAGTGCCGCGTTGACTGCTGCGCATGAAGAAATAACCACCTGCAACGTTTGGTTTAGGTTTTAGGTGCATTTTTAATTTTATTGCTTAAATCGCATTTTCTCGACGAGCTGAGCACGTTTTCTGAAATGCGCTCCTCCCGTCACTCTGGTTGGGTGCGCATAGTAAAAAGTGCTCTTGGCAGCTAGAGAGTGCCGCGTTGACCACTGCGCATTAAGAAATAACCACCTGCAACGTTTGGTTTAGGTTTTAGGTGCATTTTTTATTTTATTGCTTAAATTGCATTTTTTCGACGAGCTTAGCACGTTTTCTGAAATGTGCTCCTCCCGTCACTCTGGATGGGTGCGCATAGTAAAAAATGCTCTTGGCAGCTAGAGAGTGCCGCGTTGACTGCTGCATATGAAGAAATAACCACCTGCAACGTTTGGTTTAGGTTTTGGGTGCATTTTTAATTTTATTGCTTAAATCGCATTTTCTCGAAGAGCTGAGCACGTTTTCTGAAATGTGCTCCTCCCGTCACTCTGGTTGGGTGCGCATATTAAAAAGTGCTCTTGGCAGCTAGAGAGTGCCGCGTTGACCACTGCGCATGAAGAAATAACCACCTGCAACGTTTGGTTTAGGTTTTGGGTGCATTTTTAATTTTATTGCTTAAATCGCATTTTCTCGACGAGCTGAGCACGTTTTCTGAAATGCGCTCCTCTCGTCACTCTGGTTGGGTGCGCATAGTAAAAAGTGCTCTTGGCAGCTAGAGAGTGCCGCGTTGACCACTGCACATGAAGAAATGACCATCTGCAACGTTTGGGTTAGGTTTTGGGTGCATTTTTAATTTTATTGCTTAAATCGCATTTTCTCGACGAGCTGAGCACGTTTTCTGGAATGTGCTCCTCCCGTCACTCTGGTTGGGTGTGTATAGTAAAAAGTGCTCTTGGCAGCTAGAGAGTGCCGCGTTGACCACTGCGCATGAAGAAATGACCATCTGCAGCGTTTGGTTTAGGTTTTGGGTGCATTTTTAATTTTATTGCTTAAATCGCATTTTCTCGACGAGCTGAACACGTTTTCTGAAATGTGCTCCTCCCGTCACTCTGGTTGGGTGCGCATAGTAAAAAGTGCTCTTGGCAGCTAGAGAGTGCCGCGTTGACCACTGCGCATGAAGAAATAACCACCTGCAACGTTTGGTTTAGGTTTTGGGTGCATTTTTAATTTTATTGCTTAAATCGCATTGTCTGGACGAGCTGAGCACGTTTTCTGAAATGTGCTCCTCCCGTCACTCTGGTTGGGTGTGCATAGTAAAAAGTGCTCTTGGCAGCTAGAGAGTGCCGCGTTGACCACTGCGCATGAAGAAATGACCATCTGCAACGTTTGGTTTAGGTTTTAGGTGCATTTTTAATTTTATTGCTTAAATCGCATTTTCTGGACGAGCTGAGCACGTTTTCTGAAATGTGCTCCTCCCGTCACTCTGGTTGGGTGCGCATAGTAAAAAGTGCTCATGGCAGCTAGAGAGTGCCGCGTTGACCACTGCGCATGAAGAAATAACCACCTGCAACGTTTGGTTTAGGTTTTGGGTGCATTTTTAATTGTATTGCTTAAATTGCATTTACTCGACGAGCTGAGCACGTTTTCTGAAATGTGCTCCTCCCGTCACTCTGGTTGGGTGCGCATAGTAAAAAGTGCTCTTGGCAGCTAGAGAGTGCCGCGTTGACTGCTGCGCACGAAGAAATAACCACCTGCAACGTTTGGTTTAGGTTTTAGGTGCATTTTTAATTTTATTGCTTAAATCGCATTTTCTCGACGAGCTGAGCACGTTTTCTGAAATGTGCTCCTCCCGTCACTCTGGTTAGGTGAGCATTGTAAAAAGTGCTCTTGGCAGCTAGAGAGTGCCGCGTTGACCACTGCGCATGAAGAAATAACCACCTGCAACGTTTGGTTTAGGTTTTAGGTGCATTTTTAATTTTATTGCTTAAATCGCATTTTCTCGACGAGCTGAGCACGTTTTCTGAAATGTGCTCCTCCCGTCACTCTGGTTGGGTGCGCATAGTAAAAAATGCTCTTGGCAGCTAGAGAGTGCCGCGTTGATCACTGCGCATGAAGAAATAACCACCTGCAACGTTTGGTTCAATGTTTTGCGTGCATTTTTACTTTTATTGCTTAAATCTCATTTTCTCGACGAGCTGAGCACGTTTTCTGAAATGTGCTCCTCCCGTCACTCTGGTTGGGTGCACATAGTAATAAGTGCTCTTGGCAGCTAGAGAGTGCCGCGTTGACCAATGCGCATGAAGAAATAACCACCTGCAACGTTTGGTTTAGGTTTTTAGGTGCATTTTTAATTTTATTGCTTAAATCGCATTTTCTCGACGAGCTGAGCACGTTTTCTGAAATGTGCTCCTCCCGTCACTCTGGTTGGGTGTGCATAGTAAAAAGTGCTCTTGGCAGCTAGAGAGTGCCGCGTTGACCACTGCGCATGAAGAAATAACCACCTGCAACGTTTGGTTTAGGTTTTGGGTGCATTTTTAATTTTATTGCTTAAATGGCATTTTCTCAACGAGCTGAGCACGTTTTCTGAAATATGCTCCTCCTGTCACTCTGGTTAGGTGCGCATAGTAAAAAGTGCTCTTGGCAGCTAGAGAGTGCCGCGTTCACCACTGCACATGAAGAAATGACCATCTGCAACGTTTGGTTTAGGTTTTGGGTGCATTTTTAATTTTATTGCTTAAATCGCATTTTCTCGACGAGCTGAGCACGTTTTCTGGAATGTGCTCCTCCCGTCACTCTGGTTGGGTGTGTATAGTAAAAAGTGCTCTTGGCAGCTAGAGAGTGCCGCGTTGACCACTGCGCATGAAGAAATGACCATCTGAAGCGTTTGGTTTAGGTTTTAGGTGCATTTTTAATTTTATTGCTTAAATCGCATTTTCTCGACGAGCTGAGCAAGTTTTCTGAAATGTGCTCCTCCCGTCACTCTGGTTGGGTGCGCATAGTAAAATGTGCTCTTGGCAGCTAGAGAGTGCAGCGTTGACCACTGCGCATGAAGAAATAACCACCTGCAACGTTTGGTTTAGGTTTTAGGTGCATTTTTAATTTTATTGCTTAAATCGCATTTTCTCGACGAGCTGAGCACGTTGTCTGAAATGTCTTCCTCCCGTCACTCTGGTTGGGTGCGCATAGTAAAAAGTGCTCTTGGCAGCTAGAGAGTGCCGCGTTGACCACTGCGCATGAAGAAATAACCACCTGCAACGTTTGGTTTGGGTTTTAGGTGCATTTTTAATTTTATTGCTTAAATCGCATTTTCTCGACGAGCTGAGCACGTTTTCTGAAATGTGCTCCTCCCGTCACTCTGGTTGGGTGCGCATAGTAAAAAGTGCTCTTGGCAGCTAGAGAGTGCCGCGTTGACCACTGCGCATGAAGAAATGACCATCTGCAACGTTTGGTTTAGGTTTTGGGTGCATTTTTAATTTTATTGCTTAAATTGCATTTTCTCGACGAGCTGAGCACGTTTTCTGAAATGTGCTCCTCCCGTCACTCTGGTTGGGTGCGCATAGTAAATAGTGCTCTTGGCAGCTAGAGAGTGCCGTGTTGACTGCTGTGCATGAAGAAATAACCACCTGCAACTTTTGGTTTAGGTTTTAGGTGCATTTTTAATTTTATTGCTTAAATTGCATTTTCTCGACGAGCTGAGCACGTTTTCTGAAATGCGCTCCTCCCGTCACTCTGGTTGGGTGCGCATAGTAAAAAGTGCTCTTGGCAGCTAGAGAGTGCCGCGTTGACCACTGCACATGAAGAAATAACGACCTGCAACGTTTGGTTTAGGTTTTAGGGGCATTTTTAATTGTATTGCTTAAATCGCATTTTCTCGGCGAGCTGAGCACGTTTTCTGAAATGTGCTCGTCCCGTCACTCTGGTTGGGTGCGCATAGTAAAAAGTGCTCTTGGCAGCTAGAGAGTGTCGCGTTGACTGCTGCGCATGAAGAAATAACCACCTGCAACGTTTGGTTTAGGTTTTGGGTGCATTTTTAATTTTATTGCTTAAATCGCATTTTCTCGACGAGCTGAGCACGTTTCCTGAAATGCGCTCCTCCCGTCACTCTGGTTGGGTGTGCATAGTAAAAAGTGCTCTTGGCAGCTAGAGAGTGCCGCGTTGACCACTGCACATGAAGAAATGACCATCTGCAACGTTTGGTTTAGGTTTTGGGTGCATTTTTAAATTTATTGCTTAAATCGCATTTTCTCGACGAGCTGAGCACGTTTTCTGGAATGTGCTCCTCCTGTCACTCTGGTTGGGTGTGTATAGTAAAAAAGTGCTCTTGGCAGCTAGAGAGTGCCGCGTTGACCACTGCACATGAAGAAATGACCATCTGCAGCGTTTGGTTTAGGTTTTAGGTGCATTTTTAATTTTATTGCTTGAATCGCATTTTCTCGACGAGCTGAGCACGTTTTCTGAAATGTGCTCCTCCCGTCACTCTGGTTGGGTGCGCATAGTAAAAAGTGCTCTTGGCAGCTAGAGAGTGCCGCGTTGACCACTGCGCATGAAGAAATAACCACCTGCAACGTATGGTTTAGGTTTTGGGTGCATTTTTAATTTTATTGCTTAAATCGCATTTTCTCGACGAGCTGAGCACGTTTTCTGGAATGTGCTCCTCCCGTCACTCTGGTTGGGTGTGTATAGTAAAAAGTGCTCTTGGCAGCTAGAGAGTGCCGCGTTGACCACTGCGCATAAAGAAATAACCACCTGCAACGTTTGGTTTAGGTTTTGGGTGCATTTTTAATTTTATTGATTAAATCGCATTTTCTCAACGAGCTGAGCACGTTTTCTGAAATGTGCTCCTCCCGTCACTCTGGTTGGGTCTGCATAGTAAAAAGTGCTCTTGGCAGCTAGAGAGTGCCGCGTTGACCACTGCGCATGAAGAAATGACCATCTGCAACGTTTGGTTTAGGTTTTGGGTGCATTTTTAATTTTATTGCTTAAATCGCATTTTCTGGACGAGCTGAGCACGTTTTCTGAAATGTGCTCCTCCCGTCACTCTGGTTGGGTGCGCATAGTAAAAAGTGCTCTTGGCAGCTAGAGAGTGCCGCGTTGACCACTGCGCATGAAGAAATAACCACCTGCAACGTTTGGTTTAGGTTTTGGGTGCATTTTTAATTTTATTGCTTAAATCGCATTTTCTCGACGAGCTGAGCACGTTTTCTGAAATGTGCTCCTCCCGTCACTCTGGTTGGGTGCGAATAGTAAAAAGTGCTCTTGGCAGCTAGAGAGTGCCGCGTTGACCACTGCGCATTAAGAAATAACCACCTGCAACGTTTGGTTTAGGTTTTGGGTGCATTTTTAATTTTATTGCTTAAATCGCATTTTCTCGTCGAGCTGAGCACGTTTTCTGAAATGCGCTCCTCCCGTCTCTCTGGTTGGGTGTGCATCGTAAAAAGTGCTCTTGGCAGCTAGAGAGTGCCGCGTTGACCACTGCGCATGAAGAAATAACCACCTGCAACGTTTGGTTTAGGTTTTGGGTGCATTTTTAATTTTATTGCTTAAATCGCATTTTCTCGTCGAGCTGAGCACGTTTTCTGAAATGCGCTCCTCCCGTCACTCTGGTTGGGTGTGCATAGTAAAAAGTGCTCTTGGCAGCTAGAGAGTGCCGCGTTGACCACTGCGCATGAAGAAATAACCACCTGCAACGTTTGGTTTAGGTTTTGGGTGCATTTTTAATTTTATTGCTTAAATCGCATTTTCTCAACGAGCTGAGCACGTTTTCTGAAATGTGCTCCTCCCGTCACTCTGGTTGGGTGCGCATAGTAAAAAGTGCTCTTGGCAGCTAGAGAGTGCCGCGTTGACCACTGCGCATGAAGAAATGACCATCTGCAACGTTTGGTTTAGGTTTTGGGTGCATTTTTAATTTTATTGCTTAAATCGCATTTTCTCGACGAGCTGAGCACGTTTTCTGGAATGTGCTCCTCCCGTCACTCTGGTTGGGTGCGCATAGTAAAAAGTGCTCTTGGCAGCTAGAGAGTGCCGCGTTGACCACTGCGCATGAAGAAATAACCACCTGCAACGTTTGGTTTAGGTTTTGGGTGCATTTTTAATTTTATTGCTTAAATCGCATTTTCTCGACGAGCTGAGCACGTTTTCTGAAATGCGCTCCTCCCGTCACTCTGGTTGGGTGTGCATAGTAAAAAGTGCTCTTGGCAGCTAGAGAGTGCCGCGTTGACCACTGCACATGAAGAAATGACCATCTGCAACGTTTGGTTTAGGTTTTGGGTGCATTTTTAATTTTATTGCTTAAATCGCATTTTCTCGACGAGCTGAGCACGTTTTCTGAAATGTGCTCCTCCCGTCACTCTGGTTGGGTGCGCATAGTAAAAAGTGCTCTTGGCAGCTAGAGAGTGCCGTGTTGACTGCTGCGCATGAAGAAATAACCACCTGCAACTTTTGGTTTAGGTTTTAGGTGCATTTTTAATTTTATTGCTTAAATCGCATTTTCTCGACGAGCTGAGCACGTTTTCTGAAATGCGCTCCTCCCGTCACTCTGGTTGGGTGCGCATAGTAAAAAGTGCTCTTGGCAGCTAGAGAGTGCCGCGTTGACCACTGCGCATGAAGAAATAACCACCTGCAATGTTTGGTTTAGGTTTTAGGTGCATTTTTAATTTTATTGCTTAAATCGCATTTTCTCGACGAGCTGAGCACGTTTTCTGAAATGTGCTCCTCCCGTCACTCTGGATTGGTGCGCATAGTAAAAAGTGCTCTTGGCAGCTAGAGTGCCGCGTTGACCACTGCGCATGCAGAAATAACCACCTGCAACGTTTGGTTTAGGTTTTAGGTGCATTTTTAAATTTATTGCTTAAATCGCATTTTCTCGACGAGCTGAGCACGTTTTCTGAAATGTGCTCCTCCCGTCACTCTGGTTGGGTGTGCATAGTAAAAAGTGCTCTTGGCAGCTAGAGAGTGCCGCGTTGACCACTGCGCATGAAGAAATGACCATCTGCAACGTTTGGTTTAGGTTTTGGGTGCATTTTTAATTTTATTGCTTAAATCGCATTTTCTCGACGAGCTGAGCACGTTTTCTGAAATGTGCTCCTCCCGTCACTCTGGTTGGGTGCACATAGTAAAAAGTGCTCTTGGCAGCTAGAGAGTGCCGCGTTAACCACTGCGCATGAAGAAATGACCATCTGCAACGTTTGGTTTCGGTTTTGGGTGCATTTTTAATTTTATTGCTTAAATCGCATTTTCTCGACGAGTTGAGCACGTTTTCTGAAATGTGCTCCTCACGTCACTCTGGTTGGGTGCGCATAGTAAAAAGTGCTCTTGGCAGCTAGAGAGTGCAGCGTTGACTGCTGCATATGAAGAAATAACCACCTGCAACGTTTGGTTTAGGTTTTAGGTGCATTTTTAATTTTATTGCTTAAATCGCATTTTCTCGACGAGCTGAGCACGTTTTCTGAAATGTGCTCCTCCCGTCACTCTGGTTGGGTGCGCATAATAAAAAGTGCTCTTGGCAGCTAGAGAGTGCCGCGTTGACTGCTGCGCATGAAGAAATAACCACCTGCAAGGTTTGGTTTAGGTTTTAGGTGCATTTTTAATTTTATTGCTTAAATCGCATTTTCTCGACGAGCTGAGCACGTTTTCTGAAATGTGCTCCTCCCGTCACTCTGGTTGGGTGCGCATAGTAAAAAGTGCTCTTGGCAGCTAGAGAGTGCCGCGTTGACCACTGCGCATGAAGAAATAACCACCTGCAACGTTTGGTTTAGGTTTTGGGTGCATTTTTAATTTTATTGCTAAAATTGCATTTTCTCGTCGAGCTGAGCACGTTTTCTAAAATGCGCTCCTCCCGTCACTCTGGTTGGGTGTGCATAGTAAAAAGTGCTCTTGGCAGCTAGAGAGTGCCGCGTTGACCACTGCGCATTAAGAAATAACCACCTGCAACGTTTGGTTTAGGTTTTGGGTGCATTTTTAATTTTATTGCTTAAATCGCATTTTCTCGTCGAGCTGAGCACGTTTTCTGAAATGCGCTCCTCCCGTCTCTCTGGTTGGGTGCGCATAGTAAAAAGTGCTCTTGGCAGCTAGAGAGTGCCGCGTTGACCACTGCGCATGAAGAAATAACCACCTGCAACGTTTGGTTTAGGTTTTGGGTGCATTTTTAATTTTATTGCTTAAATTGCATTTACTCGACGAGCTGAGCACGTTTTCTGAAATGTGCTCCTCCCGTCACTCTGGTTGGGTGTGCATAGTAAAAAGTGCTCTTGGCAGCTAGAGAGTGCCGCGTTGACTGCTGCGCACGAAGAAATAACCACCTGCAACGTTTGGTTTAGGTTTTGGGTGCATTTTTAATTTTATTGCTTAAATCGCATTTTCTCGACGAGCTGAGCACGTTTTCTGAAATGTGCTCCTCCCGTCACTCTGGTTTTGTGTGCATAGTAAAAAATTCTCTTGGCAGCTAGAGAGTGCCGCGTTGACCACTGCGCATGAAGAAATGACCATCTGCAACGTTTGGTTTAGGTTTTAGGTGCATTTTTAATTTTATTGCTTAAATCGCATTTTCTGGACGAGCTGAGCACGTTTTCTGAAATGTGCTCCTCCCGTCACTCTGGTTGGGTGCGCATAGTAAAAAGTGCTCTTGGCAGCTAGAGAGTGCCGCGTTGACCACTGCGCATGAAGAAATAACCACCTGCAACGTTTGGTCTAGGTTTTGGGTGCATTTTTAATTTTATTGCTTAAATTGCATTTACTCGACGAGCTGAGCACGTTTTCTGAAATGTGCTCCTCCCGTCACTCTGGTTGGGTGCGCATAGTAAAAAGTGCTCTTGGCAGCTAGAGAGTGCCGCGTTGACTGCTGCGCACGAAGAAATAACCACCTGCAACGTTTGGTTTAGGTTTTAGGTGCATTTTTAATTTTATTGCTTAAATCGCATTTGCTCGACGAGCTGAGCACGTTTTCTGAAATGTGCTCCTCCCGTCACTCTGGTTGGGTGCGAATAGTAAAAAGTGCTCTTGGCAGCTAGAGAGTGCCGCCTTTGACCACTGCGCATTAAGAAATAACCACCTGCAACGTTTGGTTTAGGTTTTGGGTGCATTTTTAATTTTATTGCTTAAATCGCATTTTCTCGACGAGCTGAGCACGTTTTCTGAAATGCGCTCCTCCCGTCACTCTGGTTGGGTGTGCATCGTAAAAAGTGCTCTTGGCAGCTAGAGAGTGCCGCGTTGATCACTGCACATGAAGAAATGACCATCTGCAACGTTTTGTTTAGGTTTTGGGTGCATTTTTAATTTTATTGCTTAAATCGCATTTTCTCGACGAGCTGAGCACGTTTTCTGAAATGTGCTCCTCCCGTCACTCTGGTTGGGTGCGCATAGTAAAATGTGCTCTTGGCAGCTAGAGAGTGCCGTGTTGACTGCTGCGCATGAAGAAATAACCACCTGCAAGTTTTGGTTTAGGTTTTAGGTGCATTTTTAATTTTATTGCTTAAATCGCATTTTCTCGACGAGCTGAGCACGTTTTCTGAAATGCGCTCCTCCCGTCACTCTGGTTGGGGTCGCATAGTAAAAAGTGCTCTTGGCAGCTAGAGAGTGCCGCGTTGACCACTGCGCATGAAGAAATAACCACCTGCAACGTTTGGTTTAGGTTTTGGGTACATTTTTAATTTTATTGCTTAAATTGCATTGTCTGGACGAGCTGAGCACGTTTTCTGAAATGTGCTCCTCCCGTCACTCTGGTTGGGTGTGCATAGTAAAAAGTGCTCTTGGCAGCTAGAGAGTTCCGCGTTGACCACTGCGCATGAAGAAATGACCATCTGCAACGTTTGGTTTAGGTTTTAGGTGCATTTTTAATTTTATTGCTTAAATCGCATTTTCTGGACGAGCTGAGCACGTTTTCTGAAATGTGCTCCTCCCGTCACTCTGGTTGGGTGCGCATAGTAAAAAGTGCTCTTGGCAGCTAGAGAGTGCCGCGTTGACCACTGCGCATGAAGAAATAACCACCTGCAACGTTTGGTTTAGGTTTTGGGTGCATTTTTAATTTCATTGCTTAAATCGCATTTTCTCGTCGAGCTGAGCACGTTTTCTGAAAAGCGCTCCTCCCGTCACTCTGGTTGGGTGTGCATAGTAAAAAGTGCTCTTGGCAGCTAGAGAGTGCCGCGTTGACCACTGCACATGAAGAAATAACCACCTGCAACGTTTGGTTTAGGTTACAGGTGCATTTTTAATTTTATTGCTTAAATCGCATTTTCTCGACGAGCTGAGCACGTTTTCTGAAATGTGCTCCTCCCGTCACTCTGGTTGGGTGCGCATAGTAAAAAATGCTCTTGGCAGCTAGAGAGTGCCGCGTTGACCACTGCGCATGAAGAAATAACCACCTGCAACGTTTGGTTTAATGTTTTGGGTGCATTTTTAATTTTATTGCTTAAATCGCATTTTCTCGACGAGCTGAGCACGTTTTCTGAAATGTGCTCCTCCCGTCACTCTGGTTGGGTGTGCATAGTAAAAAGTGCTCTTGGCAGCTAGAGAGTGCCGCGTTGACCACTGCGCATTAAGAAATGACCATCTGCAACGTTTGGTTTCGGTTTTCGGTGCATTTTTAATTTTATTGCTTAAATCGCATTTTCTCGACGAGTTGAGCACGTTTTCTGAAATGTGCTCCTCACGTCACTCTGGTTGGGTGCACATAGTAAAAAGTGCTCTTGGCAGCTAGAGAGTGCCGCGTTGACCAATGCGCATGAAGAAATAACCACCTGCAACGTTTGGTTTAGGTTTTTAGGTGCATTTTTAATTTTATTGCTTAAATCGCATTTTCTCGACGAGCTGAGCACGTTTTCTGAAATGTGCTCCTCCCGTCACTCTGGTTGGGTGCACATAGTAAAAAGTGCTCTTGGCAGCTAGAGAGTGCCGCGTTGACTGCTGCATATGAAGAAATAACCACCTACAACGTTTGGTTTAGGTTTTAGGTGCATTTTTAATTTTATTGCTTAAATCGCATTTTCTCGACGAGCTGAGCACGTTTTCTGAAATGTGCTCCTCCCGTCACTCTGGTTGGGTGCGCATAGTAAAAAGTGCTCTTGGCAGCTCGAGAGTGCCGCGTTGACTGCTGCGCATGAAGAAATAACCACCTGCAACGTTTGGTTTAGGTTTTAGGTGCATTTTTAATTTTATTGCTTAAATCGCATTTTCTCGACGAGCTGAGCACGTTTTCTGAAATGTGCTCCTCCCGTCACTCTGGTTGGGTGCGCATAGTAAAAAGTGCTCTTGGCAGCTAGAGAGTGCCGCGTTGACCACTGCGCATGAAGAAATAACCACCTGCAACGTTTGGTTTAGGTTTTGGGTGCATTTTTAATTTTATTGCTTAAATCGCATTTTCTCGTCGAGCTGAGCACGTTTTCTAAAATGCGCTCCTCCCGTCACTCTGGTTGGGTGTGCATAGTAAAAAGTGCTCTTGGCAGCTAGAGAGTGCCGCGTTGACCACTGCGCATGAAGAAATAACCACCTGCAACGTTTGGTTTAGGTTTTGGGTGCATTTTTAATTTTATTGCTTAAATCGCATTTTCTGGACGAGCTGAGCACGTTTTCTGAAATGTGCTCCTCCCGTCACTCTGGTTGGGTGCGCATAGTAAAAAGTGCTCTTGGCAGCTAGAGAGTGCCGCGTTGACCACTGCGCATGAAGAAATAACCACCTGCAACGTTTGGTTTAGGTTTTGGGTGCATTTTTAATTTTATTGCTTAAATCGCATTTACTCGACGAGCTGAGCACGTTTTCTGAAATGTGCTCCTCCCGTCACTCTGGTTGGGTGCGCATAGTAAAAAGTCCTCTTGGCAGCTAGAGAGTGCCGCGTTGACTGCTGCGCACGAAGAAATAACCACCAGCAAGGTTTGGTTTAGGTTTTAGGTGCATTTTTAATTTTATTGCTTAAATCGCATTTTCTCGACGAGCTGAGCACGTTTTCTGAAATGTGCTCCTCCCGTCACTCTGGTTGGGTGCGCATAGTAAAAAGTGCTCTTGGCAGCTAGAGAGTGCCGCGTTGACCACTGCGCATGAAGAAATAACCTCCTGCAACGTTTGGTTTAGGTTTTGTGTGCATTTTTAATTTTATTGCTTAAATCGCATTTTCTCGTCGAGCTGAGCACGTTTTCTAAAATGCGCTCCTCCCGTCACTCTGGTTGGGTATGCATAGTAAAAAGTGCTCTTGGCAGCTAGAGAGTGCCGCGTTGACCACTGCGCATGAAGAAATGACCATCTGCAACGTTTGGTTTAGGTTTTAGGTGCATTTTTAATTTTATTGCTTAAATCGCATTTTCTGGACGAGCTGAGCACGTTTTCTGAAATGTGCTCCTCCCGTCACTCTGGTTGGGTGCGCATAGTAAAAAGTGCTCTTGGCAGCTAGAGAGTGCCGCGTTGACCACTGCGCATGAAGAAATAACCACCTGCAACGTTTGGTTTAGGTTTTGGGTGCATTTTTAATTTTATTGCTTAAATCGCATTTTCTCGACGAGCTGAGCACGTTTTCTGAAATGTGCTCCTCCCGTCACTCTGGTTGGGTGCGCATAGTAAAAAGTGCTCTTGGCAGCTAGAGAGTGCCGCGTTGACTGCTGCGCACGAAGAAATAACTACCTGCAACGTTTGGTTTAGGTTTTAGGTGCATTTTTAATTTTATTGCTTAAATCGCATTTTCTCGACGAGCTGAGCACGTTTTCTGAAATGTGCTCCTCCCGTCACTCTGGTTGGGTGCGCATAGTAAAAAGTGCTCTTGGCAGCTAGAGAGTGCCGCGTTGACCACTGCGCATGAAGAAATAACCACCTGCAACGTTTGGTTTAGGTTTTGGGTGCATTTTTAATTTTATTGCTTAAATCGCATTTTCTCGTCGAGCTGAGCACGTTTTCTGAAATGCGCTCCTCCCGTCACTCTGGTTGGGTGTGCATCGTAAAAACTGCTCTTGGCAGCTAGAGAGTGCCGCGTTGACCACTGCGCATGAAGAAATAACCACCTGCAACGTTTGGTTTGGGTTTTAGGTGCATTTTTAATTTTATTGCTTAAATCGCATTTTCTCGACGAGCTGAGCACGTTTTCTGAAATGTGCTCCTCCCGTCACTCTGGTTGGGTGCGCATAGTAAAAAGTGCTCTTGGCAGCTAGAGAGTGCCGCGTTGACCACTGCGCATGAAGAAATGACCATCTGCAACGTTTGGTTTAGGTTGTGGGTGCATTTTTAATTTTATTGCTTAAATCGCATTTTCTCGACGAGCTGAGAACGTTTTCTGAAATGTGCTCCTCCCGTCACTCTGGTTGGGTGCGCATAGTAAAAAGTGCTCTTGGCAGCTAGAGAGTGCCGCGTTGACCACTGCGCATGAAGAAATAACCACCTGCAACGTTTGGTTTAGGTTTTGGGTGCATTTTTAATTTTATTGCTTAAATCGCATTTTCTCGACGAGATGAGCACGTTTTCTGAAATGTGCTCCTCCCGTCACTCTGGTTGGGTGCGCATAGTAAAAAGTGCTCTTGGCAGCTAGAGAGTGCCGCGTTGACCACTGCGCATGAAGAAATGACCATCTGCAACGTTTGGTTTAGGTTTTGGGTGCATTTTTAATTTTATTGCTTAAATCGCATTTTCTCGACGAGCTGAGCACGTTTTCTGGAATGTGCTCCTCCCGTCACTCTGGATGGGTGCGCATAGTAAAAAGTGCTCTTGGCAGCGAGAGAGTGCCGCGTTGACCACTGCGCATGAAGAAATAACCACCTGCAACGTTTGGTTTAGGTTTTAGGTGCATTTTTAATGTTATTGCTTAAATCGCATTTTCTCGACGAGCCGAGCACGTTTTCTGAAATGTGCTCCTCACGTCACTCTGGTTGGGTGCGCATAGTAAAAAGTGCTCTTGGCAGCTAGAGAGTGCCGCGTTGACCACTGCGCATGAAGAAATATCCACCTGCAACGTTTGGTTTAGGTTTTAGGTGCATTTTTTATTTTATTGCTTAAATCGCATTTTCTCGACGAGCTGAGCACGTTTTCTGAAATGTGCTCCTCCCGTCACTCTGGTTGGGTGCGCATAGTAAAAAGTGCTCTTGGCAGCTAGAGAGTGCCGCGTTGACTGCTGCGCATGAAGAAATAACCACCTGCAACGTTTGGTTTAGGTTTTAGGTGCATTTTTAATTTTATTGCTTAAATCGCATTTTCTCGACGAGCTGAGCACGTTTTCTGAAATGTGCTCCTCCTGTCACTCTGGTTGGGTGCGCATAGTAAAAAATGATCTTGGCAGCTAGAGAGTGCCGCGTTGACCACTGCGCATGAAGAAATAACCACCTGCAACGTTTGGTGTAATGTTTTGGGTGCATTTTTAATTTTATTGCTTAAATCGCAATTTCTCGACGAGCTGAGCACGTTTTCTGAAACGTGCTCCTCCCGTCACTCTGGTTGGGTGCACATAGTAAAAAGTGCTCTTGGCAGCTAGAGAGTGCCGCGTTGACCAATGCGCATGAAGAAATAACCACCTGCAACGTTTGGTTTAGGTTTTTAGGTGCATTTTTAATTTTATTGCTTAAATCTTATTTTCTCGACGAGCTGAGCACGTTTTCTGAAATGTGCTCCTCCCGTCACTCTGGTTGGGTGCGCATAGTAAAAAGTGCTCTTGGCAGCTAGAGAGTGCCGCGTTGACTGCTGCATACGAAGAAATAACCACCTGCAACGTTTGGTTTAGGTTTTAGGTGCATTTTTAATTTTATTGCTTAAATCTCATTTTCTCGACGAGCTGAGCACGTTTTCTGAAATGTGCTCCTCCCGTCACTCTGGTTGGGTGCGCATAGTAAAAAGTGCTCTTGGCAGCGAGAGAGTGCCGCGTTAACCACTGCGCATGAAGAAATAACCACCTGCAACGTTTGGTTTAGGTTTTAGATGCATTTTTAATGTTATTGCTTAAATCGCATTTTCTCGACGAGCCGAGCACGTTTTCTGAAATGTGCTCCTCACGTCACTCTGGTTGGGTGCGCATAGTAAAAAGTGCTCTTGGCAGCTAGAGAGTGCCGCGTTGACCACTGCGCATGAAGAAATATCCACCTGCAACGTTTGGTTTAGGTTTTAGGTGCATTTTTTATTTTATTGCTTAAATCGCATTTTCTCGACGAGCTGAGCACGTTTTCTGAAATGTGCTCCTCCCGTCACTCTGGTTGGGTGCGCATAGTAAAAAGTGCTCTTGGCAGCTAGAGAGTGCCGCGTTGACTGCTGCATATGAAGAAATAACCACCTGCAACGTTTGGTTTAGGTTTTGGGTGCATTTTTAATTTTATTGCTTAAATCGCATTTTCTCGACGAGCTGAGCACGTTTTCTGAAATGTGCTCCTCCCGTCACTCTGGTTGGGTGCGCATAGTAAAAAGTGCTCTTGGCAGCTAGAGAGTGCCGCGTTGACCACTGCACATGAAGAAATAACCACCTGCAACGTTTGGTTTAGGTTTTGGGTGCATTTTTAATTTTATTGCTTAAATCGCATTTTCTCGACGAGCTGAGCACGTTTTCTGAAATGCGCTCCTCCCGTCACTCTGGTTGGGTGTGCATAGTAAAAAGTGCTCTTGGCAGCTAGAGAGTGCCGCGTTGACCACTGCACATGAAGAAATTACCATCTGCAACGTTTGGTTTAGGTTTTGGGTGCATTTTTAATTTTATTGCTTAAATCGCATTTTCTCGACGAGCTGAGCACGTTTTCTGGAATGTGCTCCTCCCGTCACTCTGGTTGGGTGTGTATAGTAAAAAGTGTTCTTGGCAGCTAGAGAGTGCCGCGTTGACCACTGCGCATGAAGAAATGACCATCTGCAGCGTTTGGTTTAGGTTTTAGGTGCATTTTTAATTTTATTGCTTAAATCGCATTTTCTCGACGAGCTGAGCACGTTTTCTGAAATGTGCTCCTCCCGTCACTCTGGTTGGGTGCGCATAGTAAAAAGTGCTCTTGGCAGCTAGAGAGTGCCGCGTTGACCACTGCGCATGAAGAAATAACCACCTGCAAAGTTTGGTTTAGGTTTTAGGTGCATTTTTAATTTTATTGCTTAAATCGCATTTTCTGGACGAGCTGAGCACGTTTTCTGAAATGTGCTCCCCCCGTCACTCTGGTTGGGTGCGCATAGTAAAAAGTGTTCTTGGCAACTAAAGAGTGCCGCGTTGACCACTGCGCATGAAGAAATAACCACCTGCAACGTTTGGTTTAGGTTTTGGGTGCATTTTTAATTTTATTGCTTAAATTGCATTTTCTCGTCGAGCTGAGCACGTTTTCTAAAATGCGCTCCTCCCATCACTCTGGTTGGGTGTGCATAGTAAAAAGTGCTCTTGGCAGCTAGAGAGTGCCGCGTTGACCACTGCGCATGAAGAAATGACCATCTGCAACGTTTGGTTTAGGTTTTGGGTGCATTTTTAATTTTATTGCTTAAATCGCATTTTCTCGACGAGCTGAGCACGTTTTCTGGAATGTGCTCCTCCCGTCACTCTGGTTGGGTGCGCATAGTAAAAAGTGCTCTTGGCAGCTAGAGAGTGCCGCGTTGACCACTGCATATGAAGAAATAACCACCTGCAACGTTTGGTATAGATTTTAGGTGCATTTTTAATTTTATTGCTTAAATCGCATTTTCTCGACGAGCTGAGCACGTTTTCTGAAATGTGCTCCTCCCGTCACTCTGGGTGGGTGCGCATAGTAAAAAGTGCTCTTGGCAGCTAGAGAGTGCCGCGTTGACCACTGCGCATGAAGAAATAACCACCTGCAACGTTTGGTTTAGGTTTTAGGTGCATTTTTAATTGTATTGCTTAAATCGCATTTTCTGGACGAGCTGAGCACGTTTTCTGAAATGTGCTCCTCCCGTCACTCTGGTTGGGTGCGCATAGTAAAAAGTGCTCTTGGCAGCTAGAGAGTGCCGCGTTGACCACTGCG
Organism: Syngnathus scovelli; assembly: GCF_024217435.2. Lineage (NCBI taxonomy): Eukaryota > Metazoa > Chordata > Actinopteri > Syngnathiformes > Syngnathidae > Syngnathus > Syngnathus scovelli. The sequence goes on along the minus strand of NW_026061466.1, from coordinate 4,784 downwards.
CATGAAGAAATAACCACCTGCAACGTTTGGTTTAGGTTTTGGGTGCATTTTTAATTTTATTGCTTAAATCACATTTACTCGACGAGCTGAGCACGTTTTCTGAAATGTGCTCCTCCCGTCACTCTGGTTGGGTGCGCATAGTAAAAAGTGCTCTTGGCAGCTAGAGAGTGCCGCGTTGACTGCTGCGCACGAAGAAATAACCACCTGCAACGTTTGGTTTAGGTTTTAGGTGCATTTTTAATTTTATTGCTTAAATCGCATTTTTCTCCACGAGCTGAGCACGTTTTCTGAAATGTGCTCCTCCCGTCACTCTGGTTGGGTGCGCATAGTAAAAAGTGCTCTTGGCAGCTAGAGAGTGCCGCGTTGACCACTGCGCATGAAGAAATGACCACCTGCAACGTTTGGTTTAGGTTTTGGGTGCATTTTTAATTTTATTGCCTAAATCGCATTTTCTCGACGAGCTGAGCACGTTTTCTGAAATGTGCTCCTCCCGTCACTCTGGTTGGGTGCGCATAGTAAAAAGTGCTCTTGGCAGCTAGAGAGTGCCGCGTTGACCACTGCGCATGAAGAAATGACCATCTGCAACGTTTGGTTTAGGTTTTGGGTGCATTTTTAATTTTATTGCTTAAATCGCATTTTCTCGACGAGCTGAGCACGTTTTCTGGAATGTGCTCCTCCCGTCACTCTGGTTGGGTGCGCATAGTAAAAAGTGCCCTTGGCAGCTAGAGAGTGCCGCGTTGACCACTGCATATGAAGAAATAACCACCTGCAACGTTTGGTATAGATTTTAGGTGCATTTTTAATTTTATTGCTTAAATCACATTTTCTCGACGAGCTGAGCACGTTTTCTGAAATGTGCTCCTCCCGTCACTCTGGGTGGGTGCGCATAGTAAAAAGTGCTCTTGGCAGCTAGAGAGTGCCGCGTTGACCACTGCGCATGAAGAAATAACCATCTGCAACGTTTGGTTTAGGTTTTGGGTGCATTTTTAATTTTATTGCTTAAATCGCATTTTCTCGACGAGCTGAGCACGTTTTCTGAAATGTGCTCCTCCCGTCACTCTGGGTGGGTGCGCATAGTAAAAAGTGCTCTTGGCAGCTAGAGAGTGCCGTGTTGACTGCTGCGCATGAAGAAATAACCACCTGCAACTTTTGGTTTAGGTTTTAGGTGCATTTTTATTTTTATTGCTTAACTCGCATTTTCTCGACGAGCTGAGCACGTTTTCTGAAATGTGCTCCTCCCGTCACTCTGGGTGGGTGCGCATAGTAAAAAGTGCTCTTGGCAGCTAGAGAGTGGCGTGTTGACTGCTGCGCATGAAGAAATAACCACCTGCAACTTTTGGTTTAGGTTTTAGGTGCATTTTTAATTTTATTGCTTAAATCGCATTTTCTCGACGAGCTGAGCACGTTTTCTGAAATGCGCTCCTCCCGTCACTCTGGTTGGGTGCGCATAGTAAAAAGTGCTCTTGGCAGCTAGAGAGTGCCGCGTTGACCACTGCGCATGAAGAAATAACCACCTGCAACGTTTGGTTTAGGTTCTGGGTGCATTTTTAATTTTATTGCTTAAATCGCATTGTCTGGACGAGCTGAGCACGTTTTCTGAAATGTGCTCCTCCCGTCACTCTGGTTGGGTGCGCATAGTAAAAAGTGCTCGGCAGCTAGAGAGTGCCGCGTTGACCACTGCGCATGAAGAAATGACCATCTGCAACGTTTGGTTTAGGTTTTAGGTGCATTTTTAATTTTATTGCTTAAATCGCATTTTCTGGACGAGCTGAGCACGTTTTCTGAAATGTGCTCCTCCCGTCACTCTGGTTGGGTGCGCATAGTAAAAAGTGCTCTTGGCAGCTAGAGAGTGCCGCGTTGACCACTGCGCATGAAGAAATAACCACCTGCAACGTTTGGTTTAGGTTTTGGGTGCATTTTTAATTTTATTGCTTAAATTGCATTTACTCGACGAGCTGAGCACGTTTTCTGAAATGTGCTCCTCCCGTCACTCTGGTTGGGTGCGCATAGTAAAAAGTGCTCTTGGCAGCTAGAGAGTGCCGTGTTGACTGCTGCGCACGAAGAAATAACCACCTGCAACGTTTGGTTTAGGTTTTAGGTGCATTTTTAATTTTATTGCTTAAATCGCATTTTCTCGACGAGCTGAGCACGTTTTCTGAAATGTGCTCCTCCCGTCACTCTGGTTGGGTGCGCATAGTAAAAAGTGCTCTTGGCAGCTAGAGAGTGCCGCGTTGACCACTGCGCATGAAGAAATAACCACCTGCAACGTTTGGTTTAGGTTTTAGGTGCATTTTTAATTTTATTGCTTAAATCGCATTTTCTCGACGAGCTGAGCACGTTTTCTGAAATGTGCTCCTCCCGTCACTCTGGTTGGGTGCGCATAGTAAAAAATGCTCTTGGCAGCTAGAGAGTGCCGCGTTGACCACTGCGCATGAAGAAATAACCACCTGCAACGTTTGGTTTAATGTTTTGGGTGCATTTTTAATTTTATTGCTTAAATCGGATTGTCTGGACGAGCTGAGCACGTTTTCTGAAATGTGCTCCTCCCGTCACTCTGGTTGGGTGCGCATAGTAAAAAGTGCTCTTGGCAGCTAGAGAGTGCCGCGTTGACCACTGCGCATGAAGAAATGGCCATCTGAAACGTTTGGTTTAGGTTTTAGGTGCATTTTTAATTGTATTGCTTAAATCGCATTTTCTCGTCGAGCTGAGCACGTTTTCTGAAATGCGCTCCTCCCGTCACTCTGGTTGGGTGCGCATAGTAAAAAGTGCTCTTGGCAGCTAGAGAGTGCCGCGTTGACCACTGCGCATGAAGAAATAACCACCTGCAACGTTTGGTTTAGGTTTTGGGTGCATTTTTAATTGTATTGCTTAAATCGCATTTTCTCAACGAGCTGAGCACGTTTTCTGAAATGTGCTCCTCCTGTCACTCTGATTGGGTGGGCATAGTAAAAAGTGCTCTTGGCAGCTAGAGAGTGCCGCGTTCACCACTGCACATGAAGAAATTACCATCTGCAACGTTTGGTTTAGGTTTTGGGTGCATTTTTAATTTTATTGCTTAAATCGCATTTTCTCGACGAGCTGAGCACGTTTTCTGGAATGCGCTCCTCCCGTCACTCTGGTTGGGTGTGCATAGTAAAAAGTGCTCTTGGCAGCTAGAGAGTGCCGCGTTGACCACTGCGCATGAAGAAATGACCATCTGCAGCGTTTGGTTTAGGTTTTAGGTGCATTTTTAATTTTATTGCTTAAATCGCATTTTCTCGACGAGCTGAGCACGTTTTCTGAAATGTGCTCCTCCCGTCACTCTGGTTGGGTGCGCATAGTAAAAAGTGCTCTTGGCAGCTAGAGAGTGCCGCGTTGACCACTGCGCATGAAGAAATAACCACCTGCAACGTTTGGTTTAGGTTTTGGGTGCATTTTTAATTTTATTGCTTAAATCGCATTTTTTCGACGAGCTGAGCACGTTTTCTGAAATGCGCTCCTCCCGTCACTCTGGTTGGGTGTGCATAGTAAAAAGTGCTCTTGGCAGCTAGAGAGTGCCGCGTTGACTACTGCACATGAAGAAATGACCATCTGCAACGTTTGGTTTAGGTTTTGGGTGCATTTTTGATTTTATTCCTTAAATCGCATTTTCTCGACGAGCTGAGCACGTTTTCTGAAATGTGCTCCTCCCGTCACTCTGGTTGGGTGCGCATAGTAAAAAGTGCTCTTGGCAGCTAGAGAGTGCCGTGTTGACTGCTGCGCATGAAGAAATAACCACCTGCAACTTTTGGTTTAGGTTTTAGGTGCATTTTTAATTTTATTGCTTAAATCGCATTTTCTCGACGAGCTGAGCACGTTTTCTGAAATGCGCTCCTCCCGTCACTCTGGTTGGGTGCGCATAGTAAAAAGTGCTCTTGGCAGCTAGAGAGTGCCGCGTTGACCACTGCGCATGAAGAAATAACCACCTGCAACGTTTGGTTTAGGTTTTGGGTGCATTTTTAATTTTATTGCTTAAATCGCATTGTCTGGACGAGCTGAGCACGTTTTCTGAAATGTGCTCCTCCCGTCACTCTGGTTGGGTGCGCATAGTAAAAAGTGCACTTGGCAGCTAGAGAGTGCCGCGTTGACCACTGCGCATGAAGAAATGACCATCTGCAACGTTTGGTTTAGGTTTTGGGTGCATTTTTAATTTTATTGCTTAAATCGCATTTTCTCGACGAGCTGAGCACGTTTTCTGGAATGTGCTCCTCCCGTCACTCTGGTTGGGTGCGCATAGTAAAAAGTGCTCTTGGCAGCTAGAGAGTGCCGCGTTGACCACTGCGCATGAAGAAATGACCATCTGCAACGTTTGGTTTAGGTTTTAGGTGCATTTTTAATTTTATTGCTTAAATCGCATTTTCTGGACGAGCTGAGCACGTTTTCTGAAATGTGCTCCTCCCGTCACTCTGGTTGGGTGCGCTTTTTACTATGCGCACCCAACCAGAGTGACGGGAGGAGCGCATTTTAGAAAACGTGCTCAGCTCGACGAGAAAATGCGATTTAAGCAATAAAATTAAAAATGCACCCAAAACCTAAACCAAACGTTGCAGGTGGTTATTTCTTCATGCGCAGCAGTCAACGCGGCACTCTCTAGCTGCCAAGAGCACTTTTTACTATGCGCACCTAACCAGAGTGACGGGAGGAGCACATTTCAGAAAACGTGCTCAGCTCGTCCAGAAAATGCGATTTAAGCAATAAATTTAAAAATGCACCTAAAACCTAAACCAAACGTTGCAGATGGTCATTTCTTCATGCGCAGTGGTCAA